>NC_083278.1:51896566-52208015 GCF_963506605.1 Zootoca vivipara | reverse complement strand
AAGGCCTTCACACAGTTTTCAGTTCCAATCAAACAGGCCCCCTTCACACTACTGTCAAATGCAAGGTAGTGTGGCAAGCGCATGCAGTTCAGCTACTCAACCACCCTTTCTGCATTAACTGAACATAGCCAGTGCATCTGAAGATGATCTTGTTTTGCTGACATGAGCTCATCTTTTAGCACTGGATGTGGTGATACCATAAACAATAGCCACTGTTACACACAATTGCTAGAATCTAGAAGGAAACCTGCATTTGGAAGGAAGCTTCCACTTACTGATGACAGGCTTCTCTTGTCTCAGTCATGGTTAAAGAATGAAAGGAGGTGGTAGCCAAAGTCTGAAACGCCATGGGCAAAATTTATGTAAGCCATAAGGGACGCAGTATTATATTATTTGAACTTATGTTATAATGCAATGCCTGCTGTTTAAGTAGCTAAAGAGCCCGTCAGTTTACAATGCCATTTCTAACAAATAGGTAAGATATGCATGGGTATTTTCAGCAAAAAATTGTTATCTATGGTCCCGTTCAACGTATTTTATGTGAAGCTAACTAATACTAGCTTTTAAGATAAGTGGTTAACAATGGCATTACTGAGTAGGCTGATTTAGTCATGACAACCTTTTGCCACAGATATGAGAGACAATCCCAAGGGCTGAAAAATATATTATGAATGAATGAAAGATGCAGTTGTACAAGCAATTTTCATATTTCAGGTTGTATTTCTATAATTGTGTAGATGGCATTTTGTAGTAACTACTGTAATTCAAGAATGTATTTCAAAAAGGAACTTGGAAAATTGTTTTTGGATATAACTAATGCTATTATTTATATGCCATATAAATTTTGTAGCGTCGTATTTGGGTCAGTTCAAAATGGTTATGTAAACTTGACTTTACAGTCCAGTTAGGCCGCTTGTCTATGATCCTATGCACACTTGGAAGTAAGCCGTAACAGTAAGCCCCAAATCACTAAGATTACCAAATTAAATGTGTTCAGGATTAGGTATTAAACCTTCAGCTTTAGGTGTGTAGATTTAGAAGCACAGCATATCTGAATTTCAGTTAATTGGGTTGCCACAGACACCAACTCTGGCTAGAGATTTCTTTTAAAAACATAACAAAATTAGCTATATGAACCAAAGTTACTTTTTTCTCTCATTATTTTTGGTTTTCACTTTTGTGGGGAAAATGGAGAGGAATTATTTATCACCAGATTCTGGAATGAGAGAGAAGAAATGCAAGGCAAAGTGTACTGTGTATCCATCCATTTTCATTTGCCTGAAACCTAAGCTGGGGCTAAATTCACTCAATTACAGAAAACCAAATTTGTCATTCAATAATGCCTCTGTAAATCCGCTTATATATTTTGTGTATCTCTCTGCATGAAAGAGATTTGACACAATATTCTGGATGTGGATGCCATTTCATGCAAAGCGGCAGGTAAGGTTACTACTTTAGAAAAAGCCAGTGGATATTTAAAAAAGGGGGTGAACAAATCAAATACACCAATAGCTTATTCAATAGTTCTATTAATTCCACTTCTGTGTACCTTTGTGCCTTTTAATTTAGCTGATGGCTTAATAATAATCTTATTTTTTAAAGTTATGAGAGTATCAAGTTGTTGCACTTTGTTTCCTCTGCTTATTAGTATTATTTTTTAGCTTGTAGGCTTGTGAAAAGTAACTTTCATAAATAGAAATATTTTCTAAAAGCTGTGGGTCAATATTTGAGAAAGGAGTCTGATCTTTATTTTCCAGCTTTTCTGTATATGAAGAACATTAAACAGAATGTATTAATTTTGTATATATTAGGTATAGTACATCATTGATAATCAGTGGAGAAGGCAAGGGGAAAGGGGCTATCTTTAAAAGCACAGCAGATATGTACTGGATCAGTCTCCTAAGACTGGTAGTTTTTAAAAATTGGGTTCAGTTTTTGAACCACTCAGAATACCTCGTGTAAATAGAGTTGTCATGACTTAAATCGAGATGCATCCAGTGTTGTTGTTTTCATTTTATTTTTAAAGAGCCACTGGTTGGCTCATGTCTTCAGGCCTGTCATTCTTGCCTCTTTTGTAACTTTTTTTTAGTAGAGTTTACAGCTAGAATTTTGAATGCCAAAGTTCTATTTATTAAATAATAAAAGTTTTCATTGTTAATTACTAGTATTTTTCCACTCAATTTGTTTGATGTTTGGATTTGTATCTACAGAGCAAAAATAAATTTTGTTACAAAATCTAGACTTTTTGTTTTGTTTTCAGTTTACATTGTGCTTAAATATACCAGCTTTGGGAAATGTGTCGTCTGTACACTCTGCTTTCCTGTGCACACTTGCTGAAGGTTGAGCACGGCTGAATATGGACTTTCCTCCCATGTGAACCTTACTAGTCTCATGCTATGTAGGGGAAGGGATATGAAGAATGCCAGTTAAATAGAATTGTGCTTGATCTAGGTTCTCCTATCTACATGGAACCATTCATTCTATATGTGAACGGGGAATCCTTATAGAAAGAAGCTGTGTCTTTCTGAATGATCACAATAGATTTCTGGATCAAATATAATCATGCTGCCTATGTCCCATCAAATAACTCCACAGGCAGCAGGCTATGCTTTGTACCCATGTTAATCGTGAGGGACAGAAATGATTTTATGAGACCACCTACAGTTTCCTTCATGTGCCAAGATACACATTATCTCACAGCTCTGCATCACTTGCTAGTGTAGTGTTTGAAACAACCCAACTGCAAACATTATGTTATAATGGTGGCCAGGTTATGCAAGCTGTAGTTTACTACGGTATTGACCAGAGTTTGTGGTTTATAGAAATCTGAAGCAAAAGCTTCCAGTCTCCTCTTCACAACTGTACCAGAGGAGAGGGAGAAGTGTTCAAAGTCAAGACTAGGGCCGGGCGATATATCAATATACTGCCTCATATCGATATTAAGAGCAACTTTTGATAACCGGGTTTTTAAAAATCACCTGGCAATATATCGTGAATATTGTGTGCGATCGTAAAAAAGCACAATACAGTATTGCAGAAATTGGGAAGCCGATGCTGCTTCCTGTCCTGTGCAGCCAATGCTATTGCTAACTCTGCCAGTAGCAACAGCAACAGGCTGAGGCAAAAATTGCTCTTAGAGAAATCGTGTGCAGTGCAGGGTAACTCCATGCCTTAGCTCTCCATCTCCTCTGCCTCCTCAGCAGCAGGCAAAAATGGTCCTTGGAGATACCTTGTGTGCGCGCATTCGTGCAGCCTAAGTTCCCTCCAGAGACGCTATGCACTCGCGCACAATTGTCTCCGTGTCTTTGTGTCTCCCTCCTTATGTTCCTCATTTTCTCCTCCAGACTCTCTCCCTACCCTAGAACTCTTCTTAATTCTCCCCTTGCCCCTTTGCTTTCTCACACATTTGTTGTTATTAATAACAGATTAATATATTAACATTAATATATTCTCCTGAAATATGTAATGTTGCAGCTGAAGCACACGATCATTGAGTAAATTTTCATATAATTAAATGCATCAAATTTTCCTTGCAAAAATATATATTTTTGTTTAATAATTTTTTATTCTGTAAAATCCTATCCATTCTTTCTGGTTTGGCCTGGTGTGTGCGTGTGTGTGTGTGCGCGCACACACAATTCCCCTGGCACTAAAAATATAAAATTTGTTTAGAATTTTTTTGTTCTGTTAAAATTTATCCATTTCATTCTTTCTATTTTCGCTTGGTTTAGAAAAGAAAATTAACGAACAATCTAATAACTGGCGTTGTGGGATGCACACATTCAACTAAGACTCAATAGTGAAATATATTTGAATAAAAGTGTGAAAGTGAATGTGGATTGGCTTTTTGCTTGTTTAGTAATGTTATTAAATTTTTAGGAAACATTCTCCCACCTTACCTTTGATAACTATGCTACTGAATTACTTCTACAGCTTTAGTTTTAGAGAAAATGTACTAATTTAAACAATATTAGTACAGTAGCACTATAACACAACAGTTTTCACAATATGTTAAAGGTAAATAAAAATCTATCAGTTTTAGAGTAATTAGTAGCAATTGCCAGGGCATTGCCACATTCACCTCTACATACCATAGAAGAGGAGGAGGAGGAGGAGGAGGAGGAGGAGGAGGAGGAGGAGGACGAGGAGGAGGACGAGGAGTTTGGATTTGATATCCCACTTTATCACTACCCGAAGGAGTCTCAAAGCGGCTGAGAGACTTCAAAGAAGTGTGACTAGCCCAAGGTCACCCAGCAGCTGCATGTGGAGGAGCAGAGAGGTTCACCAAATTACAAGTCTACCGCTCTTAACCACTACACCACACTGGCGTAAGTTCCAGCCTTATTTCAAACATTGTGATGTTTAGCTGGTGATATATCGTGATATTGAAAACCAGATATCGCACAGCCCTAGTCAAGACTTACTTAGGGCACAAGTTTCCATACACTACAGTCCACTTCAGCAGATGACATGTTAGCCCAGGGGTGACTAACCTTTTTTGGACCGAGGGTCACACTGAAGATGAGCCACATACCTTGAACATATGTGTGCACATGGCTACATGCACATGTTAAACACTCACACAGAGACATTCAGTTTGGGGAAGCGGATAGGCAGGCCTACATGTCTGGCCTGTGAAAAGGAAGAGAAAGAGCAGCTTTCTAGCACTAGCTGTTTGCATTTTTTTAAACACGTGCATTAACTGCAAAGACATCTCTAACATTTCTTGTCTGGCACTAAAAGATGGAGTTACAAGGTCCCATGGTTTGAACAACTGCCACACATTTGTACTCGGCTGTGTTGCCACAAGCAAAGCACCATTTCTCAGCCAGTACTACTGGCCTACCTTCCAAAGCTGTTGTAATAAGGGTTAGTGGAGGTGAAGGAACTTTGTATGGGGTAAAGGATCACATAAATCCTAAGTCATAGAAGTAACATTCAATGTTAGCCTGGACATGCATGACTGTACAGGCTGGGCCTTTCAGCTTTAATTTGTGAATATGTTTTAGTCCCTCTATCTGCTGAGTTAAATATACTAATACTGCAACCTACAAAAATGTAGCTGGGTAGAATCCTCTCCATACTATGCATATACTCACTAGACAGAGAAAGACGAAGAACCGCTAGAGCAAAGAAGGGCTGCATTGATAGTTCTGTTTAGCAACAACTTCATCCAGAAGATGTCACCAGAATACAAACCATGCTCAGTTGCTGCTCCTGCTGTGAGGAACACTAATGAAGGGATTTAAAATTAGAGGGTTTTTAAATTTAAAAAAACCCTCTAAAGGGAACATAAAGTATCTCAGAATGTTATGTAAAAGCTGCCATTAATTAGAGCCAAGAGAACAAGCCCATGGGCCAGCCCAGCAAGACTGGTGGTATATTAATTAAACGGAGTGTGAGAAGAGGAGGGTGCTACTCAATGCTTCCTGACTTAATTTTCAAAACTGTCTTATAAAACAAGTTGAGGACACGGATTACTGGGTTCAAGCTGCATCCCACTGAAACCTTTGGTGAGACACAAAAGCTAATGAGCTAGGATATTATGGCACCCTTAAGGGCTCTGATTTGGGCCATACATTTGGTGCAAATAGTTGCCCTTCCCCCCATTCTGTAGCTCTGTGTACATGAGAGCGATCCCCATGGGGATTCTACCGTATATAGCTCCTACAACTGGACACACTATCCCAATCCTCTCTAAGTCCTCCGTACATAGGCTTATCTTCTGAAGAGTAGGAGTCATCACCTCATGTGTCCTTTTAGAGAAACCTTCCCCAGTTTGGAACTCTTGTCCTCCATGACCATTTGCCATGCTGGCTGCAGCTAATGGGAGTTGGAGTTTGCCATCTGCCTGGATAGCTCAGCTGGTTGCAGGTTCAATCCCTGTATGGGACAGCTGCATATTCCTGCACTGCAGGGGGTTGATCAGGCATAGGCAAACTCGGCCCTCCAGATGTTTTGGGACTACAATTCCCATCATCCTTGACCCCTGATCCTGCTAGCTAGGGATGATGGGAGTTGTAGTCCCAAAACATCTGGAGGGCTGAGTTTGCCTATGCCTGGACTAGATGGTCCTCACGGTCCCTTCCAACTCTACAATTCTATGAACAGATGGAGGGGCACCAGGTTGGGGAAGAGTGCTGTGCAGGAATAGGCTGGTGTATCTGCATGAGGCATGGAAGGGCCTCCTTTGAGTGTCAATACATGTAACCTTGTGCAGGAAGGGAATGAACAGGCTGAACATCTCCGATTTCCAGCACCTCTTCATAAATTTACCTACTTCGCCCTGCTAGGTGCCCATTCAGTTAAACCATCTATCGCTTATCATGCCACCACTGCACTGTCATTAGTCACTCATAAACTTACATGTTGCGCAGAAATTATCCACGTCAGTTATTTGCAGTTTATTCCAAGATTAACAGTTTGGTGTGCTTGCATTCCTTAACCAAATTTAATTGCTGTGATATTGCACCATATGCCAAATATCACATTTTCTACAACATAGAATTTTATTTATAAACAAAGATAAAAATGCAGGCAGCAAGACACACACACAACAACCCAGTAAAGAAATGAATAAACTCCCTGATTATAGCCCTTAGTATTTAGATCACATATTTGATATTGAATTAATCAAGTGAATTATCATCTCTGATTGTACTTTACAATCAGTATATTTGAGTCACCACTTCACCATTTGAAAGCATGAGACAAACATTGTGCTCCAAAGCACCAACACATTCTGGACCCATTCCCTGTTCTACTAAGGAAGATTCATGTGGTGGAAAAAAGATTTCCCTCAAACAGCAAACATCGAAATAATACGCATGTGGCTGCCAGAACAACATTGGGGCCACACATAGTAAATTCAAGTTTTGGTAACCTAAAATTTGATGTGCCACAGCTTTGATGAACATGAAAATGGATACATTTCTGCAACATACACTATGGTCCCTTGTAAGAATAAAACAAAAGTGAAGGTACCCTTATGTGGTATGAATACTGAATTTGAGCAATACAAAACTAGATGTCAATTCCATTCAGTAACACCTAAGAGCACAAGAGTTCCTCAGAATCTTTACTTAATTGGGACAAGATTTATATGCCTGACATGGTCCTATTTTATCAAGTACAGCAACAGCAAAAGCAAAAAGCAGTCATTTCCAGACACTGATGTGCACATTATCTTCTCTACAAATCCATCCAAAAATGATCACCGAATTCTGCCCGCAGTTTAGTGTTATTAGAATACAGCTTTCCTAGGTAAATTCTTTATCTAATGTGTCCCACACACAAACACAAACAAACAAACAAACAAACAAACAAACACAGTGTGTAACAGAAGATGTGACATTCCTGCTATATAGAGGTGTTGGCATCCATCTGTTTTGAGACACAATGGAGTGTGCCCCCGAGAGGTGAAGTCAAATAGCTGTGTTAGCAGCAATAAGTGGCTTGGCTGGGCACAAGCCTGGGCAGTGTATATGAAGGTCCTGGGCTGCCCCCCTTTCTCAGCCTTGCTGAGGGGGGAACTGCTCAGACCCATGCCTAGAAAACATGAGGGAAGCAATAAACTGCTCAGATCTGTGCTTTTTAGGCACAGCACAAGTGGAAGTGTTGACAGGGCCCATGCCTAGGCATGTTTTTTTTTTATTGTATTCATTGGGGCTTACTCCAAGGTAAGTTATGCATAGGATTTCAGTCTTAGGGTTCCTGGTAGCCAGGTATCAAAATTTTAGTTATTAAGACCATCAGAGCAAGTCCCACCTACAAGAAAAGTACACAGGTATGTGCAACAGAGAGGGCCTTTTCCAGTGGCAGCTGCTGGACCCTGGACCTGGAAGAGAGCAAGGCCTCAGAGGTTGCAGAGGCAGGGCCAGGGGAGAGTTAAAAGGCACCACACAGAACTGTTAACAATGGCCTCCATAAACGTCCAGCACAATGGGAAAAGATGATCCCTTCCTCCAGCTTTGTGATTTCTAGGTCTACTTTCCAGAATATGGAATAAAGCGGTAGGTTCTCAGTCAGACTAGGATTTAACGGAACAGGTTCAAAATCACCACTGGGCCATGAAGCTTATTGTTAGACCTTGGACCAGACATGGCCTCTCAGGCTGACCAACCTCAAAGGATGTTGTGAAGATTACATGGGGAATGGGGAAACCTTGTTTGCTACTTTGAGTTTTTGAAGGAAGTAGTGATTTAAATGTAAAAGATGATCTCCCACCTGTCTGCCCCCCCCCCCCGATTCTGAAAGGGGTGGGGGAGGCTAGGTTTGGAATAATGCAAAAACAAACCTAAAAAAATCCCACCAACTAGGATATTATTGCCTATGAGCAATAGATTTCATGTGCAGGTCCTCAGCAAATCCATTGTGTGGAAAAATGCTGGGACAGGCTTCAATTGGTGGCTTGTAATTCCATATTGCATCTACCACTGTGTTCTCATCGCATCTGAACCATCCCCTGCAGTTTTCTACATCTGTAATAATGTTTTAAATTTGTTCAAGTATTCTGTAGTGTTTTCTCCTCAACAGCCTTGCAGAGTACACCACCAGCACAATTTTAGCAAAAGGAAAGAAAACGTACCCTTAACAAAACCACCGGCTTGGAGGACACCCAAAGTATCATTCAAACAAACCCCCAAATCCTGTAACAATACATTTCCTGTTTTTCATTTCTGCTGTGAGTGATGGGTTTGTTACCCTTTGAAAGTTTACCACACAACTTTATGTACAAGCTCTGAGAGTAATCTACCCCATGGCTACCTCAACAAGGAGACATAAACACTCCATTCCCCAAATACAATAGTAATATAACTTTAAAAATAAAATACAGACTCACACTTGGTGCACTGCCTTGCAGTCTTGCCGCTTCACAGAAGCACCAAAAATCCTTCCACTGGTCAAGTCCTTAATAACAAAAGGGGGGGAAGCTGCTTTGCTCACCTGATGGCTGGGCTCTCAGCAAAATGGGGCTTTACCCACAATTCAGCAGGCTGCTTTGCAAAGTAAAAGGTCTGGGCATGCTCAGATCAAAAGAATGATTCTAATTGGCTGCCAGTTTTCAGGGCTTGGGAGTGAAAAGGCAAGCAATTTGGGGAGTATTTTTTTCAGCTGCCTGCTAACACCTGTGACCTGATTAGCTGGATTGCCTATAACAGTGATGGCCAAATTTGGCCCGCAAGCTGTTTTGGGACTACAATATCCATCATCCCTAACTAACAGGACCAGTGGTCAGGGATTATGGGAATTGTAGTTCCAAGCTTGGCTATCATTGACCTATAAGGATGCAAATGAACCAGGTGCCCTATCAGTTGCTATGTGTATGTGTTTTTCTGCCTGAATTTGAATGGGAGGGATTTCCTGCCTAAAGCAATAGTTTCGGCTTGGATTGGTTGAGCAGTGGAACAAGCTGCTTGACCAGAGAATGGCTGATTGTCAGAAATGGCTACAACAGTTGAAATGGAAGGCTAGGGAGTGTGCAGGTAACAGAAAATAGTGTGATTTTGGACAGTAGGCTATTGGGGGGGGGGAATTGTAATTCCCCCCCTTTAAAGCACAGGTGACTGGGCAGTGCCCCAGTCACTCTATTTGACCAGCTCTATTTGACCAGCTTTTGTGAAAGGGGACACGGGTAATGCTGTGGTCTAAACCACTACATTGCTTTCAACTTTATTTTATGTATTTCAGGATTTACGTTCCCTGCTCTGAATAATGTGGTATATGAATTATTTAATTAATTAAATATAAATATAAATGAATGGAGTGAATATTCCAAATACTTAAGCACAAACAACAGGGTTCTCATCTCTTAGGATGTTTCCAGCCCTGTTTAACCAAACAAGTGTACTTTTTCCTACCCCAACATCTTTCCTCATCCCAAACGGCCGAAGGTTTCCTACTTGAATAATGAATTTGTTGTCCAGAACATAGAGGAACATTTGTTTCCAAGCACTATCCCTCCCCTCCCCTCATGGCTTAGCTATCTGGTGTCATGCTAGATAGCTTTGGCACTGTGGATTAAACCACAAAGCCTAGGGCTTGCTGATCAGAAGGTTGGTGGTTCGAATCCCTATGACGGGGTGAGCTGTTGCTCAGTCCCTGCTCCTGCCCACCTAGCAGTTCGAAAGCATGTCAAAGTGCAAATAGATAAATAGGTACCGCTCTAGCGGGAAGGTAAACGGCATTTCTGTGCGCTGCTCTGGTTCGCCAGAAAGTGGCTTAGTCATGCTGGCTACATGACCCGGAAGCTGTACTCTGGCTCCCTCGGCCAGTAAAGCAAGATGAGTGCCGCCACCCCGAGTTGTCCGTGACTGGACCTAATGGTCAGGGGTCCCTTTACCTTTATCTTGTAAAAGCAGAACAGTTGCACACTTGGCATGGTATCCCAGCAAGCAAGTCACAAGACTCTGGCACATTACCAGCCAAATGAGCTGATGATGCCATATTGGCACAATCATTCTATCAACACCCAAGGCTGGGACAGTGGGGGGCGGGGGTGGGGAACTCTATTAAACTAGACTAGTAAGTCTAGAATCTCCTTGTGATTTAGATCCACACACTGTCAGTGTTCTAAACAGAGCCTATATTCACAAATCTAACTCTTATCTTCAGACCTTCCTCCAATGCAAGGGCAGTGGAACAACAAAACGAGCAGGGGCATGACACTGGGGGTAAGGCCAACAAGCCCCATTCTTTTCCTCCTTCATGGAGAATAATGTCCTAATAGGGCTTATGTCTGTTTTGAAAGAAATGGCATTGCATTACAATTCGTTTGCATGCAGTGGCTTGTTGCCAATGTTGCCATTTCCACCTGTGCAATGGAACCCCTCCCCCCTCCTGCACCCACAGAATCTGCTTCAGGTGGTTGGGGGGGGTCCTCTAGAGCAGAGTTTGTGAGTGCAAGGTGAGGAAGGGAAGCCCCCTTGCACAAGCAGAATTTCACTTGTGCAACACTGGACACAACTCAGTGCTTCTCTGTACTGATTAACTGTCCAAAATTACCGTCCCATTTCTACAATAATAGAATACTGTAGTAGAATTTCCAAAATTTTGACAGGTCAGATTTGCATTATCATGCCAACAGATGTCTCAACCTAGCAACGAAAAGCAAGAAAGCAATCTCCCATTTACTTCCATCTGCTGCATTAACACCATTTCTCCTACATTTTAAACTTTGCATTCCAAAGAGGTTGAGCTATATTTTCGGTTACAACGAGAAAAGCCCAGAATGTAACACAACGAATTAAGGTTTTGAAAAGAGTTGTGAGAGATGACATTTAAAAATTCAGCTTAATCATTTTCTGTTTGCTTGCTATGTTAGTTCAACAATGACATTCAGAGTGGCCCTCGCTATTAATTTGATTAAGAAAAGGCTTGAGACACATTTAAGCCTTCATTTGAATTTCCACTAAAATCAGCAATGGCCACTGGGCAACCAATCATTCTATTCACAAGCTTCTTAAGAGATAAATCCTCTGCTTGAATAATCGCAAATGAAAAACTAAGTCCTACATTTGTTGGCATTCTACGTTTTCATTGAAGGACATGAGCTAATGTACTCACCATTAGAAAAATGAAACACACAGCCCTACTCAGATATGTAATCCACAGGGGGAGAGAACATTTGTGATGCAAATCAGTTTCCTTAAACAATTAAATGTTCTTTTGTTGAACTTCTATGGATGCAATTATAACTTCTCACAGAGACAAGAAGAATTGAGAAAATGAAAATGCATTTTCATCATGTATTCATCGCATACAAAATATTGTGAGGGGGAGGAAAACCCTTATTATTTTTTTTTTTAAGACTGAAAATAATTGCAGAAAGTTTGAGCTGATTCTGTGGCAAGAAAAGCTCCATCTGTTAAAAAAGTTGCATTTACAGAATCAGTATATATTGACCAATTGAGTGATGAAATCAGGCTCCGGAATTCTATCAGACTGCACCATCTTGATCCTAAGAAATGAAACCCAAAATGGGAATTCGTAGAGGAAGGGATTGAGACAATGGATATCATTAGATTTTACTGGCCAAAACCAGGGGAGGGGTAGAATCTTGGATATTTTTTTTGTTCAGTCAATAAAAGTCTAAGAATGATACATCTAGAATAGGTTGAGAACATGTTACTATCAAGTTGGAAAAAGGAAGACCAACAGCCTTAGTTTTTGAGTTATTGGAAAGACAAACTTTGTGATGGAATTCTCTACAAACAGTTGATGCTCACACCACATCCATCTAATGCAGGCATCCCCAAACTTCGGCCCTCCAGATGTTTTGGACTACAATTCCCATGATCCCTAACCACTGGTCCTCTTAGGTAGGGATCATGGGAGTTGTAGGCCAAAACATCTGGAGGGCCACAGTTTGGGGATGCCTGATCTAATGCAACGTATGCATTATTTTCTCTGGTGTTTTTAGAAGATTCCATTAACATTAATTTCCCCAAAAAACTACAAGCATCTCTAGCCAAAGGAACTGCACTTGAATGTATTTTAAATGCAGCAATCTTTCGGAAAGTTGGAAACAGAGCAAAATATTTGCCCCCATTGATAGTCTAAAGCATATATTTTCAAGGCTTTTTTTCTATTCAGAAATTTGTTGAAACATATGCAACTAAAACCATATGTCAGCTTTCAGTCAGTCACTGAAAATGGTTGCCATATGATACGGGTCCTTAGAATCATAAGCCGCAGAGGGCTAGCAGCCCTGACCACTTTTCTTGGCTACCTTTCAGGAGGAGGAGGAAGTGCTTGCTCTGAGCTAGTCATTTGCAAAACAGGTTCTCAATTTTAAGTTGAACCTGCATTCCTACAATTAGTGATTCTCAAACCATAAAGAAGTCATGAGACTATCCTCAGAAATACATAGTTTGAGCACTGAGATGTAACTGGTATCCTTAACTGTATTCTTTAATTGTGATTTTATTGGGCTGTAAAAAAGCCCAAAGAATATTTGAGATGTGATATGCAATGATGTGTGTCCGCTTAATTTTCTCATTTAGACATTCTAGAGAAGGCCAAATGAAAAGTACCACCTGTATAAAACTACTAGCAGTAAATAAAACCAGTCCAAACTGTTTACACAATAGGGAGAAAGGAGGAAAGATCTACACTCTACATTGTCATCTACTGCACTCATAAACATTTAAGTAGTTAACAGTGATGCAGCTACATTTACAAATGGCAACCAATAGGTTCAGGTTGGTGAAATCCCAAGCAGGGATTTTCAGTGGTTATTTGCCACAATAGCTTAAAATGCTCCCTTTTCTCAGATGCAAGGGACAAATGAAAATATAGCTTAGCAAACTGCAACCCCCATTTCTTGAATATGTAATCCACAAACCTTCTGTGTATCTTTATGCAAAAAATCAAAATCAGCACACTGTCTCTGGAAAGCTAGTTCGGTTTATCATGGCCACCTACACTTGAAAGAACACCAGCAACCCTTTTTGCTTTTGAATAATCATAAAGAACAGTCCCTCACAGAGTGTGTTGCAGCAGTCTAGACTTGAGATTATGAAAACATGAAGGAGAGTTGCTGGGCTTGAATCTGAGTCACAGCCATCTCACCAGAGTTACTCTATCAACATTACTTCAGGCTGCCATTCTCCCTTGTGACATACAAATTGGCTTGGGGTGGGTGGGTGATGCGAGTTGGAATCCAACTATATCTGGAGGGCCTAAGGTTCCCTACTACTGATCTAGCCAATATACTCTCAACATTAGAAAAACCCCATTGAAGTGGCACTGATTTTTGCAGTAAATGTGCATGGGGGGTGGTACAGGGTGTATTTCTCCCTTGAAATCTTTTCCTTGGCCTGTTTAATTAGATAGGAATATTGACATAAGGGGAAGTGCAGCTAACCAGAATTTGACTACCTTTAATAGATTCTAGCTGTCACCGTTTCATAAATTGTCTTTTCTTTTTTCTTCTGTTGCTTTTTAAGTAATGTAGGCGAAACTCGGGAGTCTGAGACATAAAACAGCTACAGCACCAGTCAGCGCATGTGTGACCTATTTTAGCTTCTAAAAATGTATTTAATGCCAAAAGCTACATTAGAGAATTGAAACAAAAGCTAACCACGTGCCACATAATAAGACACTTTTGATTATTCTTGTGTTTACTCTCAACTTTACATCCCCATGATAATTTCATTTGGGAAAAGGGTATTTTAAAGAGCATACAAATTTGATTGCTGGTTGATTGGGGAAACTGACAAGGAGCCAGGCCTCTGTGGTCTTCAGAGGAACAGCAGGGCTGGGTTAAACAAGCAAAGCCCATTAGGAATTGACCCACCGCCACAGATGAGATTTGCTAGCATTCCACACCTGTAAATCTCAGCTCCTCAGCCTACCATGAGCGTGATTCTGTTCCCTGCACATTTGTCATAGGAAACTGAATCATTATCATATCACCCAGGGAAACTCACTAGACACTTATGATCCACCTCAATTTCTTGCAACAGTTTGAGCAGAAACAACTGATCTCTAACAAACACTTCTGTTTTGCTCCCAGCCACCCATGAATGAAGGGTGGGGAAGGGACTCAAGAATTCAATCAGCTTCTTCTTCCTGAAAAGTAACAAGTCACCTGGAACTATTAGCTCTGCAGGATTAGCTCTCTGCTGCTGGTGCACTGTAGTTTACCGTATATGGTGTGGAATAATTGGGAATTGTGCAGCTGAGCATATGATGGATAGTCCTACTTTTTTGGGAAGGCATTTGAATAAGATTGACTTTGTTCCTTACCAACACTGTGTTTTTGATGCTACAGTGTGCACTGAGGAGTGCCAATCACCAAAGGGACATAGTGTATATTGGATGGGCAGGCCTCAGGCTTGTGGACTCAATTTTATTTTACACTAGAACCCCAAGATTCACCAAGAGAAAACACTTAGAATTAAATAACATGGTGTTTCCAAGCAACTACCGGTAAGCCCAATAATTTGTTCGAGTACCTGAATGGAACTGAGCTCACAGTCATCGCAGACAAAAATCCACATTTGGTTAGCCCAGGGCTTTATTGATTTTAGCAGTATAATTGGAGGGGGGAAGAGTCATTTTATTGCTGCTATTGTTAAACAGCTGGGAGTCAGAAATAATTGTAAATCAACTGCAAGTCACCTAGATCTCTACCAGTAGATCCAGATCTATTTCTGCTGCCCATACCCAAGTAGCACAGCTGGGATAAACCATATGCTGAAATGTGGTGCAGAGAAAGGTGGGCCTCAGCCAACGTAGGGCTCCAAGATCAATGACCTATGAGTTTTCTTGTGTCAAGCAGGGGCACCAGCTCATGGGGCTGAACTGTTTTGGGGCCCTCAGAATCCCTTGCATTCAGAGAGCACTTTATTAAGTTTTCCTTATGTTTCCTTACCTGATACATTTCCTTGTTTCATGGGATCTTTCACACAATGGAAAAGCCACTTCTGGAGAACTAGCCTCATCTAGCAGACGTTTAGTGCTCACTTCTGTGTTCTTTGCATTCAGAAAAAGTCAGTTTGCAACCTGGTTAACTGGGGAAATCATGAGAGTTTTGAGCTGTCATTTCAGATGACACACTTTGAGGTGGTAATCCAGCATACAGTTCTTTCTTGCCACTTAAAATTTAGTGCAACATGATGCTCTATCAATTAAAAAGGGCCACAGTTCCCTAATGTACCAGTTAACGCAATATAAAAAGAACGTTAGAATCCAGGATAAACGTGCTAGCATTATAACCAGGAAAACTAACACTACCGGTATAATCTGAATGCACCCAAAATGTGATGAAGTGAGGCATGACTCTTCTCAGCTACTGCTAATTTTGGAGGTGGGTTTCAATCATTCAAGCACTGCCCAGGGTTGCGTGTGTGATTAAACTATGCAATAACTGAACCATTTTGATTTTTCAAAGAGCAGACAAAAAGATGCCAGCATTCTACTGCCCGATGCTATTCATGTACAAATTATTCTGAGAAAAGATACATTTATAGATTACTTCCTGGGAACCTTTATATTTAGGCTGACAAAGGCATCCAGGTAAATTCTAGCTGAAAGTGGCAGGAGAATATTATCAGTGCTATAAAGATAAGAATATTTCTCTGATTGAAACCCTAAGGTCCCAGTCCTCTATGGGGGTGGGGGAAATTATTTACTTCTCCATTTTGTTGCCTTACCATCAACTGAGTGACACTTTTGGATACAACCCATAACTAATCCAAGCCATACATTTAAAATACTGTACACTTATCCCCCTTTAACAATCAGGGCTTCCCCCAAAGAATCCTGGAAACTGAAGTTTTGTAACACAACTGGGAATTTTACCGTAACTCTGTTACAAACTACAGTCCAGGAATTAATAATAATTATTTGCCCTTTACCAGCAGATCCCAGGATGAGTTGCAACAATTAAAAATTAAAAACAGTTAAAACAGATTGCAATTACATGAAAAGGCTTGGCCTTGAAAACACACATCTCAGGTGGCAGAGTGAAATGGTGTATCTTCAGCATTTGCCAAAATCAAACAAAACAGGTTCACCTATTTTGTTCTACCAAGCTACATAGGATTCCGTTGTTCATTTCCCCTTTCAATATGCATTCACAGCAAGATCCTGTGAGATACAGTTTATGTGGGATAATTGTGCAATGCATGTGCAATGTGTCTCCAATGTATTGTGTGTGTTGGTTTTTTTATGCGTATAAAAGTGGTCTGTTGTTTTCCGCATTCTCTCTCACTCAACATTGTTGTGAGCAGGTGGCTTAGAACAGATGCAAAGGGAAAGTTTACTTCGAATGCTTTGCAAAGGGAATGTTCACTTGCATTCCTGCCTCTCACCAGGAAATAAATGGATGGAAATTAACTGAAATAACCCCTGCTGCCGATTCCTTTTATCAGAGATTATTTGAAGTGGTAATGTCCAGTGGTTGTTTTTCAAACTTTCTGCCTTAACAGACTTTGAAACAGCCTTTCCTTTACATTGTCCATTTGAAACCAATGAAACAAAGAGCAGTACGTAAGAAATTGCAAAGCCACTCCCTTCCTGCCCCCCAAAATTAAGTCCAATAAAATATACGTATCTTCAACTGGATATACTTGGCAGTTGTATTTTAGCATTTCCAAAAGTTACAAAAAAGAAAATATCAAGAGGAACACACTATTATTCCTTAGTTTATGATATTGTCTTTCACCTATTGTAAGCTACACAGGACAGATATCTGTAAGGAGGTTTCCCCACAATGGCTTTCATGAAGAAGCCCATAAATACTGACCTGATAGCCAGTTTTTCCAAATTACCTGGATTGAGATTGGCAGGTTCCGGCTGGGGGTGGAGGGAGGAGTCCATTAATGAAGCTGTATAAAACCATATAGGCCTTTGAGGAGGATACAAAATTATTATGACCTTTTCCAGTAACTCCAGGAAATAGCAGCTAATGAACAAAATGGCAGAATGTTTTGATCAGTTTTCTTTGTTCTTCCATGCAGCTCTTCCCCAGAGCAGGTGCCAGCAGCCTTGGAGACGAAGAGGAGACCCACATCCTGTTCCTGCATTTCCTGCGTGGGTAGAACGTCGACCTGTTCTAAAGTGTTGAGCAGCAAAACCAATAGCTCCCCCTAATGGCCATGAATGCACATTGCACCTATGTTAATTGCATACTGTATTACGGTAGGAACACTTTGAGTCTCTGGGAGGTTAAAAAAAATGAAAATATCGTGAGGGCTACCAAAGAAAAACCAGAAGGGACACGGGTGGCGCTGTGGTCTAAACCACAGAGCCTAGGGTTTGCCGGTCAAAAGGTTGGCGGTTCGAATCCCTGCGACGTTGCTCGGTCCCTGCACCTGCCAACCTAGCAGTTTGAAAGCACGTCAAAGTGCAAGTAGATAAATAGGTATCACTCCGGCGGGAAGGCAAATGGCGTTTCCATGCGCTGCTCTGGTTCACCAAAAGCGGCTTAGTCATGCTGGCCACATGACCTGGAAGCTGTACGCCGGCTCCCTCAGCCAGGAAAGCGAGATGAGCGCTGCAACCCCAGAGTCGTCTGCAACTGGACTTAACTGTCAGGGGTCCCCTTTACCTTTTTATCAAAGAAGCACACATGAGACGAAAGACAGAGAAACAGAAAAGCCATGAGGAATTAACATCTTGACCTCCAGAGGAAGGAAACAGACAGATTTGGAGGAAGCCCCTCCCCTGGAAAAAAAAGAGGCCATGGCCCATTGACTCAGGGTGCCCTCTTGAACCGGATTCAGAACAAATACAAACTTGGCTTACATAAAGGATGTATTTCTTTATTTGAAAACATTATACAGGCATTACATTGCCACAGCCAGTCCATGTTGGAGCATGCAAATATCAAAACAGAAGAGAATTTGTTCAACTTCTCTGAACATTGTTGTTGGACGGTGTTTCGCTTTTGTGTTTTTTTGGTTCTTACTTCCATTTGTAAGTGTCAAAATTAGTGTGCTTTATTATGGCATTTAACAATTAAAATCCTACCCATGGGGTAAAATTTGTATTTATAGCTAGCTCGAGAATACTAAATTGGTTTTTTTTTTTTTGGAAAAAAAGAGAGGAAATACTACACACTTGTCAAAAATGTTAATGGCACAAGTTAGCAATATCTAAACTATACACTGAAACATCTTCATCTGACACAGTGGTGCAAAATGTTAATTGCTTGGTCTGCTGTGGTTTGTGATTGTGTCCTTTAAGTCTGTGCATGGAAGAAAAGCCAAGCTGTCCACTACAGTTTTCATTCAGTATCTTGCTAATACCCACCCAGCACCAACAGGACTTGTATTCCAGGAATTGGCCTATACAGTACTTGTGAAGTGATTGTTTTTAAGCTGGTGGTGTAGCTACTTGCTGGACAGAAAGACCTTTGCTGGTGTCCACTGCAACTCTTGGAATGGTAGGAAATGAAACTTTTTTAAAAAAGTAACTTTCTCTGATGGGATGGGCCTCATTTTTAATTATATAACGTTTATAAATTTTATACCAGTGTTTCCTTTTAGCGTCACAATGTTCTTTAATCAGATACAGCAAAATAATAATAATATTGTTCTAGTATTGGACAATATCAACTGGGAAAGGCTCATTGCTTAGTAGTAGTACACATAAATTGCACGCAGAAGGTGCTGGGTTCAAAGCACAGCAACTCCAAGTAAAGGAGGTCAGTAAGGCTGGTAGACTTTGCCTGAGACCCTGGAGAGTTGCTGCCAGAGAAGACAAAATTGGGTTCAACGGTATAACGATCTGACTCGGAATAAGGCAGTTTCATAAGTTATGATGTTTCGGTGACATGTGCAAGAACACAGTTTGGCTAATTGAACAGTGCATTTCTGAACATTCCCACTTCCCTCCATACAGTGGAATAATTTGAATTATCCTAGGAAAAATAGCTTCAGGTAGTGAGTTTCTAGCCATCTATATAGACTGCAAAGCCTAGTTCCGATAAATATTCTCATTAGAGAACTGATAGATGCCTTCCATATGGTTTGTTTCTACTGAGACTTAAATCTAAAAATTAGTGTCATAAAAATGAAATGGGGAAAAAAACCCATCTACAAGAACATTTGGCTTACAAAATAAATACTAAAAAATAAAAGTCCTCAGATACAAGGAAGCAAAATGGATGTTTAAGCAGGAAACAAACACATAAATTCTTCAAAAAATTGTTATGTCAAACATGAGACAACAGATTCAGAGAAAGGTATTTAATTGGTATAAAAGGTAGCAAAAGCAATGGGGGGGAGATGGTGATGGCCACCAGTAGACTTCTGATTTGAAACCTGAGAGAACAATTAAGGCTCCACTCCAGAACACACTTGCATGCATCCAAGCCCTGTTCTTTGATGCACCTAAATATGTTCAGAATCGAACCCTGTATTTGTTAAGACTGGCTTGAACAGAAGAGATAATCCAATATTGAAGCTTAAACAAAGCACTTAAGCAATATTTAAGCAGTGCCTAGGCCTTGTGTAGACTCTCAGGAAAGACATTCATGCTAAATGTGCAAACGATCACCTACTAAAACACCTCAGTCCTAAGCAAATGACGTGAAAGTTAATTTCATATACAGTAATTGTTTTATACATGGGAGGCCAGTCCTTTAAAATGCAACTTGGAGGACCCTTGGCACTGCAGTGAATTTTGCCACTTAACAGACAGTTTTTGGGGTGGGGTGGGGTGGGAATTGAAGAAGACTGCTGGTGGATGCAAGGCAGAAATTACTGGTTTTGCCACAGAATGAATTAGTCATATAAATGGCTCTGACTTACTGGTTTGGCCTGAAGGAGCCCCGTTTTCATACTGCTGCATTTTTCATGCATGCAAAAATTCACTAGTGAACCTGTAGGCAAAGGCCTGATTGCAGCACTGTTGCCCGCTGGCTATGGTCCTAATCCAGACATCACTCCCTGTGGATTTTTCTGTGTGCAGGTGTCCAGGTAAACTTTACTCCATGGAATCACATTCTTCCTACACAGGATAAGGAGTGGGCACTTTCCTCTTTCCATCTCTCACGCATTCCTTCAGCTCAATGCCATGTGCCACACCAGTTACTTTTTTGCATGCAAAACTAGTTGCACACAGGGTATTCCTGCACACAAGCATCCCTGAGTAATCATTTCCTTAGCAGAAATCCAGAGAAGCGGACACGGAGCAACGGATTCAAACTACAAGAAAGAAAATTCCACCTAAACATTAGGAAGAACTTCCTGACAGTAAGAGCTGTTCGGCAGTGGAATTTGCTGCCAAGGAGTGTGGTGGAGTCTCCTTCTTTGGAGGTCTTTAAGCAGAGGCTTGACAGCCATCTGTCAGGAATGCTTTGATGGTGTTTCCTGCTTGGCAGGGGGTTGGACTGGATGGCCCTTGTGGTCTCTTCCAACTCTATGATTCTATGATTCTATGATTCTATCCTTCTTCATTGTCTAGGTGACACTTTTTCTTCTTCTTTAATTTTCTCACAGGAATAATATTTTTGGGCCCATAACACCCCCCCCCCAAAACGCCAATCTATTCCCCAAAGGCCAATTCTTGTCAGAAGACTAGATTTCAGCCAACAAGGTTTCTACATACAGAAATGTCGTGGTTTGCGTCAAATGCGCTGCAAACCCTGCTAAGATTCTAAGAAAGTGTTTCCTTGGCACTCCCCAGCTCGTTTGGGAAACATCCAATTACTTTGAAGTCTCATATCTTTACTCTCATTCCCTTGAGGTAGGCAAAACAGCATTTTCTCACGGTCACCAGCGAGAAGGCGAAGCTGTAACTGAAGTTATTTGACTCTTCCATTGTAAGGAAATCTCTTGAAACACTTTCCTATTACTCAGGCACAGCTACCTTTCCTGTCTCTCAGAGAGAGAGAGAGAGAGAGAGAGAGAGAGAGAGAGAGAGAGAGCGCTCTAGATAAATCAATGACTCTTTTGTTTTCAGCCGAAAACAAGCACACAAATCAAGGTGAGCCAAATGAAATTTGCAGCAGTTTTGGCTTCATGCAGAAAGGTAGGAGGTTGTTCTGACTTTGCACATGTCTGTGGACAGCTGAGGATCTTGCTGCCCTTTCCCCTTATAAACACAGCAGTCCAACTTCAGCAACCTTTGGGAGGACTAAACTCCATGTGCTGGACTGAGAGCTGTGCCATCTTGGGAGCTGGTGTGACACTGGCATGCCAACCACTCCTCTTGTGTGCCTTTGGGGTGTCTACATCACCAGAGCGGCATGGGAAGCAGCAGCTCCCATTCTACTGTGGGAGAAAGGAAAAGCAATTGCCTTTAAAAAAAAAGCAAATATGGACCATGTTAAACTCAATTATTGTACTAGTGGAAGCCACTGCAAAGAATCCTGCTTCCCCCTCTCTCCTCCTGCTCCTGTGTGACTTATGCCATCTGCTTTGAAGTTGGGGGAACCTCCAGGACAGATTTAAGGGACATACAGAGAGAGGACAGGGGAGAAGGTTCCACTGCAGAAGAATAATCCTTATGCTGGCAGAACCTTAGTGGTAGTGCCCTGTTGAATACAACCCTATGTATATGGAGCCAAATATGTATTTGACCAGAAAACAACTGGCAGAGAACTGATCAAGTACTTCCTTTCTCCACTCCTGCTCCCATGATTACACCGAGATATTCTGAGCCTGATTTACTCCCCCCCCCCATTTCAAATAACTAGTTTATCTTCACTTGGTTATGTATCTTTGTATAAACTGTGTAGCTTGGGCCACACACGGGGATTCCAAACACATGGGCATCTTCTAGCATCAACAACTTGATATGCAGGCTAAGGTGCGGTGCATACAAATATTTTTAGCTTGAAAACTTGAAAATATTTAACTCCAAGTCCCAGTTAAATCCAGGTAAATGGATTTTAAAAATCCACAAATAGCAGACCAAGAGTTTGAAGAAGAAATATGGATAGTCTCCACGAGGGTGCCTCCATCAGAAATGTGGAGTGAAGCGCAAGGCCTAGGAACATGCAGAGTTCGCAACACTGCCTGAGCCACCTCCATCTGGCCTTGTGTTTGCCTTGAATGCAGAGAGGTCTATAAAACTGTGCTCCCATTCTTTCTCCCCTTAGCCAGAAGACCCACAATAAATAATTAAAAAATAGAAAAAGGTACTTTCTTAGGACAGATTCAGTTTTCAAAGAGTAAGAAATAGGGATTGTTTCACTTTGTTAGTCTGCAAGATTAAGACACTGAAGAGGAAATACAATTTCCTTCTCACTGAATGGAGGACCTCAGCTACCAGCAAGGCGATTGTAAAAAATTTAAAAAGGTCAACGTCTCACTACTTCGCAATTGAAAGTACTTCTTTAAAAAGGGCAAAAGTGTTTGTTTTTGACCTATTCCTAGAATAGAGGTGGATATTGATAGTTGTCCATCCCCTGGTGTCCCAGAACACATGATTCTTTAGAGGGTGGGCAACCAGGTAGCTAAGACAGCTGAATGAACAAAACGGCACTGGGGTATAGAGGCGCTGTGATTAACCTGCCCTTTCCTGCACAGAACCAAGGTCATTGGAGAACAGCTGGAGGGTGTTTGCGTGCAAGTGGGCCTACTGTACAACTGTGGCGTTGCTGAAACACTATATAACCCCTGGCAAAGCAACCTCCAAGAGGTGCAGAAAGATCCCTTTGCTCATTACAGAATCTCATCTTGCATTCTGAACATATTGTTTCGAGTGACTCAAGTCTTTCTTTCTTGCATTAGCTGCGAATTACCAAAGCCAACACTTTTTATAACCCCTAACACTACAGACCCTTTTCACTAGGGATGGGCCATTGCATTTCCACTCACCCTAAAAGTGCTAAGGGTTTTCCCCACCCAAGTGTTCCAATCAAACACCCCCCCCCAAAAAAAAGCCCTACAGAGCACCTGTCACCTGCACCTCTTCCCCAAGGCAACCCTTGCTCCCACTCTGAGAAAGAAAGAGGAACTAGGAAAATGGTGGGAGTTCCCATTTATACACAAAACAAGGCCTTTTCTTTCCAGAGACCTGGGACTTGTTTACAACACCCAGGATTCCTGGTGAGAACTTTACCCCTTGGGAGGAGGTGATGTGCAGAGGAACATTTTCTGCTAAGGATCCTGGGATTTTGTAGTCAAGTGCTCTGCATGTTGGCGGGAACACGCGCCACTGGTACCTTCTAATCACACCTTCTTCCTCAAGGGAGAGTTTTTGTTTGTCTGTATTTTGCCCTGGGGAAGAGTTGGGAGGTGGGCACACCAGGAGTACTGGCAGAATTGAGGTAGAGGGTCTGTTCACAGGAGGCAATCCAGAATTTGAGCAGTGCACCCTGCTTTTAATTCCTACCCCACCCTACTTTTCACATCAGCTCATCTGCTGAAGGACCCCTTACCAGGAAGCTCCAACACATTGCATCAAATTCTGGGGGGATGTTCTACAGTGGATACTCAGTTCAGGTATGGCACTGGCCAGGCCAATCAGACCTCCCTGTTGCTATCCATGACCTGAGTGTGCACCCTTGAACATACCTGCTGTAAACACCCCAAGGGTAACTTAGCAGTAGGCAAGCCCTCCTGCGGGAAAGTTGCCCACCATTTTTGAACTTTTCATTAAGGAACCCTGATAAGTATGTGAGGAGCCCCCGGCTTGAAAAGCACTGCCCTACGAAAAAGACTGAGAGTTACTACTCTTGGCTATACACACGTAGAAACAATATAGTTTGTATTTTTAATAAGCCTTCCCTATTTGCTACCTTGCAGCCCACCTGAGTAACTGCATCCGGTAAATACCTTTCTCTATGAATGATACAGAGATAATGGAGATACAAACTCCACTGAGGGTGGCAAGGGCCTGAGATTAGGCGACTCGGACGTGAGGTTCTTCTTCCGTTTCCTGGCCTAGGCTGGTGTATGTTACTGAAGGTTCCAGCTGCCCAGAGGCTGGCAAGTCTACAACAGGACCCGAAGGGTTTCGAAACTGCTTGTACACCCGTGGGTCTTGGGCAACGTATGTGGACGTTGAGGAGTACAGCACCAGCCCCACAAGGATTGTGAAGAACGACAGAAGATATAGTCCTGAAAACTAAACAGAAATAAGCTGGTAAGTGGCATGCTAGCTAAACAATACAATATGAAAGATTACAGAAAGCAAAATGCAGGCAATGTTCAGGAAATCTTTCCTCTCCAAAACAGTTTTTACTTTTAAATAGGACACTTACTTGTCTAATGAGAACTCATTACCAAAGATAAATTATGCAAGTCAGTACAATGCACATTTGCTTATTAGACTTTTGCAAAAAAAATTGTTCCGAGGCTTTGCAAAAAATCTAGAATTTCTTGCCAAGAAACACATTTGGTGGAAGAAAAATAGATGCGGTTAAGTGACAGGTAATCAAGGCACGAAAGGAAAGAGGATGCACAACGTCCCCGAAAAAATCTTGCTTTGGAAACAAGTGCACAACAGAGGTTATGTGATTTCTATCAAGAGAAAACTGCACTGTGAAAAAACACATCAAAGATGAAGCAAGGCTACAATCCTATGCAAGCTTATACAGGAGGGATCGCCACTGAACACAGTGCAGCGCATGTGCGGAATTTATTTCTAAGACTGTATTCACATTCTTTGTAGTGGTAATACGAAAGCAATAAGTGACAAAGGACGTGTGTGTGTGTGTGTGTGTGTGTGTGTGTGTGTGTGTGAATAATTTGAGCAGCAACAAAAACAACATTTTACCACATCCATTCAAGGACATTGAATGAAAACAGCATAAAAGCATTAAAAACCCCACACCTGAGCAGCTTCAGGCTAAAAATTTGATGACACTCCAACTAAATACCAAGTCCAAATTTCTGGCACCAGCGCAAAGTGAACTAAGCTGCTGTGAATTAAGTGAGCTGAGCTGTTGGTTGAATTTTGAGCTCAGCACTTCTGCATCAGGTCCACCAGTTCCAAAGCACGAATGAGTGCTATATTAAAAGAGCCATACAGGTATGGACTTGCTGTTATGCTGGCGTTAGAGGGAAGTTTAAATGGGATTTGGAGCCACCTTTCCTCCACTCCATGAATAAAGTAAGTAAATAACTAAATAAAGTAAAGGGGAGCATACTTTGATATGTTATTCCATTCATTGGTCAAAAGAACCTTAAGAAGAATGAATTATTATACAAATAAAACTGAGGTCATTGTGGGAAGGACAAAGAAAGGGTAGGTGAGATTACCACTTTCTTCCAACACCTTTAAGTTAGGCATGGAGTAGAATAATAAACTAATAATACATGATGATAATCATAGCCCAATGTATTTTAATTTAACAAAGCAAGAGTGCATGCTCAGAAACTCTTCTAGGCATGACTCTTCATCAGGGGTCAGCAAACGTTTTCAGCAGGTCTACTGTCCCTCAGACCTTGTGGGAGGCCGGACTGTATTTTGAAAAATAATAATGAACGAATTCCTATGCCCCACAAATAACCCAGAGATGCATTTTAAATAAAAGGACACATTCTACTCATGTAAAAAGATGCTGATTCCCGGACCGTCCATGGGCCAGATTTAGAAGGCAATTGGGCCGCATCTGGCCCCCAGGCCTTAGTTTTCCTACCCATGCTCTTCATTGACAGGATGCACTAGGTAACCCACCAGAAATTGGTCACAGATCCGTCAACAGACCATGAGTCGAGCTTCAATCCACTCCACACCCAGACCCAGCATTAGGTAAATAAAAAACTGAAAGGAGTCAAAATATATTCTGTACAAATAACTGAAGTATGAATAACAAAGACAAACTGAAAGGAAAACTTGTTCAGCTTCAGAGAAAACAAAATTTTGGAGAGACAGTCTAAAACTTGTATTCAAGAATATACACCAATGATTGACAAGTGCAATTTATAAGCCATTACATGGGGTCCTCATGTACTAATTTGAACAAGATTACTCATAGGTTCGTCCTCTGTTCATATAACCAAGTGACTTGGTTTTGGACAAAGAATGCCTTTTTTCATTTTAGGAAAATGTTAGAAGCGCAGGGTTGAAGTTATTAGGAGGGATATGCTTTGATAATCCTTCTGTGTTTCTTTAATCCTTTAAGAAAACAGTACTTAGTTTAATTCAAAAGGCATTTAAACCAACTGTTGATCCAGGGTAAGCAACATTTCTTCTGCTTGTTGCAAGAGCCTTCCCGAGCTACAGTATTCATCATGCTGTATGGCTTAATATAAATGCCTTGTTGCCTTGACAGCTGAAAATATCATGTCAAAGAGCAGTCAGTGCTGAACGGCAGCTTTCATGTGGCAATGGCCTCTGTGATACGGTCTGAGATGAGACCTTCAGTACTGTGGCAATTAGGCTTGTTTAGACATTGTAGAACCAGATGGGCTTCTGTTATCTTGCTCCTGCTATGCTTAAAGTGATTGGTGGCTTGTTGGGTCATGACTGCTGCTTTTCATGCAAGATCATGAAAGTGTAAAAACCACTGAACTTACTTTCTCTTTTTTATATGACTGCCTTGGGCAGTTGGCCAATATGTTTAATAATAATAATAATAATAATAATAATAATAATAATAATTTATTATTTATACCCCGCCCATCTGGCCGGGTTCCCCCAGCCACTCTGGGCGGCTTCCAAAAAAAACCAGAAATTCTAAAATACAGAAATCCATCAAACATTAAAAGCTTCCCTAAACTAACCAACTGTCCACAAAATTGTGGAAAGCTACATAAAGCACTGGGGGTGGGGGTGGGGAGACAGAAATAGAAAATGCATAAAAAGTCCAAAAAGTAGGTTGGATGTTGCAGCCATAAGGCCAGCTTTTAGGCAGTTCTAAGATGGAGACTGCAAACTGAGTCTCTGACAGGCACTATAGGGATTGGATTACACATTGAGGATTCTGGGACAGCAAAGCAACAGCCGCTCAAAGTTGCTAAAAGAGTGGATTATTAGTGCACTCCAGATGTCCTGGTGTCTATGGCTTCATTTGAGAGAGATAAAAATACTTGAATGTTCCATACATATTGGCAGTACTGACCTAGCGACAGTCAATGCTAAAGCAGTTATTAGCTGTCTTTGAGTGTCATAAAGGTGAAAGAGGTGGCAATTCAGGAACATTTCTACATAAAGCTTAATATTTATTCTGATTTATTCACTTTTTAATATTCTCTAGTGATTCAATTTATCAGACAGCAGTTGCCAGGAGGTTTTTTTGGGTGGTTTTGCTTTGTTCTTGGGTGTAAAAAATTAATAAAGTGTCAACTGGCAGTAGTAATTGATTCTGCGTTGCTGTATTTGAAGCTAATGGTGCTCAAAAGCAAAGCCACCATAAATGATGGAGCCTGGATCTGTTGTTTATTTCTTTGTCGCTGAGCTTTGCAATGTCTGCACCCAGTATGACTTGCCAGAAAAAAAATATTTTTTATCTCCCTCATACAAAAGTATCTCATTCCCATACAGAGAGAAGCAAGTTATTTGCAGCTGCAAGCTCATTAACTTCAGTATGAGTTATTGCATAAGTCACCTGGGAAGCCTGCAGTGCTGAGGTTTCTCGGAGGGTCTGCTATGCTTAGACGTTGTTTGGTACCAAAATATTCTACAGTCACTGGACCAAAGTAGCCCCAAGGAACGAGAGATGTTTTGAGCAAGTGCATAGTTTTTGTCGCAGATCTGTTCTTCATCAGAGGCTTATGGTTTAAAAAATGATGTTGCCAAAAAAAGAAAGAAAATGTTTGCCTTTGAAAGCAGCTCCTGTCTCTCCTTCCATAACTCATCTCATATCCTAACAGCATTTCACTGGTCTGGTCTGCAAGACACAGGAAGCCAAACTATGGTTTATAGACACACAAACCTTGGCTACAGCTCAGATTAGAGAGCTTAACAACAAGACCTGTTTCAGGTGTCACACACACTAAGCCAAACTTTGTCTTAGTTTAGCACAACATAGCAGTAAAGACGACCAGGAAGGAGCAAAGCAGCCCTGATCTGGGAGCCCTCGTGGTCTTGGTAAATGATAGTGTCATGCCAAGCAGATCTATGAGTGTTTCCTGCCTCTGGCCAATGGAATATTTAGTGTAATAGCAACAGACAATAAGATAAGATGAGTTGTACCTTACAGACAGAAGGCAGATTTTTTAAAAAGAAGTTATTTCATTGTTCAACATGTTTTCAAGACTTGCTTAAATAGGGACTGCAATTTCTTTCAAGTAGCAGATCATGGGTTTTACAGAGATATACTTTTCCTCTTTCTTGTTGTGTCTTTACTACTATATGTTTATTTATTTTAAAACCACAGATTTATAGACACTCCTGCTGCTTTCTCTACCAGTTGAGAAGCAAAGCATTCTGAGAAGCAGAGCCTGAGCAAGGCATTTCATCTGCTTTGAAACGTCCGTGATCCTATAAAATTCATGCTAACATTTCTGAAAGGTGGATAACAGCTGGCAGCATTAGAACAACAGATTTTACCACAGAACTAACGTGGAATGTCTTACACAAAACTGGGGAAGATCACAGAGGAATTCCGTCGGAGGTAAGAAAGCTCTCACAGCTTTCAGCTGAATTTATTTGGATTATGTGGGTTAAAGATCATGGCTGAATTCAGGTGTGGGGAACCTTTGGCACACCAGATGTTGCTGAACTATAGCTCCCATCATTACTGGCCATTGACCAACTTGGCTGGGGCTGATGAAATCTGTAGTTCATCAACATCTGGATGCCCAATGGTTAAAAGAATTAAAGGAGTCAGCTAGCTGGTGATGGGAAAGGCCTCTTCCCAAGATCCTAGAGAGTCACTGTCAAGACAGAGCCAACAATACTGAGCTAGATGAACTAATTATCTGATCTAAGGCAGCTCCCTGTGTTCCTTATCCCTTTGCAGGGCAGAGTGCTGCCAAGGTTTCATGGAAGATCCATCTGCATAAAACAACTAAATAATTTGTGTCAGAGATGTCAGTGGTCTAAACAAACAAGACCGCTGAACAGAGGCGTGCATCAACAAATGTGCATTAATAGGCAGACTAAATATGCTGCACATGCATGGGTTGTAAAAGATTTTTGGTACAAATCTGGTTTTGTTCTCTGTAACATCTTTCTTTTGTTGGTGAACTCATCCCCCCATGTAAGAATGAGAGCAAAAAACACAAAAAACCCCAATTACCTATTGATTTTCAAAAATAAAGTCCATTGTATATACAGTTATAAATCTCTAAGTTCTGATATACCACACTGCAGTGTCAAAGGGCAGAATGTGACTGTTGCCATTAATTCATTCTCATCAATCATATGCTTGGCTGGAAAAGTAAAGGGTACACGGATAGAAACAAACAATCCAATTTACCAGAAAAAACCACACTGGAGACGCTGAACCATGTTCTTGTGCTGATATATATAATTCTGAACCTTAGCTTCACATTGACTTTTGCATTAAGGCAGGGGTGACTAGCATGCGGCCCTATGGATGCTGTTGGATGACAGTTCTCATCGTCCCTGAGCATTGGCCATGTTCCCTGGGACTGATGAGAGCTTGAGTCCAAGTCCATCTGGACAACCACAGGTTAGTCATGCTTGTTCTGAGGTTTCCCCATTCCCCCTAAGCACACAGCAACTTGGGTCAATGCTTGAAATCAGAGCAGCTGAGCCAATGACACAGCTTCTTGCAAGGAATCTAATACACCCATTGTGATATCAGAGAAGGATTAAGCAATGGCATCAAGAGAAGTACAACAGGTAGAGAGACGCACAAGGATAAAATAGTTACTTCTAAATAACTATATTTAGGATTCAGGCATAAACTGGATCAAACTCAGTACCATGAGGGGATAGGTCTACTCTTGGTCCCTACACAAGGATCAAAAGGACATCCTGTTATAGCCTTAGCTACCACCTCTGTATCATAAAGGAAAGATGAAAATCATCTGAAGAGTGCATCTAATTCCCCTGGCTTGCAAACCATTTTCTTTAAGACATGATGCTTAGAAGTTTGATTGGTTTCCCTCCCTGCATTCTGAATCAGCCTCTAATTGACTGAACACATTTCAAAGGCCTAGTTTGCATTTGTAGCTGAATAAGAGCATACACAGCACAATTTCACAGTCGTGCTGAGCAGTAAATGAGACATCACTTTGAAAACATTATCAAAATTGTAAGGACCGAATGGCCAACAAAATAATCAAATAGGAGCATCTGTATATATCCCAGATCCTTTCACAGTTGAAGAAGAAGAAGAAGAAGAAGAAGAAGAAGAAGAGGAGGAGGAGGAGGAGGAGGAGGAGTTTGGATTTGATATCCCGCTTTATCACTACCCGAAGGAGTCTCAAAGCAGCTAACAATCTCCTTTCCCTTCCTCCCCCACAACAAACACTCTGTGAGGTGAGTGGGGCTGAGAGACTTCAGAGAAGTGTGACTAGCCCAAGGCCACCCAGCAGCTGCATGTGGAGGAGTGGAGACACGAACCCAGTTCACCAGATTATGAGTCTACCGCTCTTAACCACTACACCACACTGGTCACAGAGAGAGATGGATTCATACTAAGTTAGCCACACTTTAATCCCATTGAAATCAATATGGGACTTGTGTTAGCTGTGACTAACCTATCCCATTGATTTCAATGGGACCAAAGTGTGACAAACTTAGTTTGGATCCAACCTGTAATCATGACAAACGAGTGGAACAAGCAGAGCCAAGGAGTGAATTAAAGGCACATTGTCAGGATGCCTGCAGAACAAATAGGTACAGACATCCAAGGGAACCATGTGGTTACTGCAAGGTAAAGGAGAGGTGGCAAATGTGGCACAAGTTAAATGCAAAGTATGGGATAGTGCTCCTTCATTGTTCACTATAGTAAATACTTGGCTCCCCATGCTTGACTGTAGTTTGCCCTTAGTCAATTTAGATAGAAAACATCCAGCAGCATCTATGGGAGTGACTTGGTGGCCACAAGTAGAGACCAGCCTTCTGCAACCTGGCACCTTCTAGGTTGTTTCCTAGGATTTTCATTAAAGTGTGAGAGGCTATATACTTCACAAATACTATAGCCTACAAAGCCCTAAACAACTTAGATCCAGGGTACCTTAGGGATCTCCTGAGCCCCTTTATCCCAGCTTGATCACTGAGATTATTAAATAGTGGGTAGACAACACAGCGACTCTTCAAGAAGCTCTTTATTCGGAAGCCAGAACAGAACTGAACTGCATTGCCGAGCCGGCCTGCTTTTATAGAGGCTGGCTCAAACAATGTATCAAACATAATTCAAAGTTCCCTCCTAAAGTCCCCTCCTAAAGTTCTCTCCTAAAACAACTGACAAGGACCTGAGGACCTGAGGGAAAACTATATACACTAATACATAACAGAGATCATATTCAGGAGCGTGGTTGGTCATTCCTTGAGTTCGCAAGGCTTATTTGATCAAAACAGGAAACGGAGACTTTAGCGTCATCAATAGAGATTCAGCTGGTGCCTTCTGTTTCCACTGCTAAAGCCAGCTGAAAACTTCTATTCCACCAGTCTTGTGCAGGCAATTAAGAACACATCTTTCCACAATAATTATTTGATTTGAAAAATGTTATATGGTTTTTGTATTTTTTTTGTATATATTGTTGTAAACCAATCCGATTTTTGTGTGTGAATGCGTATATAAAACAATTTTAGTAAATGAATAAAATGAAAAAGTGAATGCCCCATGCTTTGGGTATCAACACATGATTTTGTTCTATGGTACCTTCTTAAGGAGAGAAAGTCTGATGTGTTTACACTTGTTAGGGATTTCCTCATTTTAATGTATAAATGAGCTGATACATGATGTCTCCACATGATGAATGACATGGGGCTGCTGCCAAAAACAGCCATCCTTGGGCACTCTTTCTCTCTCCCCCGTGTCATACTGCAAGCTCCTCTTACCCACTGTGTGTAAGACACACTGTGATGGCATCACTGTATGGGTACCATAGCTCAAAATATTATGGTGGTGGGAGGGCAGAGAAATTAGACACAGGGCTGCTGTTTCCATCCATATTCACATGAACTTTGTAACATCTCATTCCCTCCATGAGCAGCATCTGAAACTTTCATGGTGCTGTAATATTTTGTGGTTTTTATATTTGACTTGGTTGTGCATTTCTGTTATTTTCCCAACTATTTCACCTCCTTTCCTCAAATCATAATCTCTAGCTTTTTCCAGCTCCACATATTCCATTCAAATTGTGCAAATTACTATAATGTTGTAGTCAAACTAATGGCTACATCTAAGATTAAACAGAATGAGTGATCTTGCCAGTGCAGAATAGAATTTATTGTAGTTGGCTTGCTGGTTTAATGACATAATACAGTGTGACCGAACCTGCTGGTGCAGAACACACTCAGTATGCATGGCTCTGCTACCAGAGAATGAGATATAAACTGCTTATAGAACCTAGTGGGAATGTAATTTTCTTAGAAAAGCTAAAATTCAGCATTTGGCTTACAAATGAAAAAAAAAGAACGAATCTAAGGCGCCTAAATTAACATTAGCACTGAGGGGAAAATGGCAACTAACTTGATCAAGACCTCACATTAGCTCTGCTAGCAGATAAGCAAGAAGTGCAGTGGAAAAGTTAAAAGTTAATGTATGCTGCAGAAGTGGCAGTGGAACACAGGAATATAGGAAGCTGAGATAGATCACTGGGTCCATATAGCTCAGTATTGTCTACACTGAATGGCAGCAGCTTTCTGGGGTTTTTAGCCCTACTTGAAGATGCTGAGGATTGAACCTGGAACCTTCTGTATTCAAAGCAGATGCTCTACCGCAGAGCTAAAGCCATTCTCAAAGCTCCTTAGTTTGAATGTGAAACGCTGACATAAATATATATCCTTAATTTGCCCCCGTGTTATGTTGAGGCACTGGGGTTATTTGTACGTTCTTTCCATTCTCACCTCTATTCTCACTTTCTCTCTGGCTCACGGAAGGTAAACAACACAACTGCAAAGCCCCACTGAAATGTGAATCCTGCCTGAACTGAAGGATTCCATGCATTACAGTAATGATACACAACCATCCGAAGAAGGAAAACAACAGGGGATCACTGAAAACAGGACATGCCAGTATTTAGTCCATTAGGAATAAGGAGTGACTTAAAGGCTAAAATGTGAAAGGCCATGAGAGAGAATGGAAACTATGTCCACGCTGGCCTTTTCAAACAGCTGTAGTCTAATTTCAGCAACAGTTCTTCATTTCTATGTGTGCTGCTTCTTCCTCTGCTGCTGCTGCTTCAGTGGGAATGACATTTTAGTAGCTCCCCACGGTTTAGCCTCATGTCAAGTAGGAAGCAGTGGCTACCTCACACTCTCTTGACTTAAGGAAAAGAAAATTGAAGGTGCCTGCCTTTGAAAAGAGCACCTTGCCTATTTGTGTCCCAAAGGACAGAAGTAGTTACTCTGAACAGTCTGCCCTGTCAACTTCTCAGGTTTTGCTCAAGGGATCCTGAGAATTACGGTATTGTTGGACTTTGCACTGGGAATCCAAAACATCTAATTACTGCTGATGAAGTGGGAATCCATCACTGGTACAGGCCTTTCCAATGGTAGTCCTAGCAAAAAAAACCACCCATTAGCGTCTAGAGCAAATGCATACATTTGCTGTGGGGCAAGAAGATTGCTAATAGGCTGCCTTTGGTCATTTTAATTGAACTTATGGGATCAATTAGTATGGATTTAAACCTCAATACATGGAAGTTCATTGCACTCAATGAATTCTGAGCATCTTAAAAAATAAAAATAAAGTCTATGTCAGGGGTGGCACACATGGTGCCCTCTTGATTGCATTTGTTGGATTAAACTCCTACCATCTCTGACTCTTGGCTATGCTGGCTGGGGCTGATGGGAATTGGAGTGCAACAACATATGGAGAGCATGGGACTGGCTACCCCTGGCCTGTTTGGAACAGCTAACCACAAGTCATTATACAGTACTTTAATAATAAAAATGAAACAAACTTCCTACATATTAAACAGCCCATTGCAGCTGATTACCAGTTATAAAGCCATAATGCTGATTTAACTGGAGCCCATCATGTCTGAACCAGTATAGCCTACTATGGCTCTGGCATGTGAGGGGAACACAATAAATTTAAAACAAAAAACACCTCAGTTCCAAATGTCATCAAGACAACACAACCTCCTGATACAGGGAAGTGCAATCCTAGCAAAACACTTCTGGGTGTTCCCTCTCCCTCCTCTTTCCTGCCCTCCATTTAGTTTCCGAAGCTCTAAAGCTCAGTAAAGCTAGTTTCCTGCATTCCCTTTGATTTCCAGAGATTTACTGCTGTAGGTGCAATAAAGCTGCCAGATGATAAAAGTAGCAGTACAGGGGGTGAGGAAAATCACAACAGTTACTTGAAAGCTTCGTAAAAAATATGTTCTGCAAGAAGTACTAAAACACTCAGATGATTCTAATTCAGCATAAAGTCATTTACTTTCCACTGAAGAGAGGCTTTTGCCCATTGGTCAATATGCTATAAAACAAAAGGGATTAGTGCAGCTAAGAAGGATTGCAGCTGGGCTAAAAACAGAACAGGTGGAACACATGCAGAGTATACCGACCTTAGCAGGATAATTAATATAGGTCATTTACGGCTAATGTGTTATGCTTCATGGTTAGGGGGAGCTTAAAAGCTTGCCTTCCTTTTATAAATGATAGGCAAAACCCAAACAAAAATTACAGGGCTTCATTTATAGTCCTAAAGCCAGAATTATAAATTCTAATCAACAGGAAGCTGAAGTCAAATCAGATGAGATGACATTATTCAGTACATGTGTTATTTATAACTTGTAAATGTCAAATTAGTTTTGCACAAAGTAAGAGTTTTAGTCTGGAAGTTGTACCAGTAATACAACAACTGGAGTACTGGAGTAGTAACCTATGTATGCAATTGTATTTGCATAACTATGGCTTCTTTGGTCATTAAAGCATTATTTCTGAACTATGTTTACCTGAAAACCAGACTTCGAGAACTTGGTTTGAAAGCCATGCTTTATGTTCAACATGATTAAGACTTATATCTGCACAGAGCAAACCCTGAAGGCTGTTCACCTGCTTTTCTAGACACTCTGCTTGCAAGGTAACAAGCAGGTCTTATTAGTCTTGCCCTACAATAAGGCTTCTAGAGGGAAAGGACAGTTCCCCATATACCATGGTCACATTGTACATTCAGGACCTTAACCAGGGTTAAAGTAACAAACCATGGATAGTACTAACTATGGTTAAGCATCGTGTCTACACTGGACCATTGTAAGCAGGCGTGCACATCCTGATACTTCTTATTATGCGAATAATGAACTGTTGATCTCAATTTGTTGCTTCCTTCAGCTGGTAAAATGCTGACTGTAGGATTTTTGTAACAACAACCTTTTGCAAGCAAAGGAAAGTTTTTATATTTCAACCATACATAATAAATACTGTGAGCATGCTATCTAGTTTCAGATTTTGAATGTTTTGGATACCTAGCTTCATTGGAACTTATATACAGTTTTTACTGATGTTAGTTGCTTTAGCTTTCAAATTGCATAGGTGGAGGATTAAATTTTAAAATAAATGAGTAAGTGAAAAGTCTTATTACTTTCAATTCAGAGTTGGATAAACTCAAAGGTTTTTATTTTATATTTTATTAGGGATAAGCCAAAATAACTCACTTTTTTGTTCACATTTTTGGGGGTTCATTTTTGTTTGTCTGGGTCGAAGGCTCCAAAGAGCTGTATAATTTCCTGGTGACTTTTTTGGTGGGGAGAGGAGCACTCCTGAGAAAATGTCTGCCTGCTCATTTATACTGACATTTATTGCTCTCACTCTCAATCAGCTTCATTTGTCCTCAGTGACACCATCATGTAATCAAATCTGACTAGCTATAGAGTGTTCCATATAACACAATCTGATTCACTATATACTATGTGATCCCTGATTAGCTAAAATAACCCATGTGACAAATCCAGGAAGGAGAAAGGTGCTTCAGGTGAAGGGAAAAAATGGGACTGATACAACATCAGCCAGAAGAACAATGGAACTAAACAAGGAAGGAAGGAAGGAAGGAAGGAAGGAAGGAAGGAAGGAAGGAAGGAAGGAAGGAGTGTATATTTGTACAGTGCTTTTCCAGAAATATTTCAGCCCCACTGAAATTGCTATTTTTGACCTGAAAATTGAAAGAGGAGAATATTGGGCATAGGTCTAATTCATATTCTAGTTATTCAGCTTTGCCCCCCTAGGGTCAGGGAAAGTTTGCCCCCACCTCCAGCAACTGCATAGATATTCTGTCATCTGCTGGTCACAACTGAGCAGAGACAGTCAGGAAGGATAGTGTCACATCTCCAAATGGGATGCAGCAGTCACAGAATAAATTTTGCATACGATGGGCTACTCCTATCCAACGAGACATGAAGTATATCACGGGTGTCAAACACAAGGCCCGGGGGCCAAATCCGGCCCGCCAGACCTCATCATGTGGCCCGCCGAGCGCCCCAGCCAGCGGGACCCAGCAGCGGGACCTTGCTGCTGAAGCTCCGCGCCGACAAAGCGCCGACAAACAGCTGGGGCCTGGGGGGGGTTAGAAAGGTGGCTGGAGCAGCGCTGCGTGGAGCGCCCCGAGCCACAGCAGGAGAAGGAGGAGGCAGCTTGCCGGGTCAGCGGCGCACGGAGAGTCCCGAGCCTCTGAGACGCAGCAGTGCTCTGTAGCACTTTGAATCCTCCTCCTCCTGCCACGGCTCGGCGCCTGGAAACGGCTGCTGCTGCTGCTGCTGAAACACAGACAAAGCACCCAGCAGCGCCGCGTGGAGGAGGAGGATTCAAAGTGCTACAGAGCACTGCTGCGTCCCAGAGGCTTGGGACTCTCCGCACAGCGCTGCCGGGCACCGACCCGGCAAGCCGCCACCGCCTCCTCCTCCTCTTGCCTCACCTCCTCCTCCTCCTGCCGCGGCTCAGCCTCATGAACGTGAGCCCAGCAGCGGCTCAGCCTCACGAACGTACAACTCTGAGGCTTTACGCACTTCTCTTAAAACGGACACCCGCTGCCTCACGCTGCACGGGAAATGCTTTTTGCCCCTGGGTCCCTTCGCACTCTTTTCTGCACTGAATCAAGGCGGCGACCCCCCTTCCATTTCTTTCTTTCTTCCTCTCTCTCGTTCTTATTCTTTCTTTCCCTCTCCTTCCTTCCTTCTTTTTCTCTGTCTTCTCTCCCTCTTTCTTTTTCTTTCCTTCTTTATTCCCTTCCTTCTTTCCTACTCTTCTTTCTCTCCCCTCTTTCCTCCCTCTCTCCCTCCTGCTCCCTCTTTTCTTTCTTTCTTCCTTACTTCCTTCCGTCCTTCCCATCTTTCTTCCTCTCCCTCATTCTTATTCTTTCTTTCCCTCTCCTTCCTTCCTTCTTTCTCCCTTTCCGTCTTCTCTCCCTCTTTCTTTTTCTTTCCTTCCTTATTTCCTACTCTTCTTTCTCTCCCCTCTTTCCTTCCTTCCTCTCTCCCTCCCACTCCCTCTTTCCTTCCTTCCTTCCTTCCTCCCTCCTCTCCCTCTCCTCAGAAACATAGGATGCTGCTTTATACTTCTGGCCCTTAAACCCTGGAACCAGGAGAGCAGCTCCAGTGAGTCAACCTCAGCCAGTCCCTTTGGTGAAGGGTGGTGGCTCACTGGCAGAACATCTGTCCTGCATGCAGAAGGACCCCAGCATCTCCAGGTACTAGTAGCTCTGCAAAGGTCCTGCATGAAACCCTAGCGAGCCTCCACCACCCAGTGCAGTTACCAAAAATCATTTTTCAATAAATTGTACAATAATTGTACATTTGAATATCTACTTGCCATTATTCTGACTATGTTTCTGCTTTCAGAGCTAGTTATTACTTACGTTATTACAAAAAACAGTAATAATTGAATGCAGTGACAATAATTTATGATAATAAAGAGTGGACACATAGTCCTACAGATACAACCGGCCCTTTGAGGGTGACCAAACTGCTGATGCGGCCCCCGATGAATTTGAGTTTGACACCCCTGAAGTATATGAATTCTGGAGTGAAAGCAGTCTGGAGATATTGCCATTGTTTTTGCTGTATTGATTTTTCTGCATCACCAATTTGCCTGCAGGAGAGCAATCAATTATTCAAATGCAAAGTCTGCTCCATTTACCTTGTAGTAGAAGAGAAAGAATCCACAGAAAAGGCTGTACAAGTCTGCTGTAAGCAGGGAGAGGTTGACTGCTGTAGCGCTTGTCTTCTTAATGACCACCGGCATGAAGCTGTAGAGGCCAAACATGCAAGCACTAAAGCCAACGTAGAGCAATCCTGAGAGGACAAAGAACCAGAAAAAAGTGGAGTGGGTGGGGGAGAGAAAAACAACAACAGTTAGCATTGCCCTTCACCACTTTTCTAAAAGGCACATTTTCTGCTAAGAGAAAAGTTAAGAACCCTGCACGACTTAGAAGAGGCTCGAGACTTCCTTTAGGATAATGATGGGATGTGAGATGAGAGGTGAGAGATAGCCCTATGAACCTGTGAAGTTCTAAAATGAATATGGCTTATTCCTTCCATTAGAAGTGGAAATGATTTAACTGTGTTAAGGACAGAGGTCCACAGCTATTACTGTTTCAAGGGCAGCAAGGCTACATTCTCCAGTTCAATGGAAGGTTGATAACTGTGGCAGACTGCATGTGATTCATGAAGAAACAGTCTTCATTTAAAATTACCCCCAGGTAACATGGTTGGGAAAGACATCTGCCTGAGAGCTTTTTACAGGTGTTCGAAGGGAAGAGACCAAGGGTCTAACTCCGCAAGGTGGTTTCTTACATTCAGATATGTGTCCTTGGCTATGAAATAAATGTGCTGAATTTACAATCTAAGAGAACATAACTGTTGACACAGTCTTAATTAAAACCTTTCAGTTACTGCAATAACCAAAGTACAGTTCTGTATCAGATTCATTGTCCTTCACAATTTGGGTATTCCTGAACAGGCAACTGAGTAAGCACAGCTGCTATGGTTCCACGCTTTACAGCCAGCCAACAATGCGAATGATGTCTGTATAATTAGCAATATTTTCTACAAAATCGCCGCTTGTTGTTTCAATATGAAATCTATCTCACGATCTTAGGACACAGTTCACAAGGAGTCTGTGAAATGCAGATAAAGTTTTATTGAGGAACATGGACACATGAAGGTACATGAGGGTGGGCAACATGGTGCCTTCCAGATGTTGTTGCACTCAAACTCCCATCAGACCTAGACAGCATGGCCAACAATCTAGAGGGCACCCCTGAGGCTTCTTTGTCTCCTTTTCTAGTTGTAAAACAGGGGTGGGGACCCTTTAGAGCTCAAGGGCTGCATTTTCTTCTGGACAACCTTCCAGGTGGCAGAGCAACTATAGCAAAGTTTACTTGTTTACCATAGATTAGTTTCCACTCAGATTTGCCTTGTACATTGCTCTTTGTCTTCCATCCCAAAAAGCAAGAAGCATTCTCAGAGTTCAAGGACTCATTCAAACCAGGCAAAAAGCACTCCAGAGAAATGCAAAGCAGAATTGGTTAGGGCTGTGGCCTGGGGAGAGATTCAAGGGCCAGACAGAGAAACCGGGAGAGTTTCCCCATCACTACCACGGGATAATAGTATGAACAAACCTGCCCCAACGCCTGTTTTGGTGAGGCATGTGCTTTTGCAAAAGAAAAAGGGGATCCTGAGAGAGAAGCTGCTTTTGATAAGAGAACTGTTTGGGGGGTTACTGGAGCCACATGGTTTCTGGGTGAGATACCTCGATTGCTGCTGCCGTCAACTTAGCCAATAAAATCATAAATTCACACCACAAAACACTTTCTTTCCTCTCTCACTAAAAGGGAACTGAGCCCCAGAAGGCTCTTAAAACACTCCACTGCTTGAAGAAAGAGCGCGACCATCCTTTATATTGATTTGTTGCTTAGTTTGTGAGCCACACTGTCAAAACTACTAAGACTTCTTGTGGCAGAGCTTCATGGCAGATGTGCCTCTCTCTATTAAGGTTTTGCGATAATTAGAGGAAATGATGAGCAAAAGCCCAAGGGGAGCAATGGTTTACCGTGTAGCTTATTATAACGCCACTGCTCAGGGATTCCCTCTGCCACTAGTTGATTCTGGCTGCTTTTTACCTGCTGCTTTTGATGTTCATTTTGTAAGTAGGTTAAACAGGGAGTTGCACATTATTCCGCTCTTTGTTATAGGAGCACACTGGTGCTCAACTTGCCATTGGACGCTAGCTAGCACCCATATCTTCCTCTTAGATCATTCTGTCATTAGAAATAGGAAATCCCATCTTTATTGAAAGCATTGCCCCTGAATGTCGATTCTTACGCGGAAAATTGTTTGCCTAGTGGTGCAGTGCCTTTCCCCATAAATTAGTTCCTCTCATTCAGTTAAGTGCAAAAATGAAATTCAGTTCAAATTTCATAGTGAGTGGCACCTTCAATAGTGGAGACACTGCTCATGCACCGTCTTGTTTTCTTTGAAGCAATTATAGGTTTACAACAGAAGTAAGATTTTAAGTAACTCGGATATCTAATGCTGGCTTTGTTTTCCTTCCTCCCATTGACAGTGGCTGTGAAATGCTGCCTTTTCATGTTAGGTTTTTGGAACACTCCCTCTTTTAATGGAATTATGATGCTTATACTTTTATATATGGATTTTTATTTTGCATTACACTTATACCCCACTTTTTTTTCCTTTTATTTTATCCTTGCAATACCCCTGTGAGATAGGTTAGGCTGAGAGACAGTGACTGGCCCAAGGTCCCCCAGTGAGCTTCATGGCTTAGTAGTCTTCCAGTTCCTGTTATGACACACTAAGCACTACACCACACTGGCTCTAATAAGCCATCATGCCCAGATAGGTGGATTAGAGGAAAAACTGTAGGTCCAGGGAGCCAGTAGTCCATGGGGCTGGCCTGGTGAACCCAAGGAATGCCCCCCCCTCTGGTTATGCAATGCAGTCACTTTCTCTTGAGCTGGCTGGAAACACTGGCATAGGGCTCAGCCCTCATCTTCCCAGCATGAAAGGGTAAACAGGCGTCAGAATATCCTGTGCGCCTCAGTCACTCCCTTCCGTTGAACTGACTGGCAGGAGCGAGCAGGTGAAGTGCAAAGGAGAAAACTCTGCTGAAGTTTTTGTTGCTATTCCGTGGTGGCGAGGGGCATTAAATTGCCCTTTGGCTATTTCACAGCTCAAATGGAAAAGAGTCAAGGTTTCCAAGCCCTACAGTGCTTCCTCAATTCCAAGCACTACTCCCTGTGAAGAGAATGTTACAAGGTACCTTGGTTTCCAGTCTTGGACAGGGCTACATGAGGATGTTACAATGCAAGCACACATCCAAAACATCAGTTCCTTTTTTCCCAACAGCAACCACTAAAGCGATGAGTTGCGCTCTTACCTATTTGCCAATCCCAGGGAACTTTTAACAACTCCTTGTGTTCCATTATGGCACTGAAAAAGAAGAAGAAGAAAAGTAAAGGTAAAATTTCATGATGGGATGGGAACTCACATGATTTCCAATTAGCTCCCGAAATAGATTTGGGAGAACTCCTGCACAGGTTAAATGCTGTCAGGTCTGTTTAGTCAGCTCTGTCTTTATCCCTGCACATCTCTCGGTTTGAAAGGTAAATGGCACAGTAATAAGAGTCACTAACACAACAGCGAGAGCTGCTTTAATGAAAATGGGAAAATGGGCAATTTGCCTAAAGCTGCATATCCGCACTGTATGATATACTGGCAACTATTTGGTGTATTAATATTTTTTGGCGCTAGCAAATAAAATATTAATGATGCATTTGTGTGGATTATATTTTCTTTTAAGCTCCTCTCTAGCCAATAATGATCCAAATAAATCACAGACAAGAAGTGACTGACCACACAGGAATGAATACCATGGAAGAGACATAGCATAATGCCAGGGTTCATCAAAACTGATGAAGCTGAGATGCAGTCAAGATTTCTCAGTGTACACCATATTTTGATAAGATCATTAACACTAATGTAAAGTTGATCTTTAGTCCTTCTGTCAGAGGGACTGGCTTGGGACCAAGTTCCAGTAAACTCAGTGGCAACTTCTTTCTAGCCAACATGAATAGGACTAAATTGTGTTTCTGAAGGCTTGACAATCAGATGTTTTAGAAGATAATAGGCTATTTCTGCATATCTCCATTGTTACTGCCTAATTTGCCTAATTTACCAACAGTGGTTATTTCTATGCAAGTAAGCTAGCCCTGAAAACTAGGTGTCTCCATTGCCCTGAGACCCCCGGGTATAGGGCAGTATATAAATTCAAATACTACTACTACTACTAATGATGGTGGTGGTGGTGATGATGTAGGCATTATCATCACACAGGGGCAGAATGACACCCAAGTTCCTGGGTGAAGGACTGAGCCTGTAGCTTATTTTGGGAACAAAGAAAGCAGACAGCTCACATGAGTAGTGCTTAGGTGGGGGAAATATTTTGCAATGTGCATTTTATGGCTCTGTTTTTGTATGTGCATTTCACATGAAAGTGAAATATGCAATGTGTATTGCTACAGCACAATTGACGATAAGTGATCTAAAAAACTTGCCATCTTGAAAAAATAGACAGGGGTGAGATTGGTCAAAAGTAGAAGAGAAGCGTTATGTATAGAGAGGTGTAAGAAGGATCCAGCAACAGCTGAGCACTAAATAGGTTTTAAAGCAGGAGAGCTTAGTATAAGAAGAATTCTTGGTGGTAGCAAGTGTCTGGAGCAAATAGTTTCAAAGTACTGGCCAAGCTAAAGGATAATCTGTTGTAAAAAGAAGAAGGTGCCCCCACACCATCATTTTCCCTTTCATATTCTGCTACCTAGCATTCAAACATATGCATATGGTGCTGTGGAGGTGGAAGATACATTAAATGTTACGGATTGGACCCAAGTTTCATACTATCCTTGCTGGGTTAATTTAGTTCAGCACAAAAAATCCCTATAGTTTTCCTACAGTTGCTGGGAGAAAAGAGACAAACAGATGTATGTCTCATACATATTTATACATGCAGGATAATCTCCTCATTTTCTGTAAAGCATTAGATTAACAAAACATCAGCAACAAATACAGCATAATTTTTATCCTGCTTCTCACGATGAAGCTACCAAGAAAAAAAAGATTAATCCTTTGGATTTGCCAATAAAATTCATCTTCCTCACACTAGTCTTCGCATAAAATATCTATTTTCCCCCAATCTGTTATTACCATGTAGAATTGTCTCAAGACAATGCCCAGACCAGATCCCATTTGATTCTAATCTTTCCTGGAAGTGAAAATAATCGGAACAGCAACTAATTTAGCAACATAATTCAACGATGACTTGTACATTTTAATGATAAATTCCCCTTGTCAGTCAAACATTTAAAGCTGTCATTGTGCATGCATCCTCAGAAATCCTTGCCATTGAGCACAGGAGGTATTTATGCCAGGAAAAGACTGGTACATGTAATTGCTTATACACAGTAGCCAGCTTTCCTTGAGGAGAGAGTTTTTCATAATATGAAGTAGCATTCTATGATGCTCCCCTCCTGTCTCGCTCTTAAGTGGCAAAGTTCACTAATGACTAAAGCACATTGCCTTTTCAGCATGCCTGAGCTGTGTACACACTATAAGGCACATTTGAGGCACATTTCCCCCCTTAAAAATTCTGGCCACTGTAGTTTGCTGGGAGTTGTAACTCTGTGAAGGAGAAACTACAGTGGCCAGAATTCTGTGAGGGGGAAAATGTGCTTCGATTGCGCTTTAAAGGTGCAGTGTGCACACAGCCTACATCAGTTCCATGGCTACAGGGAGTGCCCCTTTGGGCACTTTACTTTCCAAAACTCGGATCCTATTTTATTTTCCGCAGAAAATATTATTTCTTCAGCTTGACAGGGAAAGCAGAGCATGACGTGCCCTTCGGGGCTGTCCAAGAACAGTATTGCTGCCTGTGGGCCAATGCAGGTTTTGCAGAGTGCTGATTTAGAACATGACTGAAATCCATTAAGTTGAAATATTAACACTGTCCAAGCAGAGGCTCAAGAGAAACAGTGGTAATAAAGAGCCATGCTGTGCACAAAACCTGCCCAACCTTAGAAAATAAAAGGATTGGTGCTCCAAATGTGTCAATAACAAGGAAGCTTGTGTTTGGTGGTCCAAAATGTTAAACAAAACACCAGCAAGGTCCCTGATACCCTGAAAGGCTTTGAAAGTCACAATGCATGCATTTTATAATATTAGTTAGGTATTCTTTATTAGTTAATTATTCTTTAGTTAATTATTCTTTATTCTAGCCAAGCTAGGTCGCATTCTTGGTTGCCTGTATATTTTCCATCAAGGAGGACACAGCTGGGAGATGATTTTGAAAAACAACCCAATGGGGAAGGGTGAAGCACAGCCTTCCTCCAGTCTTCAGCTCCCTATCACAGCTTCCAGAGACGGATTTTCATTCCAAACCAAAACCAGCAGAAGAATAAGGCACACACTGAGCACTACGGTAGTGTGGTGTTGTGATTATAATGTCAGACTGAAACCAGTGAAATGCAGGATTAGATTGCCACACACGAGCCATGAAACACATTTTGGAAAGCTCAGTCTCCCTCAGCTAAAATGATGCCATAGGGCTGCTGTTGTGAGCATCTTGGAACATAGGTTCATTTATCCCATTTCTACTCAGCCCAACAGCTCATTTGGCCTTGGGCTTTTATGGTAAGTCACATTCAAACCATACCTTGGTGGGCTACAAACTTCAAGCATTTCTTTTTCATCAGCAGGTATTTTATTTGGAATGTATGGCCAGTGGCAGGTTAATGGATGGAGGACCAGGGGTTTGGGGGCAATTCAACCTCTACAATACACATGAAAGCGCATGTGATGGGCAGATTTGTAATGAAACGAAGTGAAGAGATGGTATGGGACTTTCTGGTTTTGTTTCAATAGTAGCAGGCAGCTGCCTTTCCTTACTTACAGCTGAATTCCACTGAAGAAGGAACCGAAGAGTCCAATCATGCCCAGGAACTCCACCCGACTCAGGTTCCGTACAATGTACTCTTCACAAACATTGGAGATGCCGTAGAGAGTGGCTCCACCTAGTACTAGAAGGTCCCCTATAAGTTTATTTTCTCCTAGGAGCACAAAGAGAATATATATATATATGTGTGTGTGTGAAAAAGCAGATCAAAACATGCTATCAGAGCTCTCCTTCATCAAATCTCTTTACACTTTTGGAAAGACTTTCGCACCTATCCTTTGAGGGTAAATTTATCTCTTCTTGTTCATTGCACATGCAGGACAGATACCTCCAAGGAGACACTAAATACAAAGCTTTTGCAACATCTTCAACAAAATGCCATGAATTCAAAGATAAGTAAAAAGGAAGAAGTTCATAGAAGGAAATATCCATCCCCACCTGTTCCCTACACCTGGCCTTCACCCTTGGAAAATCTCTCTAGAGGACCTTCTGAACAATGTAGGATGGGGAGCTAAGGAAAGGGGGAATTGGCCAAACTCAGGCAAATCTTGGTTCAGCTTTGAGCAATTTCCTCCACTCTCACCAGTCCCCTGCACCTCATCCCATGTTGTTTAGAAAATGGTGTTTTCTGGGGGATCACTGCTATGAACTGGGGAGAAGGCTGGGCGGTTTTTAAAATATGGGGTAGCAATCAAAAAGCAATCTCCTGCAGGCAGCCCAAAATGACACAAAACTAGCACTTTCCCACAGGATTTTACTCTATCTTTATATACATGCTGGAGTCACGCAGCATTAATACAGTGTTTGCTTTGTTATGTTAATAGCAGTTTGAAGGAGCTGTTTGTGTTTTAAGCATTGAGACTTTATGGTAACCTTTCTCTTCAAGAATTCCCAAATTCACCCCCCCCCAATCTCTTAAAAAAGAGATTTCTCTTGATTCCCTGCCAAATTAGTTAAGTACAACTTTCTCCTTGCACAAGTTGCAGGAAAGCCCTGACATGCACTGTATACAGACTGTACAGTTAAAATGATCACTAGCACATGTGCAGACCAGTATACAGCAGCCTTGCACTGGCAGTCACATGCTGCACATGACCTCTCAAAAGGTCATCCTGCCCCTATATAGCATTAGTGCAAATAAGGGCTTTGTTGGGACCTTAATACAGTGGTACCTCGGTTTAAGAACAGTCCTGTCTAAGAACGATTCGGTTTACAAACTCCTCAAAACTAGAAGTAGTGTCCTGGTTTGAGAACTTTACCTCGGTCTAAGAACGGAATCTGAACAGTGGAAGGGCATCAGATACGGGAGACCTCATTAGGGAAAGCACACTTTGGTTTAAGAATGGTTTTGGTTTAAGAACAGACTTCCAGAATGGATTAGGTTCGTAAACCGAGGTACCACCGTACATTATTTTAAGAGTCTCATAGGCCATTTGGCCTGGATTCTTTTCCCTGCACATGCAAGAGCACATGTATCAGACAAGCAGATGAATTGAAATAAAAACATGCAGTTTGTGTTGGATCTCCCATTACAAAATAGCCTTTCCAAACTCATTTTGAGGCTACAAGGAAATCTTGTTTCTGAACTTCTCCGATTGCTGAGAACAGCATTCCAGGCACAGCAATTCTTTCCTGCATGGAAACATGTATGCAGATCCTTACCTGCCCCTTGCTGCCTTCCAACAAGGACATCGGCTCCTGCCATGCAGCCCATCCCCAGAATGCAGACCACAATGCCAATGAAGTGCACTGCCTTGTACCGAACCAGCAGGAAGAACCAAGATAATAATATCACAACTGGAATCACAAAACAATCTAGGAGCTGTAAGGGTAGGAGGAAGAGAGAGAGGGGGAGAGAGAGAACACAACAACTTTAAAACAAAGCATTGAGGTGCATATGACTACAAATACAGTACAGGCTGCTTCTCAAACCATAAGAGCGTTAAAACAGAAGGAAACAGTGAGAAATACTTACCCTAGAAGAAATATGTTCAAATGGCTCAGGGGCAAAATTCAAGACCCTGCCAGTCTCTTCTTAACCCAACAGTGTTGTGATTGAATCAGCTGGGTGCTAACAAGGCTTTTAGGACTGGGCATCAACTGAAGCCAATGATCACTTGCAAATTGGGGTCAGCGACCTTGGCAGAAAATGTCTGCTTCTTAATAACAGCACCACTTTATCAGTATTATTGCCATTAAAAAGATTCTGACAATTTCAACAGCAGAATGGCCGTCAGTTATTTAAACAAATGCTACCACCCACATTGTTATTCCTCTTGCTGCTTCAGTGAGGACTCAGGGGTGTGCAAAAATAAAATAAAAGGAGTAGTTCTAGAAGCATAATTTTAGGGTTAATATCACAAAGTTGGATAACAGCACTGTGTGAGGATGGGTGTACGGAGAGTTAGAAATAGGTGGTCCAAGAATATAGCCGTAGACAAGAATAAAGGAAAAACCAAGTAATACATATATGTTATAGGACCTAAACATTTGTGGCTTTCCTTTTGTACTTTTTTATCCAATGTGGATACTCAGGAGGAGATGAAGCAGGTGAATCTCCACTTCAAGTATAAACAAGAAATACTGATATTTCTACTGTTACTGCTACTATTGCTACTGCTGTGAGAACTGCACCCCAAGGATCTGCCCATGAAGCTGGATGCTAGCAGGCAAAACATGAAGCCAGCAAGTGGAGCGTTACCATGAAAGACGCTATCTTGAATGTATTCACCCCCTGCTCAGTTTATCTCTTTCTCTCTCCACACATACACTTACATATACACACACAAGCAGCTGTATCCAATTCTGCAGCTCTGTTCATGCAACACACTATGGCGTGCACAACATAAATTCCTTTCCCTCTCCTGTCCCTTCCAGCCACCCCTTCCAGGTACTCTCAGAATCGGCTCTGGAGAGTTGGGAGGTCATCTGGTGCAGATTGTGGCAAACAAGTCGGGGAGGAGAGGAAACTGAAGTCCTGTGGTGAGAGTGGAATGCTGCTAGTGTGCTGTTGGATATAAGCCACAGATAAAATTCCAAGAAAAGAGATTCTGACTGAACTGTAGGAATAACTGTTCTGACAGTAAGAGCTGGTGGTGGAATCTCCTTCACTGGAGGTTCCTAAACTGAGATTGGATGACTATCTGTCAGGAATTCTCTAGCTGTGATTCCTGCATTGCAGGGGGTTGGACTAAATGACTCCTAGTCCCTTCCAACTCTACAGTTCTATGATTCTATAGATGCACACCAAGTTAACTGGACAAAAGGCTGGATAAGCAGGAAAAAAAATATTTCTTGTTTCCTTCCTCAACACCAAGCCTTCAACATTATAACTCTAGCAAGTGGTCTTCCTGTGTTCACAGTCTGGGCCTTAGAAAGTGGTGTGTGTGAGTGGTTGGGTGGGTGGGTGTAGAGCAGATTGTTGCTCTTGCCCAACAAACCTGGTTCTAAAAATGTGGACTTTTGTGGTACGGAAAATGATGAGGAAATGTACTGGACACTGTGGGATAACAGGTCATCTAGCAGTGACTTAGCAGACCTAAAAAAGAGAGCTTTGGATCCAACACTGTAGAATATGGACCATAGTTACTGTGTTTCTCCGAAAATAAGCCATACCCCGAAAATAAGCCATAGTGATAGGCAGTTTAACCTTGTAGGTTAAACTGTACCATACTTAATAAAAAAAGGACATCCCCTGAAAATAAGCCACCGTGGTTTTTTTTGAGGAAAAATAAATATAAGATGGTGTCTTATTTTTGGAGAAACACAGTAGAGATGTCAACAGGAGATAGGCTCTCTCTGTGTGTTTGGCAACTGTTTCCCCCCTTCAGTAGCTATGTTAAAAACTGTTTCAGTCAGAACTCTTTTCCTAACACTAGAGATTTCCATGAGTAAAAGCTAAGAGTTTAAAAAGCCCAGTGGTTAAGACCAGGAACTATGAGCTGGGTAGTGTCCAATTCAATTTTTAACCAACTGATCATCAGCAAACTGTCTCTCAGGCCTTTGCCTTTAAGATGGGGAAAATAATGCTGCCTATTATATTCAATGGTTGTAAAAAAAATAACTGAAATAAGCTTGTGATGTGTTTGAGCATTAAAAATCCAACATCCATAAGGTTGTGTCCAATGTTAGTCCTACTCAGTAGTAAATCCATTGAAATTAACAAGCACAACTAACTTAGCTCCATTAATTTCCATGAGTCTACACTAAATGAAACTTAGTTGGGTAAACCTATTCCAATAATTATTATAACAATGGTATTAATACATTTGCTCAGCAAAACAGAACATATACCAGTGCTTATCTAAGAGAAGCTCGGGTTAAAATTCTCAGAGATAAATCTGGAATTTTCATTTCTATGGGGAGGGAGAAATAATTTATAGCAGAGCAAAGCCAGCTCTTTCCCCTCACACTTGAGCCCTATGCCATCAGACTGCATGAAACAGTGTCAGTTTTTGACAGAATAAAAGTATAGCTGGAACCACAGTGGAGTGAATGGAAGCACCATTATGAATAAGAAAAATGGCACAGGATATGCCTACGATGTGAGGGCTCTGGCATGCCCCAGAAACACAGGGGAGAAGAGAATTATTAATGGAGGAGCTCTGGGCTGGAAGCAGCTTCTGCATTTAAAATAAGAGCATTGATTTAAAAAGGCACACTTAGGCTACAAACAAAAATAGCCTCAAGTGTCCCTCACAGGGCATTTCTTAACATATGAGAAAAAAGTTATCAGAATAATACTACAGTAATAGGCACAGCGTAGTAACTATCTTACATTTGTACAACTTGTTTTTTTAAAAGCCTTTAAAGTTACAAAACCGAGCATATAAAGCACAATAAGCACAATAAGCAAACTGACATTTTTCTGGAATGGTGACATTACATGGGAAATTATGTTTTCAGTTTAGAGGTACGGTTAGGGGGACTCCGCCTGTCCACGCAAATTATGTTTTCAGTTTAGAGGTACGGCAATTTCATATTTAAAAGAAACGTCCAGCTTCTCTTCCCAGAGCCCCAAGAGATATAAACAAGTATATAAACGCTGCACGAACAACACTGCATTATTACATGTGAACCGAAGAGAAGAAAAATATATTGATCTCAAGTAAGCTCGTGGTATAACATAGAAGTTTTGTCTTCGGCTGTGTGTGTGAGAGAGGGGGTACTCCTTATAAACATCTTGTGTTCATCTTACAGGATTATTTGTATCAAATATTTAACATTTACTGACATTTACGGAGACTGTTTGTGGGTGCCATAGAGGTGCTGGTGGCCACTCTGGTGCTCAGGGGCACTTCATTGATGACTCCTATTTTATAGGTTTGCTCCAGTAAATGACAGCCGCTTGGATTCTTTCCTAATAACCTCCCCACCACAAAATATTAGGGTATAAATCTAAGATACAGAGGCAATACCAAACCACTTGCAAATTCCCCATAGTTGATTTTTTAAAAATATAATTTTACATTAAATACTGCTGCTTGTTTTTAATGTGTAACTTAACAACAGGGTATAAGACACAACATGTCCATTAACATAATTCAACACACATATCTAAGCATTTATAGAAACATTGTTTTTCTATTTATTCTCTCCAGGGGTAGCAAGAAATACTTGTTCATTTGTTCACCTCTTTTGATGCATTTTTTTGGCAAAGAAATACTTATATATATATATATATATATATATATATATATATATATATATATATATATAAAGTGCAATCTGTAAGCATGAAATTTAATGGAATATTTCCCCATTAATGTCAGTAAGATGTGGAAGTTGTGAACGCACCCTAGCTATGCAAAAATAAAAGGCTGGTCAGGTCTATTTGCTATTCAATTAACCATTATGGAGAAAGAGAACCGGCAAATTATATTAAGCTCTTTCCACCATATGTCACTGCCTGTCCTGTCTAATACAGTCCTTCTCTTCAATAGCTAAATTTAATACGATTAAAACAAGGGTGATATGATTGTTTTACATAGTGGAATGGCTGTTCTGTCTAGCCATTAAGAAACAGCTCATTTAAAGCAATAGAGCTGCTATTGTATTGATTAGGTCTGTGCATAATGCTGCGTATAAAGCTATTCCAAAGGCCTTGTGGCTGCTTTTTATCTTATTAATAGTGTTCATGTCTGGTTACTTAACAGAGCCAAGCTGTTATACAGCAATCTGGCTGACCATTGCAACCCCATGCAAGTGACCATTTCCTTTGTCCAGATCAGCTACCGGTATTAATTGTAAGAAACAGAGTGGGGAGGGAGGAAGGAAGGCACATATCTAGCTTCTATGCATAATAGTCCTATAATGTGCAGTGAGATGTGGACCGGGGGGGGGGGGAACAGGAGTCTCATTGCCCACCCAAGAGCAGATCAATGCTATCAGGACCTTTAGAATTAAGCTTCTGACAGTTTGGGGAAATAGGAGGGAAGGAAAGTTTCCTGGGCCCTGTCCACTGACAACACTTGTGATGAACACCAAAACCCTCAACACTTCTGTCCCTTTAAAAAAAACCCAATCTTTACCCAGAAGCTCCCTACTTATCATAGAAGAGTGAGGAAGGCATGTCCCAAACATACTAAAAAGAGATTATCTTCTCAGCTTCACATTTCACAAAGCCACTTCCCTGAGACATGATAAGTATTGCCATCCTGATACACCCCATAATGTTTCCCAGCTGATCACTTCCTCCCCGTACCCATTGTTGGTCCTTGGAACACAGTATAAAAATTAAGAGTTTGAGCATGCCTTTATTTTAATTTGCTTGGGAAACTGCTACTGCTCTCCTTCAAGCTGAGTCTCATCCTGGATGAACATCAGCTAAATATAATCTGTCTGTTAAATTACTGAATACTCTTTACAGACAGTAGCCTTCTTCAGGTGGTCTAATGCCGAGTTCAGTAAACATGCAGGAACGGATGCAAGAATGAGTGTGCTAGCTCAGCCCTCATCATCATTCCCATCATTCTCCAGAAATGGGAGAGCAACCATTTGTTACCCTGTACTCACTGAGGCTCTGTTCATGTTTTAGAAAGCTGGGAAATCTTCAATGCACATCTGCTTGAGCACAGGAGGCTCTCCACTTCTGACAGCCACCCTCCAACTTGGGGAGGTGACAAGAATGACAATGGGGAGTGGAGCTAGCATGCTTGCTCTAGAGCCCCATCTCACAACATATTGTCTGAATGCCTGAAAAGAGCTAATATCCATCTAGAACTACTTGGAAATGACTGTTCATTTTGATTTTGATGCAATTCCGCTTTCTCTCATGCTGCTTTTTCTTGAAACATTAAGAAAAGGCTTGGATTTGAACTCTGGAGTTGATTAAGTGGATTTCCAACTTGGGAATGTTAATATGGGAATAAAGGGAGTCTGCTAAAATGTGTGCCACTTCCCCATAAGTAAATGCTGGGTCCCACATGTTCAGATTTAGGATTATTAACATGGATTGGGGGGCAGTCAGTTATTGAATTTACAAAGGGTGTGTCTCTATGCCTGCCCTAACCCCACAAGATCCTTATAAATAAGGATCCATAAATTTTGGCTGTCATAAGCCACTGCCAAATGTTTGTGGTTGCTTGGAAATTGTTTCTCACTCCTCTGAAGGACAGGGGTATTATCTGTTCTGAGTACCTCCCAAGTGCAGCACAAACAAAAAAAATTACCCCTGCCTTCTCCCCAGCTCCATGATTGGGGAGAAGGCTGAGGTTTAATCCCATTTTCCGGACACTGATGGACCACTTGTCATGTACAGCAGAATTGCAGAGCCCTGCTATTCTGTTATTTATTATTACTATCATAATACCATTTGCCATGCAGACATGGAGAGTGGGAAACAGTTGATTAAGATGGCTGTATGATTCATCCTGCAAGCCCAGAATACACTCCTATGATGAGGGGTGGAGGGAGAGAAAGGGGACAGAGAGCATGTGGAGCAAAATAACACCTTCCTTTCTGCACTCTTCCCCTATGAGTTTCTAGAACAGCGTTTCTCAACTGCTGTTCCGCGGCACACTAGCGTGCCGCGAGACGTTGGCTGGTGTGCCGCGAAGGTGCGGAGACGAGAAGGGCGATTTCCAATAGGCAGCACTGACCCGCCGCTTTGTTTTCTTATCTGGAGTGTGTATTCTTTTCTCTTGTTACCGGGTGTCGCTGTTCTTGTCCTTTTTATATATCTGAATGTCTTTGTTTAAACCTCCCCTTTTGCTTTCTGCCCTCCTCCGCCAGAGTTAAGTCTAGGCTTGATACTTTGTCCCCCAGTCCCGGGACTCTCTTAATATTGTCCGCTACTGTTAGTATTGTCCGCTACAGTTTCCCTTTAGCGCGGGTTGGGGTGGTGGGGGAGGGTGGAGGAGTTAGTTACAGCAGATAAAAAACACACAAAGCGTTCTCTTTTCTTTCTCCCCGTGCCTTGGGTTTTCCTGTGCTGCGAGTTCTCTTACCGCAAGTTCAATTTCCGATTTTTTAATCTTCTTTCCCCCGTTTGTGTCCTCTTTGTTCTTTGCTTGGCTAGTCTTTTCGCTAAAGTCCTCCTCATGCTAGCCAAACAATTAAGGAAGATTCGGGGTTTTCCGTGTCGGAAGCTTTGCCGCTGCTCTCCGTTTCAGCTTGCCGGGCTTCTTGTTGGGAGATGTTCTTGTTCCTGCGTCTGGAGTCCTCCGCTCTTTCGTCAAAGCGACGTAGAATACCGAGGTCCCCGTCCGACGCCGCTGGAACTTTCCCCTCAGGGTCACCCCCTGAGGCTTTTCTGGGGTCGCTCAGCCCCTGCGTTGCCCCTCAATCTCACCAACAAACGCTCTTACGCGGAGCCTCCGCGGAGCGTGCCTGTCCCGGTCGCGGCGGAAACCGGGAGTCCGCCAATTGGCAAGTGTTTCTTACAGTCATAATTAGTCAATATAGGGCGGCACAGAGTTGGTGTGCCTCGTGATTTTTTTCATGGAACAAGTGTGCCGTGGCCCAAAAAAGGTTGAGAAACACTCTTCTAGAAGACCCACCCACACTCGTTTTAATTATTTATACTGCCATCTTCCTCCCCACCACAAGGGGTCAGTGCAGTCAGCATCTTAAAGCCTCCAACAGGGATGGGCAAATCTGTCAATTTCGGTTCCCTCAAGTTTCTCACCCCCCACCCCCACCCCAATCTTATATTCAGTTCTCCACATTTCTGCAATTTATTTATTTTATCAAATTTATATGCTGCCCTTCTTCCGAGGATCACAGGGCAATTTGCAGTATAAATTAACACATTATTGTATGCAGTTTTACATACAAAATTGTGTATTGCACATTTTTGCAAGCAATTTCTTCTTATGCATTGTAGTTTCACAAATATATTGATTTTTATGCCTACTTTCCCCTTAGTAAATGCATTTTTATAGACACTGGATAACTGCATCACAAAATTTGGATAAGCGTGAATTTTGAAAGATGGCTTTGTTTTGGGTTTCTCTTTGTGGTGGGGAAGTGCAGATTTGAACGTGAACTAAAATGATTTCCTACCCCATCTCTACGGACAGTGCTACCTCCTTGTCAGACAAGTTAGCAATAGGTAGGGATGGGAGCAATAAAGTAGGAATTTGTAAGGTCTCCTTTCCACAGCAGGCCAACCAGATCTGATGCTCTTGAACTTGCCTGTATATGGGAATGAAGCACCCAACTGGATTATGATTTTGCAATGCATTTTCACTGTACAAAAATGTGACATATATATATATATATATATATATATATATATATATATATATATATATATATATATATATATATAAAATGTATGCAATGCGTATGAAATACAAATTTCACCGGTGAATGCATCAGAGGATGGAATGGGAAGCAATGTCATGCCACAGGATGGCATGGAACAGATCTATGATTGAGTGCAAGAGAGACTGAAACTGGATGCAATCAACCCATTCCTAGTAAAAAGTCTCACCACCATCTCATTCTATAGGCTCCATAAGCTCAGCAGAATTCACACAGAGACTTAAGTGCCTTTGGCTCCCTGGTTCAAAGCAATTCATAAAACGTACGTCCATGACCAAGATTGTTCCCAGCATTATCTCAGATTATTTTATATGCCCTCTATCCTCTCACAGACAAAAGGAGGCGCATTACTGGATAGGCTCAGGAGACAGGACCTGATTTCTCGCACAAGGCAAACTACAAGTGAGATGCAAACAGAAGACTGGAACTATTACAAATGCATTCAGAACAGAACTGCACATGGTAAGAGTGGGTGATCCCAACCACAGCCTAGAGGGCAAGTCAAACCAACAACACTTGTGCATTGTGCTGTTAGGGAACTAAGCATTCACAACAGTCAAAGGACATCCTAGAAGAGGACAGTTCTAGTTTACAGCCAGGGATCACTGGGTTTAGCAAAATTCAACTATTGCAAGGATGTTACAAACAACGGCCCCAATTAATGATCAAACTCCAAACCCGTTTTTCCCCTTTTTGCATGCAGCACGGAGAAAAGGGAGCAGACAAATACATACAGGCCTAGGTGGAACAGTAGGGAGAAAGAAAAGCATACAGAAAGCATGGGGCAGAGATACAGTTCGGCCCACAGGGCGAAAGAGCAATAAAAGGGGAGTGTGGGGATTTGCGCTCCTTGGAGGAAAGGTGGAATAGAAATCTAAAAAATGAATAACTAAAATGTACACTGCAAAATGCATGGAGCGTGTATTTATACATTGGCAGCCTTTTGTGGGTGGGGGAAACAGCTTTGGGATCAATAGGACACACTGTGGGGAATGAGTTGGTTTCTTCCACTATCGAAGCAAAGTGCTGGTCAGCAAACTCCAGCTGGAATTATACAAGAAACAGCTGAGCTGCTTCTCTGCCATTGATTTGCCCCCACTCCAATTACTATCTTCTGTCGCCACATTTGGGCAGCTCATTAGTGCTGGCCGCAAGCAAACTGTGTGAAGCTCTCACCCCCCCTGGCCCCCCACAGCTGCCACTTGTCAGTGACTGGCCCTGAGGTACAGTAGCAGCAGTTGCAAGAAGGATTAAGATTTCGTCCGGAGAGGGATTTATCATCCATGCTACCCTCACCTCTTCTAATTGGCAATTTCCCCTCTGGTCTTCTTGTCTAATGTGACAGATCTCAGAACTGTCTATTCTCTCTCTGACTCCAGGCATTCACTACAAAACAGGGCTCAGAAACCCACAACAGTTTCCAATCAGAGCTCTTGTTTGAAATTACACCTTCGGAGGCCAAGAATATCCAAAATGCTCTGCAACATTTTTTTCCTAAATGCATCCACGAGCGATCATCTTCACTCTGCGAGACTGAATCCTATCAGATATAAATAAATGCATAAATACATAAGAACTCCCACTGTGAAAATGGCAAGTGCTATGGAAGAAGGGAGCACTGCATCAGTCATATTTATTTTTCTCTTCTAAGTGGCAAACATATTGTTTTGCTTTTTGTGGATGACATCACACACAAACTTCATCGACAGACATATGCTCATATTTCCGATTTCAGAAATAATGAGTGAAGGTGCCAATATGTTTTTGCCAAAGAGGGAACGTGGGTAAAGAATGCAGAGAAAGAACTACTTGATAACATGCTAGTACCTGTGTGTGGGTTGTTGTCTGATGCAAATGCTATCACTAGGGATGCTGTAATCTTCATTGTTCAGACATTTCACAATTACAGAGCATGGGATGGATGCACAATAGCCTGACCCACCATGAAATAGAAAGCCGATGAGCTATCTGAATTGCAATTTAAGCTATGCTGAAAGAATTATTTTGTCAATAGACATAGTAGCAAGCAGATAATCATATTTGCATTAGGTACAACTGAAATCACATATTCCTGTAACTACTCATAATATCCAATCCCTGTCTGCTTTTGTGTATACCGTAAGTGTATATTGTTTTTATATATAGAATTGGTTTTACATATGAAATTATTTTTATTGTTCATGTTTTAACTGTGAAATCTCTTCCAAGATACTTATGGGAAGCAATTGACATCAAATAAATAAATATGCCTCTTTAGATTTTCACATGGTTGGAGTGATACCGGTAGACTTTGCATTCTTGCTCTGAAATCACATGAAACAGTTTTAGAGCTGCAAGGACAACATAAAACAAACATGGCAAGCAGATCATTCAGATGCAGTACCCATAATATGAGTTCACAAACCATTTGAGGAGTGTTTGAATTGCTTTCCCCATGACTACTGGCTTTGTGTTGCAACCATATGATCACATGGTGGGTTGCTTTTTTACTGATCACAAATGGGTTGTTTGTTTGTTTTAACCTATCCTCACTCAGGAGGGACCCAGCCATGGAGAAGGGTCTCAATGACCAGGGCCGTCTTAGGCAGGTTTCTTCCAACGGCTGGTGGTTTCCACGCGGCTTTGCCACGCAGTGCCCCCCTGCTAACGGTGCCCTGTGCCACCCAGCCTACCCCTAGAGCCGGCCCTGTCAATGACCTGGGACTGAGCCATGTGACTAGCTCCACCCATGTGGTCACTTCCTTCACATCCAGATGACAGATACGTGAGATCACACTATGGAGAAAGCAGCTGTCAGGCCATATGAGTGGGCTAATAATGTGGGCACTCATCTATGTAATTTGTACTCACTCAAAAGTATTTATAGACTCACATTTGGATTTGTAAATAATGGCCTTGAGCCAGTCATTCTCATTCATTCTCTCTCTCTCTCTCTCTCTCTCTCTCTCTCTCTCTCTCTCTCTCTCTCTCTCTCTCTGCCTAATCTACTTCACAGGGTTGATGCAGTGCTATTTTTCTAGAAAAAGAGGTGCCAGAAATCACTATGAACTCCTCCTTTGTTCTCTTAAAATGGCAATGGCACCCACCTGAGAGGTGCCGGAACTGAGTTCCAGTTGAAAAAAAGCCCTGGGTTGATATGAGGTAAAAATTGGGACAGACTAGTTATGCTGTCTTGAACTCCCTGGAGGAAAAGCAGGATATAAATCATGCGCATGCATGCATGCATGCACACACCACACACACCTACTTACACACAAAGATAGAGATCTGGCCGGGATTAGTTACAGGTAGGTAGACGTGATGGCCTGCCGTTGTCAAAAGAAAAAATTCCTTCCAGTAGCACCTTAGAGACCAATTAAGTTTGCCATTGGTATGAGCTTTCATATCTGAAGAAGTGTGCATGCACACGAAAGCTCATACCAATGACAAACTTAGTTGGTCTCTAAGGTGTTACTGGCCAGGATTAGAATGCCAAGTGCAGGTATGGCATTTTAAAGGCTGATAAGGCAAAACTGAGCTGACATATTTGGTAGTAGAGTAGAAAAAAAATGCCAAAACATATGTTAACATTTTGTTCCTGCAAGTAGCTGCATGGAGCACATAAATATGTAAAGGAATTAATTACTGAGGCTTGTCCAGAGACTAGGCTTGCATTGCGAGGCTATTTCAAGTCATCACTTGGAGGAGAAAACCCCCCGCACCTTCTCTCTGCAAAAGCTGCCATTCAAAAATCAATCCAGAGACTAAATCACTGCTTATTACAAGTGCCAATGGCAGAACGTGGGCCATAATGCTATTCCAGCACAATGGGAAAGAAAACCCAGCTAGAAAAGTCGATGTATAATACATGACATTTTAAAGAGAAAACCTATAACATAAAATGATGTAGAATGCTGGCACCTTCTCAATGCGGTACCAGGAACTGAAAGCCCGGAAAATATTTCATCTGCAGGAAGGCTTAACTGACAGATAACCAAAAGAAATCCAGCATTTGATTTCTTGTGGAGGGTGCGGGGTGAGCCTCATCTGTGCAACTGAGAAGCAAGAATTCTGCATGTACTTAAGACTTCTTGCTCAAACATTTATTGAACTTTGTGTGGACCTACACAAGGGACACACCAACTGCTGGGATAAATTTGTTAAATAGTATCATACAGGGACCTCCAAAACAGCAGCAAGGTTTTTATGCAGACAAGAAAATGAGTGTAGAGGGGATGCACTAATTAAATAACAGAGGACATTCTGTCCATATGCAATGCAGGTTAATTGAGCAAGATACTCTAATTTAGAAATTTTTTCATTCTGTTCCAATAAATATCCAGGAGTCATTCCAAGAATGTATAGCTTAGGCAGGCGTCTTGTGCCAATAAGTAGCACATGATGTTTTCCAGTCCCAAACAGACTACTGGACTGGTCAATTGTTCCTGAAATTTGACATTTCACAGGACTTTCAGGGTGTCCTAAGTTACCTAGGCCTCCTCTTCATTGAGGTGAGAAACTAGGGGTGGGAAACCTCTTTCAGCTTGAGAGCTGCATTCCCTTCTGGGAAACCTTCTAGGGGCCACATGTCAGTGGAGAAAAGAGCCAGAGACAATGAAGATGAATTTCACCTTTTTACAGTGGGATGTTGCTTCAAAAGCCAAGCATCACAAAATTTGGTTGCAACTGTTTTCTAAGTGTAGTGTCAAAACATACTGAACAAATAGGAGGCAGGGGTGGGCAGTTTAGTGAATTTTCTCTTTTAAGACAAAAGAGGGAAATCATGTAGGCATGTGTGCAGACTGTCAATTGGTATAAAACTATGGAAGTTAGGTCCATTTTGCAGAGATTTATCTAGGTTTATTTAAGTATAATCTAAGTATAAATGTATATGTGTCTGTCAAATTCAAAATTTGACAGACACATATTCACAGTTTAAGGTACACAAAATTCACAGTTTAAGGTACACCCTAAGTGCATAATCAAAAATGTCATGTGGGAAATATTTCCTAGACAAAAGCCGCTCTCCTTTTTTATGCTCCCTCCAGGAAAGATCTACAAGCAGAAGTCTTCCAGCTGGCACTGATAAAGGTAGCTCACCAAAGGAAATGTACTATCTTGCAACACATCTTCAAAAGAGGCTTAGAACTATTTTAAATTATAAACAAGATAATGCATCAAATACCACTAAAGAGTATTTTGATAATTAAGTGTAGGGGTTTGCAGAGAGCTGCCTAATATTTCTTTCTTGAAAGCACCACAAGCTTAGTACATTTGCATACAAGGTTTTGCATCACGGAGCAAGCACTTCATGTGAAAAAGGATAAACGCGGCAAGCAGATTATCTGCTGAAATGGTTCATAGACTACTTAACATTAAAGTATTGTAAATGAGATTTCTCATTTGTTGAAATTGCATTGCCATCAGCTAAATACAGATCCATTGCAATGAACTTACTCCCTTCATAGTCACAGGTGCCATACTAACTGAAAACAGTTCACACAAACAGGGACATTTTCTCTGGTGGGCTATATATTGCTGTCCCCACACAAGCAAATGTTTCATATTTTGTTCCAGATGAAGCTTCCAAACTGTCTTTAGAGGCAGCCCCACAAATAATGCATTGCACTAACCTGGAGGTTACCAGAGCACAGGCCACAGAAGTTAGGCTATTCCTGTCCATTCAGGGACATAAATGGGCCACCAGCTGAAGCTAACAGAAGGCACTCCATTCCACCGAGGCCACAAGTGGTAGTAATGGATCCAGTAACACTCCCAAGCTATGCACTTGCTCCTTAAGAAGGAGTGTACCCCCCTCAAGAGCAGGCATTCTCCCATCCATCTGGCCTAGGGAACTACCCACTAACAGTGCCTGTATGTTATCTGGGTTAGGTTTCAGTTGAATGTCTCTCATCCAGTCCATTAGGAGACAAGACACCTGTCCAGCACATTCACTGCCACACATGCAGATGTAAAAGGAGAAATAGAGTGGTGTGTCATCAGCATACTGCTGACAACACACTCTAAAACTCCAGATGACTCCCACTCAGTGGCTTCATATAGATATGAAACAATATGGTGATAGACCTGAACCCCGAAGGACCCCCCCCCCAATTGAAGGCCCTATGATGCCAAAAAACACTCCACAAGCATCACCTGCTGAAGATGACCATACAAGTAGGACTGGAACCACTGCAAAGCAGTGTCACCCATCCCCAACTTGGATAGCCTCACCAGGAGGTTGCAGTGGTTGATGGTATTGAAAGCAGCTGAGAGCTCAAGGAGCACAATGCCCATGTCTGTCTCCTAACTGAGGTCATCATATAAGGTGATAGGGGCAGTTTCTGTGTTAAAGCCAAAACGAAACCTTGGTCGCCCTCCCACACATTCCAGAGATTCATGTATATTCCTTTTGCTGCAAGGCCCTGCCTGGGTTTACTGACGCAAGGACCTAACATCGCCTGTCAGTTCTGATGCAATTCTGTAGGCACTGCCCTGCCTAAGAAGCTGTAGACATGAAGCCATTTTGCCTGCAGTTCATCAGATTGCAACCTCTCCCAAGAGTCCATACTGACATGGATGAAATCCTTTGAAGGAGTTCCTCCACACAAACAGCTGTTTCAGAGGGTTCCTGTGGCAACTCAACTGGCCCAGTTCTTGTGTGAATCAGGCTCGGCTAAATACACCAGACAAAAGGGGCAGTTTCAGTGACCTTTCTGCTGGAGATGAAGCTGTGGGGTTTCAGCATTTGAAGGTCTTCTTAAAGAAGGGAAGGAAGGCATTATTTGATACAACTGAAAGAATCAAATGAAAAAGCTCTGTAACTCTTGTGCAGTTTTATGCAGTTCTTCTATCTAGCTAACCTTACTGTTCTCTACTACCTCACTTGCTTGTAGGAAGGTAGCAAATCTCCCCACCCAACTTCTTGCCACGTGACTTCCCAGTGACTGCCATGTACACGATGGCTTTGTTTTCCAGAATGATATGTAATGTTTTTGGAATATCAATTCCATGATCCATACCAGACAGCTCTGGGCTAGGGATAGACTAGTCCAGGCATGTCAAACCTGCGGCCCTCCAGATGTTTTGGCCTACAACTCCCATGATCCCTAGCTAGCAGGACCAGTGGTTGGGGAAGATGGGAATTGTAGTCCAAAACATCTGGAGGGCTGCAGGTTTGACATGCCTGGACTAGTCCAAACCAGGACTTGCAGTAGGCAGGCAGGGAAAAGGAGAAATTATGGATGGAAGAACACCAGTCTGCATACAACTGTAAGCAAGGAAGCAATTCATAAATAAACCAACTAATAAGCACAGTCTGAGCCCTGGTTCTTATTTCTAAGAATCTCAGGCCTCTTGACACAACATGATGTTCTGCAAAACTGTGACTTCAGTGTCACATCCCCTAATTCACATGGATTTGGGTAGAAGCGGACTACCACCTACAACTGATATCTCATGCTCCCCTCCATGTGTTCAATGAATGCGTTGAGGGGAGCATGATTGCAGCTACTGGCCCTCCTCCAATCTCTATGTGGGGTTCCCAGTCCCATCTTCAACTACAGACTAGGTGAGAATGTGCTTTCAGCTTTACATACATAGAGCTTGTATGCACAGTCAGGACCTCTTGCGCAACCATGTTCCCCATCACATGCATGTAGTGCCCATTTCTGCCCAATGTGTGAAGGAGCAGGAATGGTGACCCCAAGCAGAGTCATAATAGGTCTAGTGGGCACATCCTTGCTCCTTTCCACACATTGACCAACTGGGTGGAGGGAAGCCTGAGAAGAAGCGTAAGAGAATGCAAGAAAAGTAGCAATGATTGAAGATCTTACCTGTACACTAGTAAAAGTGGTATACTGATAAGCTTTAACTACCAGGTAATTTGCTTCTATATCTATTATCCCCAGGATCATGTACTTCCACCATCTTCGTTTCAAGATTGCCAGCAAGTTTTCTTCTCCTGCATTGGGACAGGGAGGGGGAAAAGAGTTTTAAAAGGATTAGATTTATAGCCATGGCAATAATCCACTGGGTTTCATACGGAACTGCTGCAGAAGGTGCTACATAGGATTACTAATGACCGGGGAAGGTCGAAGAAGCTCCTGCTCATTTACATACAAGTAAATTAAATATTCCTTACTGAGAGCCACTGAGGCTAAGCTAAAAATAAATAAAAAGTATCTCAGTTGCCTTTTCACTTGCCCCTTCACCTCCTGTTAATCTTGTGGCTAGGATAACATCTGTACAATATCAAGTCAAACACACTGGACTCGTTCAGGAGGGTCACATACACACAATGAGGTGGATTTCCTCCCTTCTTCTTGCATAACTGGTAACTCTGCTTCCAAGAATCAATTTTGTGCAAAGCTAGAATTGTTCTTCAATGTCCTTGCAGAGGAATCCTATCAATCACACAATCCCTGATTTCCACTTTGTGAAGACTGCCAGTACAACAAGGACAACTTATTAAATTTACAGTTTCCTAGAGGTTAAATTGTCTTAACGCTAGGCCAGGGATTATTACTATGTCTGATACAAAAGAAAATGAACATGCAGCCAGAGTTTGGGTATCAAGCTCCCTCCTTGTTCCTCTGATCTAGCAGGATTTCATGAGGGTTACAGTATGGACAATATGCTATTGCTGCAGATGGAGATTGTTAAACCAACTTGAACATTCAGGATAAAATTCCTCTTCTCCACTACTGGAACAACATCTAGCCTTGCAGAGTAACTGGTGGAAATATTGTGCAAGCACTAAAAGGAAGCTGGAGCATATTTCACTGGCCTTTCACAATTTACAGATTGCCTAAACCAATTGTGTGATTCAAATGGCAATTTATTCATTAGCAAATATCACCCGCCTTCTCAATAGTTAATAGAATCAGAATGTTTCCAATTAGAAGTGTAAAGGTTGCATTCTAATTATGTCCTGTTCTACGTACTACAATGAGATTGCAAAATTAAAAACAGGCACTGTTTCCTCCTCCCAAAATGAAGAAAAGAAGCAGTGGGAGCTGCAACAATGCTTACATTAAGTACTATGTCCAGAGTAATCTTTCCAAATGATTCAACTGATATTTCTTTAAAAATAAAGGCGCTGGAATGAACCAGCCTGTTTTGCTATATTGTCATATAATTCCATTAACCTTTATTCTCTAAAAGACCAATGAGCATAAAAGCATTCTTTTCTTGTATAGCATGTTATATTTGAAATATACAATACACTTGATTTTCTGTAGATTTGAGAAGAATAGCAGAATCATAGAATTGTAGAGTTGGTAGTGACCCAGGGGGTCATCTACCGGTAGTCTAAACCCTTGCAATGCAGGAATCTCAGCTAAATCATCAATGATATACTCTGCTTAGGTATGGTTAATCTGGCAACCGGTTTTACTGCGTTCAATGAGGTTTACTTCCAAAAAAAGCATTCATAGGACTTCACAGTGCTCACAGGCAAGGAACCTTCACCTGGATTTGCTTCTTGATTATAATTAAGGGATGTACTTCCCAGAAGCATTTGGGGATTTAGCCCAGGCATCCCCAAACTGTGGCCCTCCAGATGTTTTGGCCTACAACTCCCATGATCCCTAGGTAACAGGACCAGTGGTCGGGGAAGATGGGAATTGTAGTCCAAAACATCTGGAGGGCCGAAGTTTGGGGATGCCTGATTTAGCCTATTAAAGGTGATACATAACCTGCAGGTACTTTAAAAACCTTCTCTCCAGATTTGCCAGACCAAAGTGACTATATATAAAACACTGTTGCAGTACTGAAAAACAAAGCAAGGGAAATGGACAGATTCATTTTAAAAGCTCAAGTGAGTGAGTGGGTGGAGAATACTTAGGGAAGATTAACAATACTATGAAACATTGCCTCTTAAAACATTGGCCATGGTGAATCAACTGAGGCAGGCTTGTAGTTAGGATTTCAATGGAGTGTACGAGAGCCAGTGGCATGTATGGGTTGTCACAGAACGCCGCGGGATTTTGAACAGTTCTCAAAGCCTGCCCAAAGCTGATCCTTGCTTTCTAATTAGCCTTTTTTATGAGATAGAAATTATCCCTTTACTATAAAAGCGAGCATAGTCACAAGCAGCAGCATCTAAGTCAGGTGATGTACATGGGTTGCTTACAGTGCCAACAACACTAAACAAAGGAACCTCCAATGGAACTACAGGTGAAACTCGGAAAATTAAAATATTGTCAAAAAGTGCATTTATTTCAGTATCGGAACTTAAAAGGTGAAACCAATATATGAGATAGATGCATGACATGCAAAGCAAGATATGTCAAGCCTTTATTTGTTGTAATTGTAATTATTTGTCGTTAGGCAGGTCAGTTATAAATGGAATGTAATTAATGAATGTAATTTTACTGTGTCAGCCGCCCTGAGTCCGGCTTTGACTGGGGAGGGGTATAAATAAAAATTTATTATTATATAAATGTAATAGCGATGTTCATTTTTGTATTATTGTAACTATTTGTTTTATTACTGTGGAATTTCCAAAAGAAAGCATTTGTAAAAATTAAAAGAAAAAGAAAATAAGTTGCATTACTGAAATAAATGCACTTTTTGACGATATTCTAATTTTCCGAGTTTCACCTTTATGTAAGTGGCTGGATCATGCTTGCTAACTAAGTAATATTTCATCCCTAACATACTATTAACTTTAAGATCCTGACTGAATAATGAAAAGCAGAGGCAATATTAAAATGTATGTAGCATATGGTGCCACAGTACATGAATTTGTGTCCTTGGTCTTGCATTCAGGAACACATAGAACTGAGAAACAGGTGATTTGCAGCCTTTGCCATGCTGGCTGTGGCTGGAAAGTGTGGTCAAAAACACCAGGAGGCTCCAGGTTACTTACTGAAAACTATTATATCTCATAAACGTATAGGACTTTTTTTTGCGTGTGGGCGTGAAAGGTTCAGGTAGCTTGTTCAGATCACTGTTGTCAATCACAGCTTCCTTTTCAGCAGACTTAGAATAAGTGTACATTGTTGGATATACCAGTAATAGCAGAAAGTTAAGTGTTAACAGACTTATTGTGCCAACAGGTAGGTACAGGTATCAAAGCATGTATTCAAATCTGTTAATCATGGGTTTCACTGATAAACTAAGGGCTAACCACGGACGAGAGTATTTATCTGAGGAACAATGGGAACTAAATTAACTAAAAAAAATGAATTCTGGGATGAATGCAATTAGTTAAAGTAATCTCCTAAATGTACTCCCACCCAGATAACCTCTCACCCAGCTGTCAACCATCAAAATCCTCACCTACCCCAGTTGGCCATCAAAGTTCTCTTCACAACCCTCCCCTCCTTGCCTTAACACACCATACTCCAAGTGATCGCCTCCTCTCTCCCCTCCATGTTCAAACCCTAAACACAATTTCATTACATAAGTACTTATAAGCATCTGCCAACAGCTCCAAGAATAGATCTTCGTGAAAACCGCAATGTCAGTGGCCCAAGACATATTATTCTAATGCTATGAAAATTCAATTAAGTTTCCCCCACAAATATTTTGGGAAGGTCAGTCCCTCCCTCCTTTCAACATTTCATTTATTAACTTAATTCTTACATACTGTATTGTAAAGAAATAAAAACTGAAAAACTGAACACCCCCATACCCCCTTTTACCCAACCTGAAGGCATAGTTCAGATCTAAATAATATTACTAACATTCATATAAGCACTGAAATGGACAGAGTCTGAAAGTTGCTGGTGTCAATATAGAGGAAGATGTTAGCACAAATGTATATTACAGAATGTGGAAGGTATTGTTTGCCCTGTAGAGTCTTTGATCATGTGCTGGTTGAACGGCCAACAGCCCACCATAAAAGTCTCTCTCTCTCTCTCTCTCTTATTTTTCCCTCTGTCTACACAAAGTTTTTGCTTCAGTTTTTCCGAAAGTGCTATGTCCCAAATCACACACATTTTAATACATTTAAACCCTTAGATTCTATCCAATTTCTAGCTATCAAGATTTTACCTACCCTTAATAAGTCACCAATTAAATGTTTATATAATAACCCTTGGTTGTCTCCATTGTACACCCAATAATGCTATTTTGGGAATGTGTTTTTTTTAAAGGTTTCTCCATTCCCATCCCCTCCCAACCAAAATCTCATCCCAGAACCATCCCAGCTACTTGCTCTTTTCATCATGACTTGATGAAAAGGCCAGAAATATCTCTGAAGAAATCCCCTGACAGTTTTGCTATCATCACCAGCTACTTTTTCTGAGCATATATCACTCTGTTCTAGTGCTGTTCAATCAAACCAAGCTGAAGTAAGTTAGCGCTAAAAATGAATCAACGGTCGTGACATCTGCCAGCCTTAACTGCATAGATGGTGGGTGCTGAGACTATGATGGAAATGAAATCAGCTATGCATTTATCTGACATTTACATTTTCACCACTCTGCCTCCATCCTTCTCTTTTGTCTTTCTTGGTCTGCCCTACTGAAATAACACTGTACATTCATTCGAAGCAGTTATTTGCACAAATGCCAAATGGGAAACTGACCCATTCAGACTCATCACATTCACAAACCACAAGGAGTCAGTTTAGCAGTAAGTCTCCGCAGAACCCAAAAAAAGAGGTAACGTTAAAGGAAGCTGCAAGGAAGAGTTATGCAGAGGTGTGGTGGATGCTGAAGAATGGATTTATCACTTCTTTTGGCAAACTAACATCCTGCAAAACAGCTGTAGTGAAAAAGCATTAATAGGCACAAAAAAGAATTAATAGGACAAATCCTATGCAGAATATTTCAGCATGTGGTATACGATACATGGAATTTGGCCTATTAAGGATATATTATCAGAGCATTTATGGTAGATACCTATTTATTATAATACAGAACAGTGCGTTTTTAAAATACCATTTCCCCTTAATTCTGATTCCACAACTAACACACTATTATTGCATCAATCAAATGTTGCAGAATACATCTGCAAAATACACGCAGTCTCAGTAGCATAGGTAGCCGGGGTTGGTAGGGCGCCATGGGGTTCTGTAGTGTGGCACAGTGGCTGCTGTGCACTGGGGGTTGGGATTCTGGGTGGCAGGGAAGCTTGCGGGCGGCAGTTTACTGAGTTTGCAGCACTACTTCCTGCCTGTGAAATTGGAGGCTAATTGTTGTTGAGCCCTTCTTGATTTGCCAAAAAAAGCTCAACAACTAGGGTGATCATTTCCCTTGCACAGGTATGATCTGCAACTGTCCAGAGAAAGCCTATGTCCATACAGACTGTGTTAATACAAGCTCTTTGGAAAGACCACCTGTACTAGTCAGGGCTAACAACTGTGGCTGGTAGTCACCTATGGTTTACTCAGAGAAGTACTACTGAATTTAATAGACCTAAGGTGCCGTGTTCATTAATTTCAATGGGACTCATCTGAGTAAAGCTTCATCAAATATCATCCAATGAGTGGATGTGAGCTCATTCCTTCAACCTTGTCCTCAGGTGACTGAACCTGAGCAGTGCTTTTGTGAAGATTATTGGTGGAAAACCTTCCATGGTGCTCATTGAGAGGGAGGTGGCCAGATGCCCAGAATGAGTTTTGGGGATGCTTTATCCCTAGCTCATATGTCACCCGAACTCTGATTTTAGCCTGGGAGAGTCTTCCGCTCCAGATTTAACGATTGTGTAACAACAAATAAGTGCTGTTTGTTTTACTGAACACAGGAAAGCACAATGTGTCTATTAATTTATGTGGATAAATAAAAATAATTCCCTCGTGGCTATTCTCTTCTTCTGCTTTCCCAAACACTTCCGTATATTATACTTCATGAATTCATTACTTTTTAATGCCGTTCTGATGTTCCACTGTGCCATATTTTGCTTCCACCACTTGGGAAAGGAAAGAAAATGGAACAAATAGAATCAAAGCAACTTCAGTTTTGCCGTGGATCTTTCTTTGCCAGAATAAAAGCAGACATCGGCTTTCTTTTCAAGGTTTTTGCCTTCTAGCCTCTCGTAATTTGATAAAACATCTTGATTACTGACAGGGCACAACGGAGCTTTGTTCTCTCCTGCTTCCTCACTCACTGCCCCCAAGGTAATAGCCAAGATCAAATTCTCCAATAGAGGAAATCATTTTGGTAGATACAAACCGGGGGGGGGGGTTAGCCATCCATTCATTACGAATGTATTTTAAAATGAGAGTCCTGGGTACAGGTCATTGACACAGGCAGGTCTTTAGAAAAGTGTGTGGCAATACAACTATACTTCGAACAGCAGATTAGACCAGGCACAGGCAAACTTGGGCCTCCAGATGTTTTCAGACTACAACGCCCATCATCCCTGACCACTGGGTCCTGTTAGCTAGGGATGGTGGGAGTTGTAGTCCCAAAACATCTGGAGGGCTGAGTTTTCCTATGCCTGGATTAGACAAACTCATGGGAGGATAAAGCTCTAAATGGCTACTAGCTTTGAGGGCCCTGCTCTGCCTCCACAGTCAGAAGCAGTGATGCTTCTGAATAACAGTTGCTGGAAACCACAGGAGGGTAGAGAGTGCTCATATGCTCAAATCCTGCTTGTGGGTTTGTGAGAACAGGATGCTGGACTAGATGGGCCCTTGGCCTGATCCAGCAGGCACTTCATAGAATCATAGAATCAGAGAGTTGGAAGAGACCACAAGGGCCATCCAGTCCAACCCCCTGCCAAGCAGGAAACACCATCAAAGCATTCTTCTTATGTTCTTAAGTCGTCTTATGGCTCCCACACTGTCATGTCCCATGCTGCTTTTATCCCAAGTTCCCCAATTCCACACTGCCTTTCTAGAGACAGAATCTTAATGCAGTGCTTCCAAATACAACCACATGTCAGCAACTGGCTAGACGACAAAGAATGGTGGAAGGCGACAGCTGGAAAGTCCCTCAGAGAAGCATCAAAGGAGGACTGGCGGGAGGTTACAGTCAGGGAAGCGTCAGAGTAGGAAGGCTCCAAGCCAGAAATATGGTGGTGGGATACAGAAGAGAGGACAGAGGACGAAGAAGGGCAGACAGGTTGGAGGCTGAGCAAGCAACAGGTTTAAGTGAGACTGAGCAGCTGAGGAGAAGGAGGAGGCTGAGACTGCAACAGACCCCCAGCAACCTGCCAGTTCCATTGTTTCCGTCTCCTTTTCTCCTCTGTCCCCAAGAATGAGGAGGGAGTTGCATGTCGTATTTGGCTGCTATATGTTTGGATGACGTTTCGACCTGTTGCTATCACTCCTGTTGTTTAAGAGGAAGGAACTGTGCCAACACAAAGGATAAGAACAGTCTGCTGTTGTTTTAACATTTGCATATTTCTGATCTTTTACCACTGTTTGTAGGAGTGTCAGACAATTAAATATATCTGATAGCATTTGATTATATTTGATTATATAGGACTGTGGCATACAGTAGCACTGAGGGAACATGCGCTTGACACAGAGCGAAAGCCAAAGGATAAACTGTTTTGACAAGCTAGAAAAGACAAAGAAACATGGGTATAGCAAAATAAATGTGGATGACGGTGTGAACAAACTGTAATCGTGTTGTGTGATTCCTGTCCTGCTCTCTTTCTCATGAAGTTCCTGGTAGCAGGGAGTATATAAAGTCATGAAGCATGTATAGCGAAGAATACATTTTCACACAGCATAAGCATAAGTGAAATTGCAACAGCTTTTGCCAGGCTGAAAACAGAAAGAATAAAGAGGAACAATTAAAAAAATTAATAGGTTGACATCAAAAATAAAGAAGGTAGAAATAAAGATGTCCTTGAACGGTGCTAGGAAAACAAAAAGCCTCGAAAATGCTTAAGATGCCAATACCAGTTTCTGTACTTTATGTCAAGACAAACGGAGACCGAAGCACCAGAAAAAGACTTCAGAGATGGGGTTGCATCAAGATGCATAAACCTGCACCAGAAACTGAGAGAGACTGGAAATGGCCTCTGAAAGGTACCCAATGATAAAGTTGTAGTAGTGCCAATAGTTCAAAGACCAGATTGCAAATGCCATTCCCCCCCCCCGATCATTCTTTGATCCTCTAGGATGTCTCTGCAGGGAACACTATATAAGGTGGAAGCAGAGGAACATAAGAAGTTTCTATATAGGAAGATAAGAAGCTGCTTATTTGTTCATATAGCCCAGTATTCAACGGGGACCCCCCCCCCCCAGAAACTGTGTTGCTTCCTGATGACGAGTTTATTGAGCATTCATCTTCAACTGCGTACACAAAGTCTGCAGGGAGGTTATATATGCCCGCCGTTTATTGAACATTCATTCTGATTCATTTGCGGGGAATTTATTTGAAGTTGCACGAAGTGACTGTTATCCCACACTTCCCAGTGTATTTCTCAATGACTTCAAAACCCATTTCAGGAGGGGGGGGTTGGGGGGGGGAGCAGGCTTATTGTACAAAACTGTGAAATCCACTTTACAAGTGTAGCCTGAACTTGTAGGTGTGCAACTGAGTTTTATTTGCAAAGTAACTGCAGTCTGGAAGCAGCCTGAGTAGGACCACCAGTCTATCTACCCCGGTATTGTCTACACTGACTGGCAGTGGCACCTAGTACATCACCATGGACACCCCCAAAGAGCAACAAAACCCAAAGGGCCTCATGTCAGAGGTGCCTGCGTGATACAGAAGCAGTTTCGTGTAAGAAATCCGAATGGCTCAAGCTGTTCTGCGTGCTGTGGTGATGGGGGAAGATGTTATGTGATAGAGTGAATACTCAGAGAATCTCGTACTGGAGTTGAATTCGATCAACCAGCAAAGGAATTCAGACATTCATTAGTGAATCATGAGACCCTCACCACCACACGTTGCTCTTATAAGCATCTGGGTGGCAGAGGGTTGCCTGGTGTGATCAGCGAACCAAATTATCCCTCGTTTTGCTCAAGCAATCACATACTTAGAAAGTGCTCAAGGTGCATCAGTTTTCATTCATTACTGATGCTTTACAACAGTCCTAGAGACGCCATTATGCAAATCAGCTGGAATCAGGGTTTCTCTCCACCTGTTTACCTGCCTATACTGTGGCGAAAGCGTGCAATTAGTTCAGTGCTTCAGCAATTACTCAGCACTTGAGAAACAGGCCAGTAACGCACCTTCCATTTTATGGGCTCTTGTTGTGTGGCTCATCAGTGAAATAAAGGGAAAGTGTTGCTTTCACAGTGTAAGTAGTGGATAACTAAGCTGATGCATTGAGCCTCAAACTACTGTTGCTCTTCTCCTTCTCCTTCTTCTGTCATTTAGTCATGTCCAACTCTTCGTGACCCCATGGACCATAGCATGCCAGGCACTCCTGTCTTCCACTGCCTCCCACAGTTTGGTCAGACTCATGTTGGTAGCTTCGAGAACACTGTCCAACCAACTCGTCCTCTGTCATCCCCTTCTCCTTGTGCCCTCAATCTTTCCCAACATCAGGGTCTTTTCCAGGGAGTCTTCTCTCCTCATGAGGTGGCCAAAGTATTGGAGCCTCAGCTTCACAATCTGTCCTTCCAGTGAGCACTCAGGGCTGGTTTCCTTCAGAATGGATAGGTTTGATCTTCTTGCAGTCCATGGGACTCTCAAGAGTCTCCTCCAGCACCATAATTCAAAAGCATCAATTCTTCGGCAATCAGCCTTCTTTATGGTCCAGCTCTACTATTTGCTTGCGGTTTGTACACGCAAGAAAGGAAAAGCGAAAGAAAATCAGTTAAATTCTGCCAATCCTTCTCCCAGCTAACACCAACAAATGTATATTTTGCTAGATCAAGAACAGTTTAAATAGGAACGCTGCCCCTTGCCTGGCACAGAGGAAGCATAATAAGTTGAGAGCTGAGGAATCAGATGTCACAGCATGTGGAGTGATGGATAGGTAGGAAGCCATGTTTGCCAAGGGTGATAAAGCAGCCCTACAATTTGCAAGAAGAGCCAGTGGTGAGCTATTAAGGATGCAGTTAATGGTATTCCCATGAATCACTTCATGACATTCAGCAGGAAAGCAAAACAAGCTGCTGTGTAGGAAAGAGTCATCAGTGGGCATTTGGTGTAGAAAGGCAAAGGAGAAATGGCTCCCACACCTGTAGCTCATTTGCTGGCCTCACGGTGTCTATTTATGATCCTTGTTGCTGTTATCAACATCGTCATTAAAGTAGTTTTCTGCTCTTCACCACAAGGTCCCAGGGCAGGTTATAACAGTCTAAAATTCAGCATTAAAAACAGTTAAAACAAATCACAGCCACAATACTAGGGTGAGCCTCGAAAGCACATATCTCAGGTGTCAAAGGCCAGGTGAAAAAGATGGAGCTTCAGCATATGATGACGGTGCAGATGCATCTCTGTGGGGAGGGGATTCCACAACCTAGCAAGTGCCACAGAAAAAGGTTCTCTCCCAGGTTGTAACCCCTTGAAATTCTGAGGATGGTGGAATGAACAAGAGGACCCCTCTGCTCACCCTAATACCCATGGGGGTCTGTAGGGAAGGAGAGTTTTCAGGTATTTGGGGCCTAAGTTATTCATGGCTTTAAAAACTAATGCGAGCACCTTCAATTCAGCCTGGAAACCAACTAGCAACCAAATCTGAAGTTTTAAAACAAGGATTATGTGTGTTTCCTAAAGGGAAATCTAGCCAATAATCTTGCCCCACAGCATTTTGGACCAAACTGAAGTGCACTGCAATAAACTGGTCTCAAAGTTACTAGAGCATGGAGTATCACAACCAAGTCACCTCTGTCCAAAAGGCGTTATAGCTGGCAAACTGCCTGGAGCTGGAAATAGGCCCTCCAAGCCACTGAGGTCACCTGAGCCTTAAGTGATAGCATTGGATCCAACCTATCTGCCCATGTCCTGATGATAGATTCCAAGTCCCTTATTCATGATCAAATACATGGATTTTACACATAATTCAATGCATTTCAGCCATTAATCGGTGGGTTGTTTTTTTTTAAAAAAACTATTCTTAAAATACATATTTAACAAGAATTCTGGTGCATTCAAAATGTTGAAAACCACATGGTATGTTCCAAACAGCACATCAGTCAGAGTTGCAATCCTTTTGTATATGATTCTGCAGCTTGAGTTCTCCAAGAGAGTTGTTAGGAGGAGTTGTTATAATGGGGAGAAGGGAACCATGGAGATCCTTGGAGAAAATAATAAATAAATAGACTGATTAAGTGTGTAGTCATACTGTATCCATGTGTTCTTCAAACTGTATCAGCACAAAAGCACGTCCTGAGATTGTGCAGCTCTTTGCAACCTTACTGCAGCTGAAACACCTGCGGCACTGCTGGGTAGGATTTGCATCACCTTTGTATCTGCCATCTCCTTTTTAAATTGCCCACTAATTGGAAAGAAACACTTTAACCGTATGGTGAAATGGATTTCCATTAAAAAAAAACCACCAAGGAAATTAACAATAAAATCCACTCACCACAAACAAGAAAGCAATAACATCAGAAAGGAGATAAAAATGGGAGGTGTGTGCAATTATGTAGTTCCTCCCTACTGAAACAGTGCAAAAACATAGGGCAAATGGTTATAGACAACTCACTGTATTATCATATCTTATGCCAGGAGAAGTGGGAAAAGGCAAGCAAAAGCCAAGTGACAGCTTAGCATAAACATGCAAGCATACAGGTTTGCAGAAAGGCAATCATAGCCACTTTGTTCCTTCTCTGGTCTTGCTGCTGCTGTGTGACTGTGGGATAAGCCATGCTTTGGTTTAGTATATCATCTAGATAGAGGCTCATGGTTTATCTTTCCCAAATAAACCAAGAGTAGTAAGCCATGCAGAAAACCTCGGCTCTAGTGTGTGGTTTATCTGGAGCAAGATAACCCACAAGCCAGGGTGAAGACAGCAATGCAGCACCACAACAAGGGGATGAGAGAAGTGCCCACTATCTCCTTTCTGGGATCTCACACATTTGTGTTAAAACATGGTTAGGCTTAGTGTTATGTGCAAACCAGGTCAACATCAATTTTGATTCACTAGCAGAAAACAAAGTTCTTTCTGTAATGACTGATAAGGTATTCTTTAAAAAGAAACTCACACCAGACAATGAAAATCTTTCATAGCAATATGCAAGCCAAGAGTCTAAAAAGCTCCAGATCCAATGAACTATTTTTAATTTCTGCCCCCCTCCACATTTCCCCACTATGCTTAAGGGAGAGGAAAAAGACTTATCCTTTCACTTGACTGCTCTGATTCAAACCTGCACGTTAACTTTGAAAATGGGATAGTTTTAGGTCTATATTTTACATAGGTGGGAGTGATTGAAAGTGAAGGAAAGCACTAGAGATATAAAAATGCCTGGAGCTGGGCATGCTTGGCAAAGGCTCGTGTCTCCCACTGTGCATGAAATTACATTTCAAGCACCGTCGTATCAGCCTCCTTGTCTCAGAATATCCATCCGTCAATCACAAAGGTCTTGCCAAAGTTTCTGCTAAAGTAAACTTCTCATTGCTAATCATGCCCATCTTCTAGGTGGCGTGACTACAAAGGAAATGATCTGATCTCAACCAAAGGTGTGGAAAGCAAAAGGGCATGTGTCTCCTACACAACTGGGCCTGGGCCAGGAAACAGCTGCTTTGCTCCAAAGTTGCCCAGCTGATGTACTCTCACTCTTCTGGTTTGCAAGTCTGCAAAAGCCCTGAGCAATAAGCATATGTGTGGACTGCTGTGATGTTCATTCATTACCTGGCAGTAGGCAAGGTTTGTGTGCAAGCCTGTACCTTTTACAACAGCCAGCCATCACAGAAAGCATTAGAGGTGTCATTGGCAGTTGCGGCTGTTGGAGTGGCATGGCTTCCCCAAATGTGTCAGTGCTGGTTACTGAGATAGGGAGGGGCAAGGCAGTGGGGAGTCTGATGCTTCTGATGCTTGTGCCTGCACCACCCCACTCACCCTGCCGCCTTGCCCCTTCCCATCTCCCTTGCAGAAACCAGCAGTGAAGCACAGCATAGGGAAGCCAGCTTAGCAACACAGACCTGCCTGTGCTGCCCCTTGGGCTCCAAGGATAAGGAACGAAACAAAGGGCAAATTCAGGCAGTGTAATCAATATAGCTGATTGGGAGCTTTGGTACAGCGAAGCTGCTTCCCCAAAAGACTGGACTTTTTGCAATAAAGAAAGTGATTGGGAAATGCACTGGAAAGTGCAGGATTTCCTTGGCACTATGTCGTCTAATCTTCCCAAAAACGAATCAGAGTGAATGCGCAATAAACACGTCATCTGGAAGCACCAGAAGAGAAGAGACCCATTGGATCTGCATACATTTATTCTATGTGCAAGGGCAAAGGAATATCCCTTCTACCAAGTCAGACCATTGGTCCACTAGTTCAGTATTGTCTACACCAGGGGTTAGGGAACCTGTGGCCCTCCAGAGGTTGTTGGACTCCAACTCCCATCGGACCCCGCCAGGCTGGCTACTGGTCAGGGATGACGGGAGTTGTATTCTAGCAACATCTGCAGGTCCATAGGTTGCCCATCTACACTGACGGCTGGTGGCCCTCCAGGATTTCAAGACAGGGCTCTTTTCCAACCCTATGTGGAGATGCTGAGGCTTGAACTTGAGACCTTTGGCATACAAGGCATGCAGTTCAATCACTGAGTAGGACAGGACACAGGTAGTGCTGTTGGTTCAGGAAGGAAGACAACAAAGAACAAACAGGCAGAGCAGGGAGAGGCAGGGCAGAGCAAATTTAAGGCACAGCTGGGAAGCTGTTGAGCAGAGCAGATTTCCGAGGGACCTGGGGAACAGGGAGGAAGAATCAGCAAAAATCTCTTCTCCCCGCTTCCTCCAGCAGGAGAATCTCACAAGTAGAGTTTTGTTCAGAGGAGCACTGGATCCAAGCTCACTACTTATTATTTTTATATCTGTGCATTTTAAAATGACTGCTACTTGCCCTGAAACTGGATATAACAATAATAACTGTTATTAAGCCTCACTTAATAACTTCAGCCTTTCATTTATTTGCCAAGTCATTGCAGTGTGTTGGATGAACTGGTTTTATTGAGATTTTATCCACTGTGATGCAATTTTATACTGAGTTTTATTGGGTTATTTTGTTTCTGCATTCTGATTTAAACAAACTGTGGCGATGGTGGTGGTTGTTTCCCTTTTAAATTACTGTGTGCTGGTAAGTCAATCCTTTAACTACTAGGTACAAATATTTCCTTTTCATCAGCACATATTTTTCTTTCAAAAAATGAACAGCATGCCATCTTTCACCTTTTGTTTAGATCCAATTTATGTACAATACAAACAAATGCTTTTTTTTTATTCTCCTTGCTCCGTACCAGACATCTTCCAAAGCAGTGGAAACAGCCATGATCCCCAAGACAGGTGTTCCCAAATTGTGGTCTGCAAGCTTCATGGTGGCACTGTGCAGCATGAACAGTCATTGTGGTCCACCAAGACCTTCAGCAATTTTCAAACCGCCATAGACAAAAACACAAAGAAACAAACTTGGGAACTGCCACACTAAGACTTTTCTGCTTGTCCTGAAGGGCTGCTGTTTAAGTATTACTGTTCTGTAACTACTGTAGACAACAAACTGCTTTGGGACACTAAGCTGCCATGTCAGGTAAGGGAAGACCAACCTGGCACCTGCCCATCTATTGGCTAAAGAAGGAGCTGCTGGGGGCTCCTCTTCTTCCCTCTGCGCCAGAAAGAACAATGCCACTTCCACTGGGCTGCAGACCTGAAGGGCAGTACCCTTTGGCCTCTGCCATTGCCAAGGGTCCAGGGGTCACATAGGGACTGCTTCTCCTGTCTCCCAGGATGAAGATTCTCTCAAGGGGAGAACACCCTGCTCATCTGTAAGTGAAAGAATTGGAAGCTACAGGAGGCTTGCTCTGCCCTCCCTGCCAGAACACCATCAATAAGAACTGAGTTGGCTTTCTTCCTCTCTCCTCCCAATCCCCTTTCCCTTTGTGTTATCTTTTAGGCTACAAGCCTGAAAACACAGGCACTTATTACTGATTGTTTCAGCTGCTCTGGAAGCCTTTTTTTTTTTGGCTGAAGAGGGGGTACAAATATTTTAAATGCACAAAGGGTAAGTTGAGCCCCCTGCATTCAAAGTAGCCAGGTGTGTTGTGATGCTCACATAACATATCTAACATGTCACATAACCAAGCAGGGCTGAGGTATGGGTAGGATACAGAAGAACTGGAAGCAATTCATCTACACAGCATCCTATGGATATTTCAATAATAACACAATGAGCTTTATTGTTACTAATGAATACGCATTATTTTTGGTTAAACCACAGAGCCTAGGGCTTGCCGATCAGAAGGTTGGCGGTTCAAATCCCTGCGACAGGGTGAGCTCCCGTTGCTCGGTCCCAGCTCCTGCCAACCTAGCAGTTCGAAAGCACGTCAAAGTGCAAGTAGATGAATAGGTACCACTACAGCAGGAAGATAAACGGCGTTTCCATGTGCTGCTCTGGTTCCCCAGAAGCAGCTTTGTCATGCTGGCCACATGACCTGGAAGCTGTACGCCGGCTACCTCAGCCAATAACACGAGATGAGTGCCGCAACCCTAGAGTCGGTCACGACTGGACCTAATGGTCAGGGGTCCCTTTACCTAACCTATATTAATAACAGTTGTAGGAACAGGATTACATGATGCATAGCAGGACAGACCAACCTGCCTAGCTTGAAACAGGACCATACTGTGCTACCCACTTTCTTCACAAGGAACACAATTATAGCTGTGTGGCTATTTTACACAGTATTTACCTGTATTTTACAGGTATTCCATCCCTATGTATTCTAACAGCTCTCAGCACCCTTAACAAACTACACCTCCCAGGACTGGGGGGGGGGGGAGGCATGACTGTTTGAAGTGGTGTCATAGTGCTTTATGGCATGAAAGCTGTGACTGCACCCTAGTAATAATGGGGCGTGTGTTACTTCTCATATCAGGGTGAAGAAGTGGCTGGAATTTCCACACCTAGTGTGTGGCCTTTTCCTACCTGGACGCAGGGTTTATTTCACCCCCAGAAAAGTGAGGCGAATGCACAATGTTCTGATCAGGCATCCCATTCCAAAAAGCCAACAGCATGGACCCCAATTGTTTGCATTTAGTTCTCAGACAGTAGGCCTTCTGCTACATTCCCAGCATCTGCTCGCTCTCGGAGATCCTTCAATGCCCAACTCTGTGGAGCTGCTGCTTGCCAGAGTGGGGTGCCTGTTTCTGCTCTGAGGGACAGAGGGTAGGGAGGTGCCCTGTTGCTGCCCTCCTTTCATTGAGAAAATGGAGAGGTTGTCAAGCTGCCAGCCTGTCAGTAGAAATAACGTCTGTCTTTCAGCACCTTATTTGGGCCGAATCTTAACATGAAAACTTTTACAGCTGAGTTATTCCTTAAAGAGCATGTAACTCCATTCAGGACAAGTTAAGCAAAAAACAAGCAAAGAGAAAGGAAAGACAAAAGGAAAGGAGCCTGGGCTGTTTTTTGTGTGGGGGGAGAACAAAACCCCTAACTGTATAATGGTGTGGGGGGTTTCTCTACCCCCCCTTCTCTGTTTTCTTCCTCACAATTCACACTTCTGAGTCTGCATGAGCAAAGTGCTCATCATTCACAGGCTCCCTTGTGAACAGTTAATTACTCTTACTTTAATATATTATACTGTTCAGAGGAAACAGAAGGCACCCCACCATTCGAGATAATGCAAAAGTGGATTTAGGGCCTTGCAAAAGAGGTTTTGCTCTAGATGAGATCTTAGATTCCGCCTTACTGTATTAAAATACAGCAAGGTTCTTTCCCTGAGCAAGGAAAACACTATTTATTCGTCATTTCTAATGGATCACCCTGCCCTTCCTTTCCCAAAGGGAGCCCACAATAATGAAATCACATAAAAGCAATATAAAAATAACACACTGTTATTAATTAATTATTTTTATTAAAAATTCTGACCCACCCTTCCCCCAAAAGGAGCTCAGGGCAGCAGACACCAAATTGGGGAGACAATATGTGGTAAAAGTTATAACACATTGCAGACGGCAGTTAAAACTGGCACCATAAAAACTTTATAAAACTACCAGCCAAAAACCATGTGGCTTCCAAGGAGCTGCAGGAAGAAAACTACCTTTCTCTAGAGCAACATAAAAATAAGTCCATATGCTGGACTTCAGCTGGTGTGTTATTAAAAACAAATGTCTGTTTTAGTTCTATACATTGCAAGGAAAAGAAGAAAACCATCAAATTTCTTTCAACCGGTGGCAAGACAAAATGAACAAAGTATATCTTCAGTTTAGACTAGACTGCAGAGATAAACATTCAGTCCAAACCAGTGCTATTTTTCTAGAAAAAGAGGTGGCGGAACTCACCATGAACACCTGTCTCGTTCTCTTAGAATGGCAATGGTGCCCACCTGAGAGGTGCCAGAACTGAGTTCTGGTGGGTTCCGGCTGGGGGAAAAACCCTGCTCCAAACTATTTCTGCTAAGCACAGAGAATCCTCAAGCAAAGCACAGCAAGACAGCATTAGCCCTGGGGAAAATTCTGCAAAAGATGAGGAACTCCTATTTTTCACTATACAGATTACAAGAGCATAAGACTCCTGCTGAGCTCTCCAAAACCACAAGTACAAATCTAACTAAGGGCAGTAAGCCCACTGCCTACCAAGACAATAGATAATTGATAATGGCACTTCCCTTACAGTTTTATAATTTATATGTAGTTTTAACTGATTTTTATCTTTATTGTATTGAGTTACTTGTACAATTGTTGAGAGATGTTGCAATTAAATGGTACATAAATTGTTGAAATAAATAAATTATCAGAGATTAGGCTGGGGATTCTGACTTTATTATGAAAAAGTTATCTGAATAACTTTTAGGGTTTTTTTTAATCTGCTGATTGGATATAGGGTTAAGATGTGCATATCCTCCAATTCTAGACCCTTTAAATCAGGGGTAGGCAACCTAAGGCCCGTGGGCCAGATGCGGCCCAATCGCCTTCTCAATCCGCCCTGCGGACAGTCTGGGAATCAGCGTGTTTTTACATGAGTAGAATGTGAGCTTTTATTTAAAATGCACCTCTGGGTTATTTGTGGGACATAGGAATTCGTTCATTCCCCCCCCCCAAAATAGTCTGGCCCACCACATGGTTTGAGGGATGGTGGCCCAGCCCACGGCTGAAAAAGGTTGCTGATGCTGACCCCTGCTTTAAATCAATGTGGTTCAAATCAGTTATGATTAAGTTGTACCACTGATCACAATGTGTTTATTCAAGAGGACCGTCTGGATTCAGCCCCTCATATGTTTTAAGAGATCCTAAATTAAAACACTTCTTCCCAACATGCTGCCTGGAGGGAGTTTTTAATAGGAGGAGAGTGCTTCAACATACAATGCTTCCCTGGAAGCTGAAGTGGTACAGTTGTATCTCGGGTTACGAACACCTCAGGTTACGAACTCCGCAAACCCGGAAGTATTTTCGCCGCACGTGTGTTCTGCGCATGCGCAACGCACGAAAATCGCGGAGATTGTGCTTTGCACATGCACAAAATGGCGCTTCGGGTTACGACCATTTCGGGTTACAAACTACGCCCCAGAACGGATCGTGTTCGTAACCCAAGGTACCACTGTACAGTCAGGTCTTGTGACTGTAGCAGCCATTTTGTGTTGGCATCCATGTCACTTTTTTTATCAATATAAGAGTAGCATCACGTCAGGTTTTTGTTTTGTTTTTTGTAACCAAAGAAAGCGCTGAGTACAGTGGTTGTTGCTGTTAATTGAACTTGTTTATATTTCACAAAAGTCTCCAAGCAGTTAACATCTCAAAATGTTAACTGAAAAATAAAGTGAAGAATAATTTTTAAAATCTCAACATGTTCAGGAAGGCCTGTACCATGCACTGTTTTGGCCTGCCTGAATCAGTATAATGTTTGCAGGGCAGGGTGCGTCCTTACGTTTTCATTGTTGCTCCTACTAGTACTGAAGAAATAGTACTGAGGTAATAGTAAAATGGCAACAACCTGAGTCATGCTTAGACCAAGTTGCTCTCACCCATATGACTCAAAGAGCCAAGCGTCTGTATATATAAGCCCACACACTACAGCTGTACTGTTCGTTCTTTTACGAGGTCTACTACATAACAGGAACACACTGTAAATCTGGGTCACTAGGTAATGGAGCTATTAAACAAGTGCCAGGAGAGGCTTTGATACGAAGCTTAACATTTCCTGGCTCCATCACTCCTAGACCGTAGAAATTAATACAGGGATTCAGATTAAGTGAAAGGAAGTGGTTGAGAACTGATAAGCACCTTTATGAACAACTGGGAAACAAAGGCAGCACCATTGGCCTTAATCGAGGCATTTCTAAATCAGGTCTCCCTGGCAGAGAAATAATTTTGAACAAACACTTCTGATTCCTGCATTGCAGGGGGTTGAACTAGATGACCCTCAGGGTCCCTTCCAACTCTCTATTTCTATGATTTGCCCATTTTTGAGTAATGTCCATCATAATAACAGAACCATGGTCTGCAAGTGGGGGAGCAGGAGCAGAAAGAGAGACATTTCACCTGTAATCTTCCTGTCAGTTCCTTATAGGAATCAGATTTTTAAAATCTTAAATTCCTGGCTTAGGCTGCAATCTTAGATATACCTACCTGAGAATTCAATGGAATTTACTTCTGAGAAAACATGTATTGTCAAAGTTTGCAGAAAGTGGCCCTATTTGAATGCTACCTTCCTGCAGAGCAGGCATGTCAAACCTGCGGCCCTCCAGATGTTTTGGACTACAATTCCCATCTTCCCCAACCATTGGTCCTGCTAGCTAGGGATCATGGGAGTTGTAGGCCAAAACATCTGGAGGGCCGCAGGTTTGACATGCCTGCTGCAGAGGGAAAGAGTCAATACAGCAGAATAGGATTTATCTGAATTAAATAATTCAGAAATATCATCCATATATTACATTTTACTAATCTGGATTTGTTTAATTTCATTTCTGTTTTTTCCCCAATGGATCATATGCATGCGCAAATACAAATATATAATTTTTCGATTCTCTGATCATATGGCGTTTTGAAACCATAAAGTTGTTCTCTTCTGGTTTTGTGCATGAGAAGGGATACTGACTGACTGTTGAAGGGGAACACAGAACTGGGGTGGCTGGGCTAAAGTGAAATGGAATGGTGTGTCCTGGAAAAGGGCAAGGCTGACACCCTGATCAAGAGCTCTCTGCACTGTGATAATTTCTTGCAAGTCTTACTTTTATAAGGAAAATATCCAAGTAACTGAGTAAGGGTACCACAATCTATTGCTTCACCAGCTGTCTGTTTCGACACTACAGTATGCATGAAACTATGTGGTACTGGAAAACACAAACACACATGGAACAAATCCACTGGAATGAACTGAGAATATATTAGTGTAAAACCACTGTAAGGCAGCACAAACTTATATAATCAAGTCACACCTTTCAATCACTGCATAGCTTAAACCTCTCCCTGACAAAAGCACTCCTCTGTTCAATGTACTTTATCTGCAGACAAGTCAGCAGTGACAGAGCATAGTAAATTCCACTACCCTGGACCTATATGAAAGAGGTGGCATTTGAAATGAATGACTTAAAAGAGGAAACACTAGGATGGCTTGTGAATGCTTTATAACATCTTCTCCAGGTGGCCCACTGCTTCCTTGTTTCTGGGCATAATGACTGCAATGGAATTTAATACAGAAGAAGCACATGGAATGTGACATCATGGCCCAATGTCAACATTTAATTGGGCCTACTGTTGATATTTCTGATTGTGTTTTTCTAACAGTAGAAAGTGCCAGTTCTATCTACATACCTCAGGTCTCCTTTGAGTGAGCCAAAAAAGTGGAATAGACAATACTGTAAACAATGGCCTCAATCAGCTAGATATCTATTATGCAAAGAGATTCTTCTCCTCACCCGCATCTGAGCTACCAGGCAGAAGTCTGATTGACATTCACATAGCATAGCATCTCAAAGAGAGGGAGAGGCTCTCTACAGTCCTTATAACTCCCCCTATTACTGAGAGCACCTTTCTTCCAGCCGTTCCCACATTGTAGCTCAGGGGTTCTGTTATTTATCCAGCACAAAACAATCTATGCAACACAAAGGACTGCAGGAGATTTATGGAAGTCCAATCTTTTTGTTGTTGTTCTAAGGGTTGTTGTTTTTTTTAGCCACTATATGAACCTTGGTCATCGAAGATTGCATGGACTAGTAAATGATCATCACACAGATGGGTAAATTTTGACACTGTTGGAGGCAGAATGGATACATTTAGTCACCAATGAGTGTTTGCCAGCAGTGTTCAAACTAATGAGAAGGCTCTTTTCAAACTGGGCACACCTGCTCTTAGGCATTAGATAATGAGCATCTTACAACTCAACATGCATAGCTATACTCACCATCCATGGATTTATAAAATTTCAATAGCATCAATCCACAAACATACAGACAAAGAAGTTTATATACACAGCATCAAATATTATGGGAAGTTTATATGCACAACATCAAATATTATGGGACGTGACTACATGTTGTGAGGAATGATGATTACTGTTACTGAATATTTCAGTTAAATTTAGCCCTCTCTGGCAGGGTGGTTTTGTTTCTTTAATATTTTGGTAAGCAAACCACAAACCCGTTAACATCTAGAAACCTAGATCACTGTTTATTCCCAAGGACTATGCCTGGAAAACAGGTCAGCTTAAGTGCATGCAGGTGTCCTAAACATGGAGCTCATACAATCTACAAAGCCTTCCCCAACCTGTATCCTACAGATGTTTCACACTCCCACATCCTTCCACCCCAAGCAGCATAGCTAATGGACAGGGATAATGGGAGTTATAGCTCAAAGCTTCTGGAAGGTAACAAATTGGAGGAGGCTGATATGCATACTGTATTCTGGTTTTCTAGACCACAAGTGTTTGCTGGGATGGTTTGCTTGTGATTAAGACAACTGTGCAATGGATTACTTCTTCTGCAAAGAATCATCAATATTTTTCTGATGGTTACACTAAGGTAAAGTGTGCTAAATTTGGTTGCAGTGTGTGTCTAGCATGTAACAAACAATGCACTGCAGTTTAGTGTTACTTACCATACCACTGGGGAGGACAATGCATTCCTTGCATAGGTTAATTCAACTGAAATATGTTGGAATTCATTTGAGCCACAGGTGCTGGCTCCAGAAAATCAAGGCAATGTGGGCCCCTCAATCTTATTTTTGAGGGTGCTGTCCCTGTTGTTGGAGCTGGGCTCTGAGCGATGTTGCAATGTTGCGAGTGTGACATCAGGACGTCATATTGGGTCCCCTCAGTATGCTTTAGAACAGGCATCCCCAAACTTTGGCCCTCCAGATGTTTTGGACTACAATTCCAATCTTCCCCGACCACTGGTCCTGTTAGCTAGGGATCATGGGAGTTGTAGGCCAAAACATCTGGAGGGCCGCAGTTTGGGGATGCCCACTTTAGAAGATAGTGCCTCTGATCTGAGCATATGCTGATTTAACGTGGATTGCAACTTAGTACTGAGGCTAAGTCTGAAAATAAGGAAAACCATCCAATTCCAAAGAAACACATGAATGCAATGACTTAAAATCAATGTGACAGGCACTCTGCTGTAGTATCATAGTTCTGTGACACTCAACGTGCAGACAACCTACTGAATACTGTGTGGTTTTGTGTCTGTCTTATGGCAGAAGCATAAATCAGTGGTGAGGAACCTGTAACACCTCCCCCCAGGTCTTGCTGGTCTCTAACTCCCATCATCCTTGACTATTAGCCATGTTGGCAGGTGTTGATGGGAGCTGGAATTCAACAACATCTCTAGGACCATAGGTCCTCCTGCCCCAGTTTAAACTGAGAAACCAAGATCAGAAAGCAAATGATACCAAAACTTCACTTAAATACTGCTGAGCAGCACAGGCCTAAGATTCACAAATCATATTCTGCTTCTTCCATGGCCCCCCAAATTTCTCTTTGCATCCTTATTGCCTCATTAATATTGGAGAATGCATACATACTGCACTAGCAACCAAGTCATTTGTGCTTAGTTTTTCATAATTAATTCCCATTCTTTAAAAAGATCAGTTGTCGCATGATGGGAATAATAGGTAGCAGAGGGAAGGAATAATAGAGCAGGAAGCAGAAGGGATGACGGAAGAGAGAATTTTCACTATCAAAAGAAGTAAGCCATGCTTAAGGAGCCTACATTAACTTATTTGTAAATGGATACGGAGTCAAGGTAAACACAGTATCTGCCAGCTACAAGAGCTACAGGAACAGGAAGAAGTACAGAAACTGATCGAACACCAGATATACCTCCTTGAAAAATATACCAATGGAACATGCCACTGGTGAAGCTGTTCCACCATAAGAAATAAGTAAAATGGCTAAAATTGGTTGTGGTCAGGATGCTGGTAGCACAGGGACGGAACACACTTAAAGCGCCAACTCTCCCCAATTTTTGCCATGCTGGTGCCCTCCTTTTATTCCTAGAAGTATTTCCTTCAGCCCCAGCCAGCAGAGCCAATGGTTACACATGATGAGAACTGTAAAGTAGTCCAAAACATCTAGATAGCCCCAGCTTTGGGGGAGGCTGCTACACCCTTCAGTTCATAGTGCTTCTCCCACGTGAACATGCAACTTTATAGCAATCCCAGCTGTCTGCAATCTACTTCACCAACAACAATAGAGGCAGCCATCTCCTCCAACCCAAATAATACCTGTGGATATGATGTTGTGTATAAATACACAGCATAAATCCTTGGGGCATCCTGTCCCAGCAGTAGCAGAAGGGGGGAGCCAAATCACTGCTTGAAGTGGTAGCAAAGCTTCTTTAGAAATAAAAGCTCTTCCATTATCCCAGCTCTTAAAGTAAGACACCTCCCCGCCAGATTCTTAAAATTCATCCTCAAGACAATGAACATCACCACCAATTTCACATAGAATGTATGGTCTTGTGAAAGGAAGGGAGATATCTGGTACACCTTTACTACAATTTGTATTCACAAAATGAAGCAAATTAATGGCTCTCATTTGGGTCAAACCCTTTTGGGAGGCACTTTAAGCAGCCAGGTGCAGATTTATCCAAAGGGACTGGGAAAAGAGAGTGAAATTTTCAAGGTGGGGTTGACCATTGAATTGTATGAGATGGTTTTCCCTAAGAATCACTGGAGACTGAGGGAAACCCCTAGCCTGTTCTGGTGTGGGCAAGCAAATTTTCCAGTGTGCAAGAACTTTTCACCTCTTCCAGGCCCCCTCTACCCACCCAGCAATCCTCTAACTGAACACTTAGAAAGCTTTCAGCTGCTTGGATGTGACCTATAGAGGTTGGCACCTATGGCAACAGGTGGTTGTAAACACTGCTACAGTACTAACCTAGGTCAAGACTTGGAAGGGAATATTATATTGTACCCCTCCCTTCCTGTGGACTTGCATAGTAGCAGTGATCTTTTCACAGCCCATTTTGGATTTATGTCCTTCATATTTATCGTAAATTTATTAGACACCCTATTTGGTTTTCCTTTATTGTCCAGACGATTCAAACAACTTACATTGTTTGTTCTGCACCAATTAACTTTATACATTATTCCAAACTAAATAGGCGTTGAATTCCTCCCCGCACATCTTAAGCGTATGAATAAATAATCCCAGGCACTTTAGACAGAGGGCTGGAGGTTTGAATTCCAGGTTTGAACCACACCTACTTTGTTGGTATGCAGCTCTCAGGATCTGGGTTGCATATACATGAAACAAAAATACGTAAGGCTGCAATTATATATCCACTTGTGCATAAGTATAACTCAACTCGCTCACTTCTGAGCAAACGTGTACAGGATTATACTGGAAAACACTTGACAGGAAATTTATTTTGTTTTTAATGTATGCTATTATCTCTTAAAACAGCAGACCACTGTCGTACCTGTGGCATCTTAAGGAATACAGAATGTGCAGCATAGTTTGGTTCAAGCAAAACACCAAACCATTTTAGGAAATAATCCTCTAACTGACTGGCTCAGGTCCACTGACACAATGGATGGCTAATGAATACCAGCCAAGGATCCACTTTAAAAACCATAAATAACGATGACCTCACAACCCCTTACAAAAGCAACAGACAGTTCATCATAAAAGTTGCACCCGATGCAAGTCTATGAGAGCCTTGCGGGGGAGGAGGAAACCCTCCCAAATCAATAGTTCAGTAATATCTTGGCTGTTAAAACAACAGCTCAGACTTTTGTGTGTGTCGTGAATGCATGACAAGAACGAGAAGCAAATAGAAGAGCACGGGGTTTTAATGACACAACACGGCAGTGTGGTAGGGGCCTCCTACACGTGCAGTACCAGGGGTTTGTCGTAGTAGCTAGTCTAAATCTGTACATAATCCCTACACATAGACCACCTTCTTTACTGGTAATGCCTCTTGCTTCCATGGATGGAAGGGGCGGGGCAGAAGAATGCACGCATGTGGAAACTAGACTGCTATACAAAGGTAGATTTTGCACCCCTTGCTCCACCCACTTTTGTCTCTGGTCCCACCCACCACTGGCATATGGCCCCTGAAAGTTTGTCCCGATGGGAGTGAGGGCCTTGGGCTGGAAAAAGTTGGTACAGAGCCAAACTCATGATAAGTGAAATGCACGGTCACTTTTCTATACTTGACGCTGCTTGCTTGTTGTTTCTTGGGGAGGACAGGTGGATATAGAGTGGAACTGCAGCATGTCGGGAGAGGAGTAGCCCACCCAAGGACTACAGTCACAATGAGAGTGTGAGTTGCTATTTCACTTCCTCTGAATAGGTAAGTTTTCCTTCTGTTGCAAGCAGTAGCTTTGGAAAGTGGAGTTGGAACTGCAGTATAGTGCCCCCGCCCCCACTGTGCAGTGGGCCTGATTTGGATTGGGGCCCCTGAAGCTGCTGTTTAACAAAATACCAAACAAAACAAGGTATGTGACATAAGAAGTGTGCATGCACACAAAAGCTCATACCAATGAAAAACATAGTTGGTCTCTAAGGTCCTACTGGAAGGATTTTTAAAATTTTGTTTAGACTATGGCAGACCAACACGGCTTCCTACCTGTAAATATAATACAGTACTGCAGTCCAACATGGTTTCAAATTGGAAGGGGGGCCACATACATTGCAGGGGGCTGGACTAGATGACCCACGGGGTATCCCTTCCAACTCTCCAATTCTGTTTCTTGACATGGAAGAGCTACATACCATAAAATAAGGCAAGGGGTGATAACACATATTCTAGGTCACATGTGCCATTCAAAACATGATGGGAAAGTGGCACACAGAGGTTCATTATATGCTCCTGGCCTCTCCTGTGTGCTGAGACAACATGGGGGCCCCTGTTTCCAGGGTTCTGTTCCTTGGAAAGGGATTTAAGTGCAGAGATTTTACACAGAAGCCTTGCTTGGAAGCTTGCTTACAAAATGAGTCCCTTACTTGCTGTCGACATAAAACTCTTCGGTCTGGCACAACTATAAAAAAATCAATGCAAGAAGCTATTTCTGAAAGCTGCAGGAAGATGAGCAAGAAAATAGCTTGCTTTTAAATCTGCTCACAGGAAACCCAACAAAACTGACTATACACAGAGAATATTAAATACACACACCCAAAATGCACAGCTTTGATGGGAATATTTCAGTATATTTTAAGTCTCATAAGCAATACAGGTTGAGAAATGTTGTGACATTTGCAGTCATGCTCCATATGGATTTTGCTTTGTAGTGGCACTGATTTTTCTACTGCTAAGTTTTATAACTAATCACTGAGATGTGAAAGAGAATGAAATTATTCAAACCTCAGTGCATTATTTGACATAACAACCAAAGGGTGAAGGATGTCAAAACACATATACAATATAAAGATGTCAAGTTGCAACCTAGCATTTTTCAAGGATCTGAATATTGCAGGCATGCCCACTATTCAGATGTGCTACATTGGAGAGCAGAAGCAATAATGGCATGCTTCAAAAGTGACTGTTAGAAGTGCAAAAGCAAAGAACATTCCATGTGCAACTAAAGGATTAATTCTGTTAGCGCTGAAGTCTGCTAGCCAACCAAGCAAAGTGGCATGATGTTTACTGAGGTAGCACATGCTCTGAATGGTGGTGCAGTTCTGAGGGAGTTTTTCCTCTGTATGTTTGGTTGAATGTCTGCCTGTTACGTATAAATTCTGATGTAAGAAAGACAAAGCCCGTCTGCTTATACACCAGAGCTTTCCAAACTTTTCATACGGATGACACACTTTTTAGACGTGCATCATTTTGCAGCACAGGAATTCAGTTTTACTAGCAAACCATAGATTAAACTAACCCCTTCCCAGTCCCGGGAGAAGCTTGGGGAACGTTCGCATGACACACCTACACACTGCAGCCGACACACTAAAGCAGGCTCCCTCAACCTCAGCCCTCCAGATGTTTTTGGCCTACAACTCCCATGATCCCTAGCTAGCAGGACCAGTGGTCAAGGATGATAGGAACTGTAGTCTCAAAACATCTGGAGGGGCGAGGCTGAGGAAGCCTGCACTAAAGTGTCACAACACACAGTTTGGAAAGCTCTGTTATGCACTGTTTTTGTTCCATTTTCTCAGAAAATGCTTACCAAGATTTCTTTTCTCTGGACGCTGTCTATTTGCTAACAATGATAGCCCATGTTCATGTGCGGCAGAATATTACATCAGTATGGTCCATTGGTATTGGCTTTTAAAAACAATCAATTTAAACACATTTTATTGGACGTAGTTGGGGGGGGGGAGGTTTCCGCCAAAGGAGATCTCAAAATGAAACATAAACTGAGCATAAGATGAACATGCACATTAAGTTCTATGGAACTAGTGAAATGGCCATCATTATGATGGGCAGGATGCAAGCAGAGAGGGGCTTCTTTAGACATACTGAGGATACGGGAAATATATGTCCATAAACATGCACCACATTCTCTTGTGGGATCCCTGTCAAAGGCAGAAAAGAGGAAGCTCAAAGCTGAGATATCAACCTGAAGTCCATTCTGATCACGCATCAAGAGTCATAATCCCACTTTTCCTTTGTAATTTGTCATCCATCATCGTAACGTCTATCCAAAGTGTGCATGCAGTCTGTCTGGCTAATTGACTGATTCAAGGAGCAGTCAGCTTTGACGGAAAATCATCCTGGGGAATCTTATTATGCCCAGCTGGAATGAATAAATCGAATGAACCACTGGGCTGAGAAACAGAAAATGCTGTTTATTTGCGTCATTTTATCGAGACCTATGTTTATTGGTGCAGCACAAAGAAACAGGTTGACTGGCATTAATTTGCCATTCCAGAACTGGTAGAAATAAAAATAGAAATGGTGGTGGTGGGGAGGGGCGGATATTGATAAGAAATAGAAATTGATGTTAAGGTTGTCAAATGCTACCTTGTGAGACTTCATAGGGCTCTGCTGACTGTGGGGTTTGGAGGGTGGGCTGGTAAAGGGGGAAAGAAAGGCATCCGGACCTACTATTTATCGGTAGTTTTACAAGCTGTGGTGGTGGAGTTGCTGATAAGAATCTAAGCACCTGTTTCCATTTCTGTCAGACCTCTCTGACATCCAGCAGCAGTTTTTCTCCTTCCTTCGCCTCTATATTCTCTTACACTGGATAACTTTACAGAATGTGTAGAAGAATTCTGCAGGTACCCATTATGTTGGCATTTGCTGTGATGTTCCTACCATAACCAAGATATCGGAATGGCTACTATAAATACATGAAAGGCATGCTGAGAGAGATTTGCCTTACTTGGTTACAAGGTAAGCAGCCATAAATTATCCACCAAGAGGCTTTCAAAACTTGCCCAAGAGAGATGTATTTTCCAATCTAGCCTTCCCTCCTGCAAAATAAAGTGTCTTAAATCTTCTCAATAAGCTATGGAAACCAGAGAAGAGGACCCTAAATCAGGAGCACGCGCCAAACTAGAAAAATAATAAGTTTATAACCTTCCAAGGGCAGAATGGGATTATCAAGTCATAAATCTCAAAGCAGCCTTCACCAACCTGGCACCCTCCAGATGTTTTGGAATACAACTCCCATCAGCCTCAGCCAGGACAGGATCAGCAATTCTCCCAATTACCAGTGGGGACATGGAAATAATAGGATTGCAGCTGTCCATGTTGAGGATCCTCATTTCACACTTCAGTTCTCAAAACTGCTAGCAGAATAGATCAAGTCACAACAATTGGAAGGTACAGTATCTGTGATAAGCCCCAGTCAAAATGTCAAGATTCTCCTTTGTTTGAATGTGTTTCCTCATTTGTCTTTTCTGTCTGTTTCCCCATATGGAGCTGCAGTTATGGAGAGTCCTCTCATCAGTGAGGAAATGAATCCTATAGGAGCTTGAAAAGGAACAAACAGCCAGTGCCTTATAAACGGGCACACACCCAAGCATTTTGCATTTACTTCAGAGCTACAGAACAACTTTCAAGGGCCTTCTCGTGTAGAATGTATTGCAGAGTTGCTCCTTAAGATTACCAAAGTAGGAAGAAGTGGAAGTTAAGCTCCTCTAGGAACAGTAAAAGTTGCCAAGTCAGGTGCAGTGGTAAAAATACAGACTTTGCTATTGCTGCCACCCACGATTCCAGTAGCAGGGCTGGATCCAGAGGTATTTGCAGGTTACAGATACTCCTGGGTCCTAACCACCTGTTCAAGTTTGGACTCAATTTTAGGTTGCTCATCCTTTTCCAACCCATTGCTCAACCTGCCACGCCATCTCATCTCAGTGTCCTTGGCTTACTTGTCCCTTTAGTGGTGATCAATGGTTGTCTTTGAGGACGTTAAAACAAGACCTTTAACGGTAAAATCCGATGCATGTCAACAGTTCCCACCGAGGACTGCAACCTGATCACACATAGGATTTTAGTCTGAAATTATTTTACCCGTAGCATTTTCCAGTAAAGCTAATAAGGCAACCAAGCTGCTTCGTGACAATTTTCACAGCCTCTTAGCTTTAAATAGAAACTGTGCACACACACACACACAGAGAGAGAGAGACAGACACAAGCTTTAAGGATGGCTCAGTTTCTTAAAGCAGTAAACTCACCAAAAGTGAGATTAAATCAAGTTTCTCACTTGATTTGCTGAATAAATTTGAATTTTGAATGCAGTAGTTCACACTGATTGCATGTGGTTTTTTCTTAAGCAATGCTAAAACAATCTAATGGTTATAATTTATAATTTTAAAAAAAACACAGACTTATTCTGTTCTGAAAAATGAAAGTTCAACATTGGGATTATGGACTGAACTGGAACCTGCATTTCACATTCTGGGTGATGAATACATAGTTGGCATCATATGGAGGAATTACTACTATTTTGAATTTTTCAGCATGTTGTACACAAGAGACCAAAATGACCTTGAGATTCAGAAACAATATTGTGTGATTATAAACATGAATATAAGAGCAACCCAATGGCCAGGTAAGGGGCAAGCTATATGTTAGATACACAACATAGTAAAACTATGGTAAGTATTTTTTGGTGCTTTTATGTTGTAGACCATCCTGTGATCTTCGGATGAAGGACGGCATAGAAATTTAATAAATAAAGAATACTGTATAAATAAATATATTTAATAAAGGAAGACAATCGATCAATCAATCAATCAATCACTACTTCCCTTCCAGCACTTCCCTTCCTATCTGCTGCCTGAAGGCAGAGATGCTGCGTTGCAAGTTCTCAAGACCAGGAGATGGGAAGCTGGCCTGTTTCGGACAGGTTGCACACCCCTGGGAAGAGCAGGCTTTTAGGATTGGGGAACTCATATAAATCCTGTTTTGATAATTTCACCACCCTCAGAACTTTAAACACCATTGAGACATGTAGAAATGAGTCCTCTTAAAAACCATTCAGCCAAATGCATTTCAACAGTCGTTTTCAGCGGCCTGATATTCCAATTAAAACATTAAATAAACACATATCCAATACTCTGAGGCAGTAACCACAATGATGTGCATTTGGCCTTTATCAATGTTATAAGAGAGCTGTTTTAATATTTTTATTCATTTATGAATGGAATAAATTTACTATTTTGTCAAATAAATGTAACGTTAGTTCTTAACTCTCAATTCTTCTTCTTTATATTCAGGTCACTTGAGAACCAGAAACTAACTGGAAAATGTATAATATAACATCCTTAGCACCGCGTGGGGTAAGGTTTTAACTACTGATTTGGTGTACTGTTGCCAGTCCAAATAAGGACAAAATAATGATTGGGACTTTCAGATAAATAAAATGAAAAGGTCAATATACGAAGAAGAGCATGCAGACTTGCTGCCAGACACACCTGCACTTGGACTGTGCAGGTCTGTGATCTTTTAAAAAGCCACCACTATGCCACATGAAACTCCAAAAAATTTGTACTGAGATCAATTATCCACAAGGGGCTATTCTTCCAATGAGAAAGTAGTAGCTTGGTTTCCATGGCAGCAGCTACCAAAAAGGTTGCCTTACCTGGAGTAGCTGCATCTCTGTTCAAGAGGAAATATTTAACACATTGTTATATAAATTATCATTTCTTCCCACTGTTTTATTAATCAAAAGGATGAGAGAGAATCCTCACCTGATTTAGACCACAAAGAATCTTCTACATGCAATTTATTTAATTTCACAAAAGTATATATTTCCTCCCTCGAGCTTTTGTGTTTTCTTACTACAGCTTCTGTTTAAATTGAAAGGTTGAATTGTTTACTTCAGACCATGGGTCTAAGAATTCAAATCTTGCTGATACTGCAGCAAGCCTATTTCCCACCATCTATTTAAGGGCTTGAGGACTTCCCACAGGCATCTGCTTGGCCACTGTGAGAGCAGGATGCTATACCACATATGTCTTTGGCCTGATCCAGTGGGGCTTCTTAAATGTTCTGATGTTATGTTTTGCAGCAGAAATAATATTGCATAAAAGAGAGTGTGTGTGTGTCTGTGAAGGCCTTTCATACTATTCATTTCTGCAAGGAGGTTTCCCACATAAGGAACAATGGCAGTAGACTGTTTTGAATTTTATCGTGTTTTGCTTCAGAGCATTGCTTACAATAAAGGCTTTCAGCCTTTCTACCTTCTATTGTCACAGAACACAAGTCCACTGCAGAAGATTCCAAGACATGCTCAAATGCACACACAGGTGCCTTCACCAGTTCCCCTGCTTAGAACAAAAGCATATCCTAGAACAGGGGTGGGGAACAACAGGCCTGTGGGGCCCAAATGTTGCCCTCCAGGAATCCCCAGGCTAAACCCTTTCTCTCCAGGGGTCCCCAAAATTCAGTTGCTGAGGGCCGGTGCCACCAGCACCGATTGCGTTGCGGGCCGGAGTACGTGGGAGCGCATGGGAGCGCGCGCCCATATGTATGTACACACGTGATTTCCGGCACACTTCCAGGTCACCGGAACACCAGAAGTAGCTTGTACGCATGTGCATGGGCCTCCTCTGGCCCAGAAGTGCGGCGGAAACGACGCTTGCACATGTGCACAAGCTATTCCCAACGCTCTGGCGACCTGGAAGGGGGCAGCCGTGCCGTGCCGTGCAGTTAAGAGCGGGCGGCGGCAGCGGGTGGCAGGGGTTGCCGGGGGCCGCATAAAAGAGCCTTGCGGGCCACATCCGGCCCCTGGGCCTTAGTTTGGGGAAGCCATAACTATCCCTGGCCTTGCTTCGCACCCCGGTTGTTAGTTTGGGGAAACCATAACTATCCCTGGCCTTGCTTCGCACCCCAGTTGTTTTTGCTTGGCTGGAATGTGTCCCTCAACTCTGAGGATGCCTCTTGCTTACCTGGCTGGAGCATTGAGAATGGTGTGCAAATGTCTCTGGCACTGACCACCAGCGGCATGTTGCCCAAAAGGGAACGTGGCCCTCAGGATGAGAACGGTTCCCCACTTATGGGTTTTTTGTAATGTGCTTAGAAGCACTTTTGTCATATAACTATAAAAAAATCCTTATAAAAACTTGCACTGAAATATATATTTGAACATACTGTACGCCCTTTCAAGATATGCATTTCGACATGCATTTTATCTCAAGGTATGCATTTTTAAAGCATGACAGTGTCTTTTTTTAAAAAAAGCGCAGCACTGTGTTGACAACTGCAAAGTGCAGTGCATTGCTAGCTTCCAATCCACATTAGTCCAGGAGGTGCAGATCAGGTCAGTTTGCATCAGAATGGGCAAAGATCACACTCCTCAGTTATCCCTAGTTCACAGCCTGCTATGTTGTAGAGCACGGGTGTCAAACACAAGGCCCGGGGGCCAAATCCGGCCCGCCAGACCTCATCATGTGGCCCGCCGAGCGCCCCAGCCAGTGGGACCTTGCTGCTGAAGCGCCGCGCCAGCAAAGCGCCGACAAACAGCTGGGGCCAGGGAAATGCTTTTTGCCCCTGGGTCCCTTCGCGCTCTTTTCTGGCACTGAATCAAGGCGGTGACCCCCCCCCTTCCCTTTCTTTCTTCCTCTCTCTCGTTCTTTTTCTTTCTTTCCCTCTCCTTCCTTCCTTCTTTATCTCTGTCTTCTCTCCCTCTTTCTTTTTCTTTCCTTCTTTATTCCTTCTTTCCTACTCTTCTTTCTCTCCCTCCTGCTCCCTCTTTTCTTCCTTCCTTCCTTCCGTCCTTCCCAACTTTCTTCCTCTCCCTCATTCTTATTCTTTCTTTCCCTCTACTTCCTTCCTTCTTTCTCCCTTTCCGTCTTCTCTCCCTCTTTCTTTTTCTTTCCTCTTCTCTTCCTTATTTCCTACTCTTCTTTCTCTCCCCTCTTTCCTTCCTTCCTTCCTCTCTCCCTCCCACTCCCTCTTTCCTTCCTTCCTTCCTTCCTTCCTTCCTCCCCTCCCCTCCCCTCCCCTCCCCTCCCCTCCCTCTCCTCAGAAACATAGGATGCTGCTTTATACTTCTGGCCCTTAAACCCTGGAACCAGGAGAGCAGCTTCAGTGAGTCAACCTCAGCCAGTCCCTTTGGTGAAGGGTGGTGGCTCACTGGCAGAACATCTGTCCTGCATGCAGAAGGACCCCAGCATCTCCAGGTACTGGTAGCTCTGCAAAGGTCCTGCATGAAACGCTAGCGAGCCTCCACCACCCAGTGCAGTTACCAAAAATCATTTTTCAATAAATTGTACAATAATTGTACATTTGAATATCTACTTGCCATTATTCTGGCTATGTTTCTGCTTTCAGAGCTAGTTATTACTTACATTATTACAAAAAACAGTAATAATTGAATGCAGTGACAATAATTTATGATAATAAAGAGTGGACACATAGTCCTACAGATACAACCGGCCCTTTGAGGGTGACCAAACTGCTGATGCGGCCCCCGATGAATTTGAGTTTGACACCCCTGTTGTAGAGCATTTGATTTAATGAACACTTAAGGAAGGCGCTGCAGAGTCTGCTTTCTTCCTCCATTATGATCCATTTATAATGAGAGAGATGATGGTGAGGATAAACTCCACTCCTTTGAATTCTTACACTAATTGCATACAAAGCACAATTCTGGCAAAGCAAGACTTAGCGCCTTCAGGCAATACAGTTATCATCTTGTAACCACACTTCAAAACCTGCCATATAAACGCTGTGGCTACGTGAAGGGAATGCATAAGCCTCTATGCTTCCTAGCAGCTTGAATTGATGAATGTTTAAAGATTCCATAAACTGAAGGTGACGGCTGCTGTAGGATAAAATGGGAGGCAACCATAGTCTTGCATTTTGCTTATGGCGATAAGATTCAAATTACAGAATTTTCACACAGAGAAAATAAAATGAAGATAAATCCATCCACTACCCTCCAGGTAGAGGAAGTGGGGCATCTGTTTACTAAATAGAAACACCTTGAGAGGCTTATGAAATGCATGCGACAGAAATAGAATTAAAAGTTAATACCACTCCAAACAGTGGTTAATACCATTCCCTCACCTTTTTATGCATTCTCTTTGCATTCAATTCAGGATGCACCAATAACATTATCCCTAACACAATAATAAGCAGTAACACAACTCCTTCATTGCAGGGTTTTAAACAAAGGTGGGGCAGTTATCTGTATTGAATGCTTTTGTTGAGATTCCTGCATTGCAGACAGTTGGACAAGGTGGTCCTCAGGGTCCCTTCCAAGTCTACAGTTCTATGATTCTATGAACTAGCATCTATCAGGAGGGCTATTCCTGTTTGCATTTGTGTACAGAACCATTTTCCTTATAATTTTAAATTTGCATTCCCTAACCTGCATCCCCAACTGAATGGATTTCCTTAGAATGGAATGCAGAGCTGCCATAGATGACTTCTAAAGGCCTCGTTGGTGATGCATGTGCACGATAAACCCTAGATGGTGCCTTCTGGAATAAGCCAGTTTCTAAGCTGCTTTTACATCGTTACTGATGGGCGCAAGTCTATTGTGTCAGTGTAAGTCTCCTTTTGGTGGGTGGGTCCCTACTTTGGGTTATTCACAGGCAGGTCTCCACAAATGCTGGCTGGGTTTGGTTTCCAACCATTGTTTCCAGGTAGTCAGCTGTGAGCAACTTCTTAGCACAATAAATCCAGAATCAGCTGCTGACCCAGGGAAAAAAGTCCTGACAATTAAGTATTTTGGGGAAAGGAGAATGGCGGTATGTAACAGGTGGGGAGCTTGCTGGTTTGACCACTCAGTAGTGATGAAGTTCAGCAGTGATGAAAATGTGTTCTGCACATGCTCAATTTAAAAGGCATTTCGAAGGTCTATAGCAGGAGTAGTGAATAGAATGCTCTCCATATGTTGTTGGACTCCAGTTCACATCTGCTCCAGCCAGCATAGACAACGATCAGGGATGGGGGGAGTTGTTGCCCCACAACATTTGAAGGGCATTGTGTTGGTTAACCCCTGATCTACAGCTATATTGCCAGTCAGGCAATTCACTGTTTCATGCTAAAACTCATTTAGTAATTTGCTTGTGATCCATAGCTGCCAAGTCTCCTGTATTCCCCAGGAAACCCCCGTTTTTCTGGCTGCTCCCAGCCGAAAAAATGGATTTTTTTTTTTGTTTTCCCCCGGTTTATTTTGGTGCGGTGGCCATTTTGGAACTGGACGGAGCATGCTCAGAAGCGACTTTTGATGCTGCTCTGCCCAGTTCCAAAATGGCTGTTAAGCTATGGTTTGGCTTAGCATTATGTGTGAAGCAGGACAGTCTGTGCCAATGGCGAGGCCTCTAGCCACTTATTGCTTGAGTTATGGGATGGTTCCTGGTTTTTCTACTGGCAAACCTACAATTGCTCCTGTGTAAAGTGTAAAACAGGCCTGACACACTTGACAAATATGTTTATTGTATCTGGGAATTAAAGAGGAAGGCAGCCGTATGAAAAATAGGTGGAATCCATCACATTATACATTGAATTAGAAGCCACTGGATCTCTCTTATGCTGTACAGGCTCAAATTTCCAACACACAATTCTAACAAATGATAGTAGTTTTATAATACCCACCATGCATTGGAAAATGGAAGCATCACATGAACCTCCATTTTTAGACAAAACTTGCTATGAGAGCATCATGTACCAATGGAAACTTTTAAAAAGTTGTCAGATTATATCCAGACTTTTTCCTAGGGCTATAGTCTAGTACTGGGACTTCTATTAACCTTTGAAGGCTTGTTTCATGCTCTGTTGGACAATGGTGTTAGCTGAATCCCAGGCACATCATCATCTCGCTCTAAAGCTAGACCACTTCTGATTCTTTGATTTCCCCTCACTACATTTGCAATGTCCCAAAGCAAATATCAGTGACATTCTTCTTGAAGTCAGTATGAGTAGAAATGAGCCACATTTCTGTGAATTTCAATTTTTACGCTGAAATTTGCATCCTCAATAGCAAGGACCTTCTGTCAAAGAGTGAAGCAAATGGCTTGAATAGCTAAAGGGTTTAAATGCTTTCTTCCAAGCCTTGGACATTAATTTAACCCAATGCCTACTCACCAAAGCCATCATCTGTGCACGGGGTGTTATCTGCACATGTCCAACAGATGTCTAAAACATACACACCTCAGCTTAACTATGCCTTAGTGTTGCTGTTTTTCAAATTCAGTGGAAGCAGGCTTGGAGGGAAACACATCAATCAGCAGTATTCCTCAAGAAACTACAGTATACACATGGATTTTGGCTATCATCATGTGCACTTGGTTTCAAACACCAATGCTGGAAGCGCACTGGAGTCAGAGTAAATGGCAACGTGTACACAGTCTAAATACTTGGGGAGACATCTAACTTGCATAGGCTACTGTGGCAGGTGGGTGGGGCTGACCACTTCTTAGTCACCCGTGATGACAGGTGAAGCATCTTCCTTTGCCTGCATGGTTTGAAATCAAACTGCTGTGGCAAAGGAACTGGGGTTTAGAGCTGCCACCAATCAGCTGATCAGCAGCGGCTGCATACCCCACTTTTCAGGCAAACTATTCCATCCTGTTTGGCTTCTGCAAAAGTGGGATACTGGGGTGCCCAAGGGGAGAATGGAGACGGAACCACCTTTGCTGCCTACCCTCAGATAAAAGGGGTTAAAATGGACTTTTGCCCATTTCTCTTCCTTTCATGGGAATCAATCACTAAGCACAGTCAATACTACTAGTCCTTTAATCTGTGCTCAATTAAAACAACAATAACCCAAATTAGTAGCACCTATGTGGTGCAAGCAGCATGTCTCAATTGCAAAGTATGTCCAAAATCCAATGTTTCAGCTACTTATTGGAGTTAAAGTGCATTGCAAAACCTTTTCTTTTTCTTTTGCAAAATCTTAATGATCCATCCTCTTGGTGTAATAGAGCCATGCAAAAGGAGCAGAGTGGAAATTAAAACTAATTTACTCACAGGAAATCAACCATAGTCAGGAAGGTGGTGCTAATTGCCTGGAGAGAGAGACAGAAGCATCTGCAAATGCTTGAAACTAAAGCATAAATCATTTGTAAAGGCAGATGTTGAGCTGAAGACATACATAAGAGGGAGTTCAAGGTAGCAGTGAGGCAACATTTTGCTAACACACTCAAATTTTCTCTTATTGTGTTGCGGTAGTGAGTGAACATCTCAATGGCTGCGCAGGATTCTCCACAGCATTGGCTAATGGGGAGTTTGAGCAAATGGAGATGCTTTAAAAACAGATTTGCATCAAGAGGGCTGGAAAACCAACAGGTAATAAATAAGAGTTGTATCTAGTGAAGACTTTGCGCTAACAGAAAGTACTTCTGCTTGCACTAGGCAGGGCCCCAAATTTCCCCAAGTATGTTGGGGCAGGGCCCCAAGTATGTTCCTTGAAATAGTGCTCCTGGGGACCGGGGGACCCCCTGGAACAACAAGGGATATGACATAGAGGGTTGCAGTAGATAGGAAGGTTTGGCAAAATAGCTCAGACAGTAGAGCATGAGATTCTTGAACTCAGGTGCCTTGCCTTGTGTGAGCAGAAGCATTTCCTGCAATTATTGTATACAACCACAAGAATTGTTGGACAAATAAATGTTTGGATTTCACTATGAAAGAAAAATAGTCTACAGAAAATAAAAATAAAAATGAAGAACTATATGTAACCGTATTATCTACGGTAATCAGCAGAGAGCCACGCTAGAAACGCTTTCTCTGCAAAGAATGTAGCAAGCTCTGCACAAAATTCCAGTTAAGAAAAACAAACTCGTAAACATAGGATGGAGTCACACTATCTGAAATAGGTTGTGTGCTGTTCTACTTATCTTTGCAATGCCTGTAGCTAATGCCAAGTCTCTATTGCCTGCCCCATTAACTATAGCTGAAGATCTGCTATTAAGTGGTATAACAGGCTATCTCCTCGCTCCACATCTTAGCTTTTGTTTTTCACACTACTTCAGTTTTGCTCTGTTTCTTTCCACACTTCACCCTGCTCTGACACCACTGCCTTTTCTCTAACCCTCCTTGCTCATATTGTTGGGAACAGAAGAACACTAGGCTTTTATGATCCCAGCAAGCCACTTGGTTTCAGAAGCAAGTCAACTGCCGCATGGGGGCATCAGGAGAAAATCTCTTCCCGACTAAGGGGGAGGAGATGTTGTGGGCTCACGAGGCCTCCACGTGGGGGGGGGGGAATGGCTAGCATCCCCCCCCAGCCCATTGGTCGCTTTCCTGCCGCGGCACGCCTGCGGCGCATCCAATCGGGGTGCGCCGTGAGGGCGTGGCTCACCGATAAAGGTGAGACCGCGGCAGGAGTTCGGCCTCACTAGTGGTGGCCCCAGGATGGGTACCTAGTTGATGTGCATCGCAGGACCCGCATCGGTGGTTAACCCTTCACAGACTGCCAGCAGAGCGGGCTGGAGTCAGATATAGTCGGTTAGATCCAATGCCTATGCAAATACCTCTTTACTTCCGTAATCAATAAAGTTGTGGCCTATTCGACCCATTAACCTTACACCATGTCTCTCGTGTCTTTATTTCATCCGGGGAGGTCTCGGGTATTGCCACACAACTGCTCTATATTTCAGCACAAGGTGCCTAAGCTGGTAAATGGAGAAATGATGCAGGCATTCATTATCCTGTTCCGGTTTTGATGGGCTTGGGGAACCTTCAACTGTTCTTATAAGGATGTGAGAGAAGGCCTCCATTAATAGGCTTTTCCATATTCTGCAAGAGGAGCAAACAAACCTATAGGACTCGTGTCTGCTACATTCTACCAAGCCAACTAGAGGGAGGGGGGAAGCTAATAGAGCAACTTCTTCTTCGAAAGAGGTCATCTTTGCAGCCTCTGAAACAATTCTTTGACAGGTTTGGTTTTAACAGACACTTACAACTCCTTGTTTAGAAGCCTCCGCAATGGAAGTCAACAGCTTCCTTTTAATCACAACCATCCCAGTGGGAAGGAGAATGTTACTCTCCTCAAACAGGGTGTGCTGTCTGCTCCACAAGGCTGGGACTCAAAGTTGAATAATTTAAGCAGCAGGCAGGACGCCAAGCCACTCACAGATGTCAACAAAGGAAGCATCTGAAATGATGATGACCACAACCACATTTCAAGTCTACACACAAAAACATGGGCAATAAGTTAACCAGCACTTGAGAGCCCAGTGAATAGCCTTAGAGCACCAGATGATGTAGCTTTCCCGAAGCTCAAGAGGGTCTGGACTTGGATAAAGGTGGGCACTCAGAAGACCACAAAAGAGCAAGCTATGCCTATCGCAAAATAAATATTTGTCAAAACTCAATAGGTACTTCGTTCATATTATTTGAAGGTCCTTCCGCGGTTCATCTCAAGCTTTTCTGATTAAGAGAGAGAGAAGTTGTTTATTTGTTCATTTAAATGCATGAATGAATTATAAGGCTTTGACTTGAAACCAGCTGCATTTTCCTACTCACACCTAATCTCAACAGGAAACCTCTTGAAGAGGTTGGGAAGAGTAGAGATACCTAGGTTAATTCAGAAACCATAGCATATATTTGTCTTTTCAAGTATGTACCTGCCTAAGGTATATTTTATCTAAGGACTGAAATAAGAGATGGTTCAATGGTAGCATCTTAAGAATGGATACTTGACTGGGCTCCAGTAGTATGCCTCTCCCAGTTTCCATCACACACTACAGTCTTCATTGATGCCAGTTTCCCATGTTATTTTGGATGATCCTCCAGCCCTAAGACAAGTGCTGCATTCATGTGTGCAGGGGGAGGGGGAATCAAATTCTGCCCAGGCATAGAATTATAGAGTTAGACTGGACCCTGGGGTCATCTAGCCCAACCACCTGCAATTCAGGAATCTCAACTACATCAAACATGACAGATGGCCATCCAACCTCTTTAAAAAATCTCCAAAAAAGGAGCGTCCACCACCTTCCAAGGTTTTTCCTGAGGGTTAATCAGAATCTCCTTTCTTGTAACTTGAAGGTCATACACTCTGAAGCAGGAGAAAACAAGATTGCTCCATCTTCCATGTGACACACCTTAAGATGCCTGAATATTGCTGTCATATATCTTCTTGGTCTCCTCTTCTCTAGGCTAACCATACCCAACTCCCTCAACTTTTCCTCATAAGGCTTGGTTTCCAGACTCTTGATCATTTTGGTTGCCCTCTTCTGCACACCTTCCAGTTCGTCAACATCCTTCTTTAACTGTTGTGTTAAGCCTGCCCTCTACGAAGACCCTTAGATCCTTTTCACATGCCCTAGTGGCAATCCTGGTATCCCTCATCTTATATTGGTACACTTATAAGTGTAGAACCTTACATTTGTCCCTTTTGAAATTCATTTTGTTAGTTCCAACCCAATTCTCCAGTCTGTTAAGGTCTTCTTGAATCCCAATTCTGTCTTCAGAGGCATTAGCCACCCCCTCCAGTTTGGTGCCATCTGCAGACTTGATGAACATCCCCTCATTTGTGAGTAACATCAAGGAAGGAATGTTTCCAGCTAAGGCCCTTGAAGGTCTTAAAAGAAGTTGCTGCAGGAGACAGACTGTGAGCAACATCAAGGGAGGGCTGTTTCTAGGACTAAGGTGAAACTGTGAAGTTCCCTTGATATTTTTGCTGTTGGATGCTGGATTACTTCTTTAAGTAATCTTGTTATAGTTATAGAATTTAAAAGTGATTTTTGTGTTATTATGATTATTGTATGTTGCTATATTTTTGTTTTGCTATATTATTATGAAATAGTTTTTGTACTGTTTGTCTGAAATGTATCCCTGTTTCTTTGTAGCAAGCCGCTTTCAGCATGATTTATTTTGTGGAAAAGTGGCATACCAATGAAATGAATGAATGAATGAATGTTATCTTTGTTTCATTGGGACTGAAAGCTTCTTCCCTTTACCACTGTAGCCTTCAGAGTCAAAGTTTGCTCTTATACTGGTAGTTGCCTCCCCCCTCCCCGTTACTAGGTCTGCTGTCTCCATCTCTTCATTAATATGCATTCAAAATCAGAACAGGTTTCTAAATGAACATATATGCCAACAGGAGAAGGGAAAAACAAAAGAAAACCCTCAAAGACTGTTCTCATTAGAATATCTCATGCTGATAAGATATCAAGGGTGAAATTCTACATTGTGCTTTGATGAAAGTTTTGTCTGCGCAGATGAAATGATCTGCCTCTCCTTCCCTTTCCTGTTGTTCTGGGGCTTCTCCCAACCTCCCTAGAGTTAATTTCAGGGATGGGAGGTGCAGGGGGGAATAAGGGTAGAAGGGAAGTCTTTGAGCAGTGCTACCATACCAGGGTTTTTAGGTGAATCCCCAATGTTTAATAGTGTTTGCAACCTTTTATAGTTATCAACCTTTCTGGAGGAGCTGCAAGTTTTCTTTCCTTTTTAAAAACTAGGAAATGCTTTGATATGTTCCAAGAGAGGGGGAAATATCCACTACGAGAAAGAAAAGCCAGTGCTTTTTTTCTGGGGGTGTGCGCAGGGGTACGCATACCCCTAAACATTTTGTGAATCTAAGTTTGGCCTCATCGAGTGGCAGTATTTCAATATGAGTAGGGAAATGAGAGCACCCCTAAACATTTTTAATGAAAAAAAGCACTGAGAAAAGCTATAGCAAAATTGTTGTTGTTGATGATGATGATGACGACGCCGACGCAATAATTATTCTACATCCAGAGAATGCCACTTACCTTGTCTTACAGCTAATGTTGTGGTATAGACCAAAAATAGGAGAATGTAGTTCAGGAAACTCTGAAAGACTGGAGTGTTGGCATGAAAATCATCTGACAAATACTTGCTGGTCAGGCTAATACCGCAGATAAGCAGGGACAGAACCTGCCCAAGAGCTATAGACAACAGGAGCTCCCTAAAAAGAAACAAGGAAGAAAAGAGAAACAACATAATCAGAATTACTCAACAGCCAAGAAATTCCTACAACCCACAAAGAGAATAAGCCCAAGTCTGGAAAAGCAGCTTTCTATAGTCCTACTACCCCTTCACTCCTACTACCCCTACTACCCCTTCACTTATCGCCCTAGCGATAAGTTTGAAATCTTCAATTGGGTACACAAATTGCAAATTTCCTTCACCTCTCATTTTATGCCAAACACAGTAGTGTTCATTTTTATTTTGTGTTATTTTTCCATTTCAGCATGTAACCCTCCTTCCTCTGATCTCCCTTCCACCTCGCCATTCTCTTCTTCTCTTCTTGCCAATTAGCTGTTTTCACTTTTAAATCTAGATCCTGCAAGCTTCCTTTAAAAGACTGAAGAAAGGATTTCAGAGATAACCAAGCGAACAGAGCAGTTCCCTTGGGATTTTTATTTATTCCCGACTCAGATATTAATATATCATAAATCTGCTTTTTGACAGCTCTTGCTCACATGGACTGTTGTCGCTACAAACCTATCCACTGATCATTGTATTGGCAGATGGGATGATACATGGCTGAAAGCTTTGTTAGTAACCATGTTTTCACCTTTCACAGCAACAAGCCTCCAAGTGTTGTGTGTCAGTCCCAATCATGGAATGAAAAGAATCAAATAAGCAAAGGATAGAGCAGGCTCTAATCCAAGATTTTCCTTTTATTGTGGACTGTGCTGAAAAAGTTTCACATGATCCTCAAACCTGAAAAAGACCTAGTTCACCTTTGATATAACTGGTACTAAACAATTGGGGATGTGGATGGTGTTGTGGTCTAAACTACTGAGCCTCTGGGGCTTGTCGATCAGAAGGTTGCAGTTCGAATCCGTGTGGCAGGGTGAGCTCCCGTTGCTCTGTCCCAGCTCCTGCCAACCTAGCAGTTCAAAAGCACACCAGTGCAAGTAGATAAATAGGTACCACTGTGGCGGGAAGGTAAATGGTGTTTCTGTGCACTCTGGTTTCCATCATGGTGTTCCGTTGCACCAGAAGCAGTTTAGTCATGACCCGGAAAGCTGTCTATGGAAAAATGCTGATTCCCTCAGTTTGAAAGCAAGATGAGCGCCGCAACCCAATAGTCACCTTTGACTGGACTTAACCGTCCAGGGGTCTTTTACCTTTTTTCTTTCTTTTACTACACAACTGCTTCTGTTCTGTGTGATGTGAGTCCTACATTGCATCAGTAGCATGTAATACTTTGTAGGATGTGCTGTTCCTTTGAATCTTGCCCTCCTTTCCCATTCTGCTTCAAGAACTGTTCAGGCATCAACATACTCAGGCAATCAGAATCAGATGAGTGGGAGAGCAGTCATGCCAGCTCCCCCTGCCCCTTCACGGTTTACCTACTGCTCAGCCCTGCCAGTCCTGATCAGGTTTCTAAGTTGTATAGGAAACCCATATGGAGTTCAGGTGTGGCTATTTGCTTTGACAGATAGAAAAAAGTAAGTAAATGATAAGACATAAACAGTTGTAGGGTAAAGAAGCCATCTTGTTCGTGGGAGGACTTCCACTTGTGCAATGGAAATTACCCTCCTTTTCCTCTCCCTCGGCAAGTTTATGGGACACACAAGGAAAGGAGCGTGAGGAGAAGTTTGGATGGGCAAGTGGAAATCCTTGCATGAATGGGATGGCTTCATTGGATGCAACCCAAACACCACATCTCCTGTATGTCCTTTACATACCAAAGTTATTTTACATCAAAGATGCAGAACCTGTGGCAGTCCAGGTGTTGCTAAACTCCAGCTCCCATCAATCCCAGCCAGTATGCAGGGCCGACTCTAGGTAGAGTCCCGGTGGCGCGGGGTGCAAGGGCGCCAGACCGGTAGGCCGGGCGCTGCGCGGCAAAGCCGCATAGAAGCCATGCTGCGCCCTGCGAGGGCGGGGGCGGCGGAGCGATCTCTGCCCCTCAGCTCCAGGGCGCGCGACCTGCTCAAGACTGCCCTGCCAGTATGGCCAGTGGTCATGAAAAGATGGGATGTGTAGCCCACAGGGAATCCCAAGTCTTTCTCTTCCCCCCCCCATGAAGGGAAGGTTCTACTCAGTTTAATGTAACTTAAAATCCTTAAAATATAAAATATAACAATTTGCATAAGCAATCGTGACATTGGGAATACATCATTCTTGTGAGAGAAGCAAGACATGCTTCTGCACACAGATGTACGATTAAACATTGTTCAGGTTCAAGGCTCATTAACTGTTATGATATGAGCCAACTATTCCCAGATTGCTCATTTGCTACGAATACCTAGGTGACGTCCCGCGTAATTGTAACGATAGGCAGGATGCAGTCCTAAAGAGCTCCTGTTTCTGTCCACAGCACAAAATCAAGTTTTCAAAAGTGCCATTTGCTGTATCTGATGGCATGTTATCCCCTTATATTCCGCCAGTTGGTCTTTTTTCCTCACCTCCACACCCAGAACCCACCGCAACTCAGAAGATAAACACTTAACTGATTAGGCAGATGTGCATAGTTGCTTCAAGGCATGTAGTGCACAAACAAGGCCCAAATTAAACCTGTGAATTACTTTGAAACAATTCCCACTGTGAACGCACAAGAGTCTTTAGCCAGCATTTGCATTGAATTCCTACTGTAGTCAATTAAGATGGAGGAAAATTAAGTTAAGGGAAAGCAAAACTAAATTTACAGAGTGCTATAAAGATAAGCTTGGATCTCCCAGTAAGTAAAGCCTTTCAATTTTAGATACAAGTTAAGAATGTGATGGTTCCAGTTTATTGGTTTTCCCTTAGGCTCCAAGATAAATCTTTCCCTTGCCTACTGGCTTTCAGTGCTGCGAGACAGCGTGACAGCTTTTGACAGCATGGCAAATTTATTACAGGCCTGACACATGTTGATGAAACAGACTAGGTAAAAGGAGAGCGAGAAAAACCCCACAAGGGCACTGATCTCATTTTCCTGCTTTTAATAGAGTTTTAAATTGCAAGGTGTTTGAATGAGTTTATGCTTAGTGGAAACAAAAAGTTCAAAAGGAGAAGTGAGAGAGTACCTGCTGTAGATTTCAAGCATTAGCACGGAGTAACTCCTAGTCTGGGTAGCCAACTTCCAGCACCACATATTCAAATGTCTCAAATTTACCAGCAGCGAATTGACCAGCAGCAAAATGAAGCCTTTTAATAAATAAGTTTGGGATGGCTCATCTTACTGAAGCTATATCAGGCCCCATCTTTTATACAGAATATTCATTCTGATTTTTTTTAAAAAAAGACCTTTATTGTTGTTTTTCCATGCAAAATACAGCACTGAGCAAAGGCATATTACAATTACGCTAACCATGGTAGAACAGGAAACAGAGAGAAAAGGCTGGGGGGGATATGGAAAATGTTCCCATGCAAATCAGAATAATTTGCACCAGAATTTTTTTCCTGTTTGTATCAGAAATTTTACCAATGCCCTGAAAAATTATGTACTTGGTTTATAAATATTTAGTAAACAACACTAAAAACTTGGAAACCACCAAGCGTACATTATATTGCATTTCAGTCTGCATCCATTCGTTGTTACTAATGAACTTCAGGAAATGTAAAATTTTATGTGGAAAAATAAAGTCCTGGAAAATGTTCTACTCTACATCCCTATGACTATCTCTGTGTTGCAAGGTGCAATCTTGTCAGGTATTGGGAAATTATTGTGCCTATTGATCCTAAATGCTTCCAAGAATCTTTCAACTTTCTTTGCAACCCTTTTAGGAAGATTTATATTCTCCTTTTGTTTTTCAAACTGAAGCAGACTTTTGAGGGTGCTCAGTGGAAACATATAATGACTGTTGCTTATTTTAACAGAATTTTGCATATACAGTGGTACCTTGGCTTAAGTGCACAATTGGTTCCGGAAGTCTGTACTTAACCTGAAGTGTACTTAACCCGAAGTATGAGTGTAATTGGTTCCGGAAGTCCATACTTAACCTGAAGCGTACTTAACCTGAAGCGAACTTTCCCATTGAAAGTAATGGAAAGTGGATTAATCCGTTCCAGACAGGTTCACAGAGTACTTAAATTGAAAGTACTCAACCTGAAGCGTACTTAACCCGAAGTGTGAGTGTAATTGGTTCTGGAAGTCCGTACTTAACCTGAAGCGTACTTAGCCTGAAGCAAACTTTCCCATTGAAAGTAATGGAAAGTGTATTAATCCGTTCCAGACAGGTCCGCGGAGTACTTAAACTGAAAGTACTCAAACCGAAGCATACTTAAACCGAGGTATGACTGTAACTCCCAACACTGCTGCCCACCTAGGAGGAGAAGGAAAACTCTGGTTCTAAAATTCTGCTGCCTTGCAGGATATCTTTGGGATGTCCTTAAGACAGTTGGACGACATTTATACGCCTCCTTCTGACAACTCCTGCAGTCAAGCTGGCATCAAACATAATGCTCTACTTTTCTTTGGATCACATTAGTGAGTCTTGACATCTCAGCAGCCCAAGACCACCATACACGTCCCAGGCTTGTTCCCCGGGGAGGTAACTTTGTTGCTGCTAACCCAGCAGTTTGACTTCACCCCCAGATCATACTCCATCGTCTCTTGAGACAAATGGATGCCAACAACAGCAACTTATTTAAGTCTAGTTGATTTCAATGGTGTATTCTAAATATGGTTTAAGTCTAGATTCAACTCACACTTTTTAATAATAATAATAATAATAATAATAATAATAATAATAATAATAATTTTTGTTTATACCCCGCCCTCCCCAGTCAAAACCAGGCTCAGGGTGGCTAACACCAATAAAATTACAATAAGACATAAAAGAAAACCACTTGAAAGGTGGTTTTGAAACACTTGTACGTGGTTCAGGTTGTTTCAGTGGCGAAGTTGCCACTTTGCAGCGCACGACTCACTGTAAATGGTGAAAAAGGCATAAAGAAAAAGGCAGTATGGACCATTTGATCTTTTAGTGATGTCTAAGGAGTGGCGCCGTGGTCTAAACCACAGAGCCTAGGGCTTGCAGATCAGAAGGTCGGCAGTTCAAATCCCCGCGATGGGGGTGAGCTCCAGTTGTTCGGTCCCAGCTCCTGCCAACCTAGCTGTTCGAAAGCACGTCAAAGTGCAAGTAGATAAATAGGTACCGCTCCAGCAGGAAGGTAAACGGCATTTCCGTGCACTGCTCTGGTTTGCCAGAAGTGGCTTAGTCATGCTGGCCACATGACCCGGAAGCTGTCTGCGGACAAACGCCGCCTCCCTTGGCCAGTAAAGCGAGATGAGCGCCGCAACCCCAGAGTCGTCCGCGACTGGACTTAACGGTCAGGGGTCCCTTTACCTTTAAGGAGTTACTGCCGATGGCATTGATTTCTAATTCAAAAAGGCAAGATTTCCACTGGGAAATAAAATAGGAAAAGATTCCAGACTCATTCAGTATTCTGCGAAACATATTTATGCAAATTTTATTAGAAATATTATTGCACAAGCTATATGTCAGCCTATTGTATTACAAATTGTGGAAAGTTTTAGATAGAAACTAATTCCTGCAGCAACTTATAATTACTATTTGTTCCTCACATTATTATCACATCATACTTCCTTCAGGAAGCTGCATTTTCTGGGAAACCCCACCTTCCTTTAATCCCCACAGTGTTCTTGTGAAATAGGATGCATTGAGAGTCGATGACTGGCTCCATGAATTTCATGACCAAATTGAGAGTTGAAGCCCATTCTGCCATTCTCCATGTAACCACAACATTTTCACTCTGCAGTCAAGCACATTTTGGTGCCTGCTTAAAACATTTCTGTTTAGGCAAGTCAATCCAGACACACATATATTGATATGTTTTTGTTCAGTGCTGATTTTAATTGTTTTTTAAAAAGTTTTTATTTGTTTTTAGATGTTTTTATTGGCAGTTCTAATATTTCTTGAAAACCACTCAGGGTTTTGTTTCATTTTTTAAAAGCAGTCAAGCAATAAATTTAGCTAAATAAATACTAGACTACAAGACATCAGTTTAAATTTGCCATTTGTCAGCGGATGAAAACTGTTCTGATTCAACTTAAGGGCTGCTAGGTGAACAACTCAAGATATCAGCATACTGTTTTGTCATGTATATCTAGAACAATTTCTGCATAGCCCATAGACGGAAGAACTGCGGTTGTGTGATTATGAGGGCAACCACTCTCAAGCTGCATCCATATACCCATCAGAGCTGGTAAAGTCCAGCTGGGAGAATCTAAGCCTTTGTTAATTTCTTGTTCTTAACTGTTTTCATTGATAATGCAAATATTTCTTGAAAATCGCTTAGAGGTTTAGTTACAATCTACCAGGTCTCCTCAGTACTAGTCCAGCTTTTAAGTCCTAAATCCTTCTGGCTGCCACAGTAATTCCCAATCTGTGCAAAGGAGTGTGCTACTGTGCTGCAAGAGAATTGTTAAGTATGCTACAACAAATTCATTTGAGTAATTAAAAGGTTCCTACCCAAGGAAGCGGCCTCCTGCATTTCTACATGGCAGACCATGTACAATATCTCTGTGATATTGAAGGAAACCATAGTTTGCTATACCATGGCATGCAAACCATGCCTCTGCCTCTCTTTTTCAAAGTCAACACTCCTTAAAAACTCTCTTTTAAAAACTCAAGAATTAACCCCGTAAGACTGGCAGGGAAAAGTCCAGGGAGTGAATAACATTCATGTTGAAAAGAAGTTGAGACTAACAGCATACACTGTTGACCTCCAAAAGTCATCAACAGATTTCCACCTCAAGGAAACTCTCCTTTACTGAACCTCATTGAAATGTTGATTGCTGCTTAGTGTTCCGATGCAGAGATCAAGTATTATTTTCAAAAAGATGAAATCCATACACACAGATGCTTAAGACTTAGACAGGAGGAAATCTCAGTGGTGGCTTTCTACAACTAGGGCTAGAAAATTGATTAAAGATAAGATTCAACAACATGCCATGAATTTAAGTCCCCCCCCCCCCCAAAAAAAGTGCTACGATGGCAGGCAGGCCTATAACTACAATGCTATACCCACTAACTTGGGAGGAAGCTTCATTGTACTCAATGGGATTTATTGCCAAGAGGTCATGAATATGATTATATTGTAAAGCACTCACAGTTTAATTTATTTGCCTCGGCTAAAGTAAGTCTGAGCGTGAGACAAGTCAAACAGCATTTGAGGAAACCCACAGCATTAAATGAGGCTTAGCATAGGATGAAAAATTTAGTATGTGTGGTGCTTTTTTAGAAAAAGAAAAAAAAGAAAAAACTAGTCTCTTCACAAAATGGAAAAAAATTGATATATTTACATGATATCATGTAAATATATCTGTGGTGTTTGTTGTACTTGTTGAAAAATTAATAAAAATTACTTTTAAAAAGTGTACTGTAAATTTCATCTTGGATGCTTCATAGTCTACCCTGTCCTCTAGTTTCACTGTCATTATATCTGAAATTGTTCTGTTCAGCTATAAAGGCTAGGAACTCCAGGTTCCTTTGTTACCAAAAACCAATATTTTAATGGAACAAATGAGTTTGTAAGGCCATGTTTAACTCATCAGTGCTGTGAGCTGGAACAAAGAGGGAAACAATTACATCTCAGCAGACTTTTAGGATTACTTTAGCTGTTCTATATGCCTCCTTCCCAAGGATAATCTGTTACACGGAGAGTCAACCCTGACAGAAGACTGGCATGCATATTATTTGGCGCTTCAGGTCTTATTAAATACCTGCAAGGAGATTAAAATGTGATTTGGGCCTTGAGTCAACATATATGCAAGAAGGATGACTTTCAGCATTCTTCCTATCTTCTATTGCCGGCTAGTTCCAATCCATAATCAAGTGGACTGATTATTTTAAGTCAGGTGGACTCATAGAATCTGTGTCTCAGTATAAGAGAAGGAAATTATGCCACAATTAATTGCTCCCCATTCCCCTCTTCTTAAAGAAGCAACATCAGGTGGTTCCACCCTCCCACTTTAAAGGAGGCAATCCTGCCTTTGAATATATTTTTTTTGGGGGGGGGATGCAATAAAGGAAAAGTAGCTGGATAGCTTTAAACATAGCTGCCAAGTTTTTGCTTTTCTCGCGAGAAAGCCTATTCAGCATAAGGGAAAATCCCTGTAAAGAAGGGATAACTTGGCAGCTATGGCTTTAAAATGTAAGGTCTTATTTGTGCTGTTCCTGAGACTGGCCTTTAATTGCAGCCTTTGTACAATCTTCTGCTATGTGTGCTTTCTTTTGTATTCAAATAATGATCTTTTTACATTAAAAAAACCCCTGTAATCTATTTGGACATGCTAATGAAATAAAAAACTTTTTTTAAGTACTGAAGACAGGCCAGAAGAACTTGTGACCCATCAATCAAAATGCAAGCCATAAACCATGTGTTGTGGCCTGTCACACAAAAATCAATGTTTAGCTAATTAATTAGGTTTGACCTCACCTGGGAAGCAGCTGGCTCAGGGACTAGATGCTGCTGATGGCTGAATTTAATCCATCCTGGAGCCACCTTCCTGTGGGAAGGATCATAGCTCAGAGGTAGAGAATCTGCCTTACATGCAGTAGGTCCCAGGTTCAATCCCCCACAACTTAAGGTAGGGCTGGGAGAGAACCCAGAGTGAAACAGTGGAGTGCCACTGCTCTCCATACTCAGCTAGATGGTGCCCTCTGGCTGTTTTTGACCACAACTCCCATCCATCCCAACCAGCATACTAATGTATTTTGCCTACTTTGTTCTACCACTTAATGACCCCCTACCCCTTTGCCATTACTGCTTGACTGAGTCCTGTCTTCTCCAGTTTGCTATGTCCTGTCCCAGATTAACAGGCAGCACAATCCCATACTGTACATGTTTTATTGGAAGTAAACTCCACTGTACCCAGTTGGCCATATTCCCTGGTTCAGTGTGCCTTATTGGAGCCTTATTGTCATCTCTCATTCATTCTTTTCAGTATGGTGCAATCAACTTCCCAGTTTAGTATTACACTGCTAAATACCACTTTTATGCCTTTACATTATGATGGTGTGAAAGCAGTAAAAGGGAAACCTCCCTCGTAAATTACTCAACCCCCATTACAGGTTTTAAACACTCATAGGGGTGAGCAGATGAAAACACCCAAATGCCTCAAGTCAGGATCGGGAAGCAAACAGATGTTGCACAAATGTTATTGTCATAATAATTTATTGAGCACCTTGTCTATTTAAAAGTTGCTAGAACACTTCTCAGTTATCTTCCCTTTAACCCTGAGAGGCAAGGAGTCATTATTTCCATTTTATCAAGCAAGCCTATTATTATTATTATTATTATTATTATTATTATTATTATTATTATTATTATTTTTTATACTCCGCCGATCTGGCTGGGTTTCCCCAGCCACTCTGGGTGGCTTCCAACAAAATATTAAAATAAAATGGTCTGTTAAACATTAAAAGCTTCCCAAAACAGGAGTTGCCATCAGATGTCTTCTAAAAGCCTGGTAGATGTTTTTCTCTTTGACATCTGGTGGGAGGGCGTTCCACAGGGTGGATGCCACTACAGAGAAGACCCTCTGCCTGGTTCCCTGTAACTTGGCTTCTCACAGTGAGGGAACCGCCAGAAGGCCCTCAGCGCTAGACCTCAGTGTCCGGGCAGAATGATGGGGGGGTGGTGGAGATGCTCCTTCAGGTATACTGGACCGACGTTTAGGGCTTTAAAGGTCAGCACCAACACTTTGAATTGTGCTCGGAAACATACTGGGAGCCAATGTAGATCTATCAAGACCGGTGTTATGTGGCAGCCGCTCCCAGTCACCAGTCTAGCTGCCGCATTCTGGATTAGTTGTACTTTCCGGGTCACCTTCAAAGGTAGCCCCACATACAGCACATTGCAGTAATCCAAGCGAGAGATAACTAGAGCATGCACCACTCTGGCAAGGCAATTAAATTCTGATCCCTATCTATCTATCCATCCTATACCTATGCAATTCATTATTGGTACTTATGCATGCTTTCTGCACTGTACCTTTGCCACCAGATGATGCCAACGATGGGGCAAGCCCTTATTCTTTACACATATTTTTGTTTCTTTGGTTTGGGATGTAAGATGGCAGCCATTTCCACTCTGACCTGTTTTCATCACAATCAGCACTTTCCCCCCTCTGCTACAGTTCAGTTTCCACCAAATACTACGTTATCTGTCTCACTCTTCACTATTTAAGGTAATTGACATAATTGTAAACATAATTTATGGAAGTGACAAATTCAACGCTATCAATGACAAAATTATTTCCACAAATAATTTTGCTTTAACACAAAGGAAGCACAATTTAAATGGGAAAAGGTTATCCATTACATTTTGTTTGCTGACTGAAAACAACAACAGTGAATACAAATTGGTATTTGCTGGATTGATTTCCGTTCTGGACATATAACAACAAGTGAGTATCAGCAATTTCCATTTCTGTTTTCATCGGCGTTCTCCAACATCCCTGGCCTTCAGTCTTCATTGGAGCAGGTATCAATGCAGTACACAGTTCTCTCACCCACTTACTGTACTTACCAAGACATCAAATAATATTTGACCCATTCTTTCAATGGGGAGTCTCTGCCTCTGCCCTGACTCCCCCTGATTCCCTTACTTAGCAAGGCAGCCTAGGACAAATTTTGAAAATTCGAAACTCGAGCATTCCACAAGAGCCCACACCATTGTCCTCAGGAAAATATTTCGATAAATATCTAAGGTTTCAGTTCTCAGTGAGCACTATATAAAGTGAATTTGCAGTCAAAAGGAAGGGAAACAACCTTGCTATTGACCCTTGCACACGTCACCTAGTGTTTTTCACTAGGAAGTAATTAGATACCATTCAATTTTTTATTTCACACATCAAGAAGGGACATTTTTCTTCCTAGTGTTGCCCGCATGGAGTTGAAGAAGACACCTATATGCTGTAGTGCAACTTTACTGCCCAAGGTCACCTCTCACTTGCTTTCTTGAATAACTGCCTGCTGCTCCATCTTGCACATTTTCAGAACAGCTTCTTCTGATACCTCTCTCACACCCTCAAAATTGGAAGGAAGTTCCCCAAAGGCAATCAATCAGGTGAGAAAATACTGACACACACCTTAAAAACTGATGATAAAAGGTATCATAAGAAGTGTTGCAAATGCCCCCCCCCAAAAACCCAAATTCGTAAGCAATCAGTAAAAGCTTTATTTCACAGGAAATGGCTGGGATCCAAAGGGTGATTTGGCTCCCACAAAAGGGCACCAAAAACTATGAAGGATAATGACCCTAGAAGTTGATAAAAATCCTTATTCTCCAATCTGCTCCCCTGTTAATAAACGATTCATACAATTTTCCAGAAAAAAAGGGGGTGTAAAACCAGTTCCACAACAAGGGGCAATAATAGTATCAATAACAATGATAGTTTACAGCACATTCTTAACTATGCCTACACCGAAGCAATTCAATGGGACTTACAAGTTGGCTTAGGATAGCAGCCTAGTGATACATTTCAAATTTGTGTACAGGGTGGGGGCACCAAGAGAAAGAACTTTAAAAGCTTTAAAACAATGTAATCAAGAGAGCTAATCTGCCATATTAACTTTTTTTCTCTTTTATACTGGAACGCTGCAGCATCACAACTTTTCCTCGGACGTAAAACCAATGCAAAATGTCACCCTTCAGCATTTTTAAAGAAGCTCGTTTATCAGCTTTTGCTATTTCCTTAGAGTGTTATCTATTACATGAAAAAACCTACTTTGAAATAGAATGTTTCTCTTCTTCACAGGCTCTGATGGGAACAGTAAATCAGTTTCACAGAAGCGTAAGCTTAATTCCCAAAGGCCTTACAGCCAGTTCAGAATATAGCCAGAGGGGCAGAGTAGGGTGTGTGTGTGTGTTTATATTTGAAGCTCTGGTTGTGGTTGTCATCCCCACCCCCACCCTCCATGATTTACAAGTAATGGGAAAGCATATTTATGGAGATTCCATGTGTGAAATGGCCCTCAAACAAATGCTATGCAGAATTTCTATTGAAAAATCTGGCCTGTTGTATCTCCATTTCTGAATGGAAATGACAATGAAATGAATAATGCACAAAACTGTTCACATCCTGTAATCATTGTGCAAAATATATTAAAAAATACAGATTTTGTAGCAAAGGCTTAGTAACACATTTAGGACAGTTCAATATCTGGATGCTACCATTAGAGGAAAAGTTGTAGCTCAGTGTTATAGGGAAATTATACAAGTTTCCTTAATCTGCATCTCAGAGTTCTGCAGCAATTCTTCCTTGTGGAATTCAATATATATTTTGTATCTTGCTACAGAGGTACAATGGTGGTGGTAGTGATCAAGTTTAGAATAGCACTAGCACTGGGTTTGAATGGGGTAGAAAAATGAAAAAAATTGCTTCTAGTTAAGATTGCCAGCTAGTGGTGATTGCCATAGATTTGGAGAAGAGGGAATATGTTATTCTTTGTTGCTGTTGTTGGTTGTTGGTTAAAAAACAGCAATTTCTTTTTATTTAAAAAATAAGAAGGGTCTGATGCATGGTTTAAACAAGCAATGTATATTCATGAGCATTGTAGATGATTACCTAACCTCATACAAGGTACTCTAATATCAGTGTACTGGAAGAAGCAAAAATCACCAGTGTTGAAGCAATGATTCTTCAACATCAACTTCGTTGGACTGGTCATGTTGTGCGGATGCCTGATGATCAACTTCCAAAGCAACTGTTGTTTAGTCGTTTAGTCGTGTCCGACTCTTCGTGACCCCATGGACCAAAGCAACTACTCTATTCCAAACTTAAAAATTGAAAGTGTAATGCTGGTCAACAAAAGAGGTTTAAAGACTGTCTCAAGTTAAATCTTTAAAAATGTAGTATAAACACTGACAACTGGGAAACACTGGCCTGGGAGCGCGCCAGTTGGAGAACAGCCTTTACCAAAGGTGTCATGGGCTTTGAGGAAACTCGATCTCAGGACACAAGGGAGAAACGTGCTAAGAGGAAGGCACGCTTAGCAAATCCACACCGTGATCAACTCCCGCCCAGAAACCAATGTCCCCACTGTGGAAGGACATGTGGATCCAGAATTGGCCTCCACATTCACTTACGGACCCATTGTTAAAATCGTATTTATGGAAGACAATCTTACTCGGCTACGAGTGATCACCAAAGAAGAAGAAAGAAGAACAAGGTACAGTAATTCCATCTCTCACTTAAAGGAGAAATAAAATCCTAGTAAAGGAATGCAGCTATTGCATTCCCTTGGCTAATAACGGGAACTTACATAGGAAGTTGTCTTTTATGAACCCAGCCTATTTGCCTAACTGTATTGACTATCCTGACTGGCAGTGGCTTTCCAGGATCTCAGACAGAAGACTTTCACATCCCTTGCTACCTGACTCTTGTAACTGGAGAGGCCAAGAATTCAATTCGGAACATATGGTATGCAAAGTATGTGTCATTACGTTATGGAGCCTCCCCATGGCTTTCACTGAGATGTACATGGAGCAGCGAGGGACAAAAGAGATTCCTGTATATACAGTCATATCAGCCAAAGCAACACTGATCAATGGGAGGGCAGATGTTACAGCCAGATCACTCTCAGAACACAGCTTGCTACAGGAGAGGAAATCATGGTTATGTTTGTTGGTCTGTATTTATTCTATCCAGGAAGCATAATAATAATAATAATAATAATAATAATAATAATAATAATAATAATTTCTACCCCACCCATCAGGCTGGGTTTCCCCAGCCACTGTGAGCAGCTCACAGCACATATCAGAACATATTAAAACATCAAACATTAAAAACTTCCCGATAAAGTTAGAGTGGGGTCTGAAGATGTACTAGTTTATCAAAATAGTGCTGAAACTCATTGCTCATGAGCAAATTATGGCATGTCTGGACATGCTAAGATACAAAGTTAACAGACAGTGAAAGTGCATTTATAAACTGCGAAAACTATACATACTGTACTGTGCATTATCCTTGTTACAGTTTATAAACTCTGACACTACTGGCCAGGTTGTTAGACCTGATTGCCCTATGCTTATAAATGATGAACTCAATTAACTGAACTATCTTGGCTTCCACCAGCTTGAAAATTACAGTATACTTTCCCACTTTTTGTTGAAACAGTAATTGACCCTGGGGGATATCACTTCTACTAAATGTTTGGAGAAAGATGAAAGGTGTATTTGGCTTTCACTTTGTGCATCTCACTATCTAACACAACCACACAGGGAGGATTTGGGCAGCTATATGCAGTGCAGTGTTGAACTATGTGCACGTTTTGAACCTTCCTAGATGTTCAAGATACCAAGCATAACACATTTTTGCACAAACACCATGGTGGCTAGATGAAGAAGTGCAAATTAGAGCAAACAAAAAAGCTAAGAGGCATATTCAACAGCTCATACAGAGGCATCCCATTTTCTTCTATTCATGGAAACTGCATATGCCCAAAGAGTTCCGCTTTGCATGTAGTATTCATTGTTGCATAGAAGAAAATGGGGGAAAGAGCTCCACCCATGCAGAGCAGCTGCTGTCCCTAGAAAACGCCATTGTCGTAGAATCCCATCGCACAATGAAAGCTCATTGAGCTGTTAAAACAGGTAGCGTTCACAAAAACATGCCTCTGAAGTGCAAATTAAAGAGTATTCTTGGCCATTTATATAGCATTTCCCATGTGCTAAGTTTCACAATTAACCTTGAAAACAACCACTTGAAATAAGTTAGGCTGACCCACTGTGGCATACCCAAGTGCACTTCACGGTTGTATGATAACATGAGCCTGGATCTCATACCTTGCAAGCAGTTGTGGCTGAGGAAATACAGAATTATTATATTGTTATGTCTAGTTCCAAGGCCTATATATTTTTTTTAAAGTCTGCGGTCTGTCCCCCAGATTCTGAATTTTGCCTCTCCCTACCCAAGAACTTTAACCGGTGTGATCTAGTAAACCAGATCAGTTTGACATTGATGGTACCCTGTTTCTCCAAAAAATAAGACGTAGCCATAAAATAAGACGTAGCAGGATTTTTAAGCATTCAAGGAATATAAGCCATACCCCGAAAATAGGACATCGTGATAGGCGCAGCAGCAGTGCCGGCCGTGGCAGGAGGAGGAGGAGGAGGAAAAAAATAAGACACCCCCTGAAAATAAGCCATAGTGTTGTTGTTTTTTGAGGAAAAATAAATATAAGACGGTGTCTTATTTTTGGAGAAACATGGTATGTAATGGGATGCTCTCTTATGGCTGGGATGGGGAACCTGTGGCTCTTCAGGTGCTGTTCAACTCCAAGACACAGCTGGACAACAGGCAGGGATGATGGGGGTTCTAATCCAACAACATCTAGAGAGGCACAAGTCCCCCATGCCTGTATTATAGACTGGTGCCATTGTATACTTTTTGTCATAACCCAGCTATGGGTATATCTTTTTTCTTTTGCATTCAGAGATGCCTGTGCTCAGGTGTCAGGGTACAGAACCTGTCCAGGATCCCAACCTGCGTGAGTGGCTACTCTACTCCTGCACAGACCACAAGCCAACTGAAAAACTTCATCTCAAGGTCGAGAAGGAACATTTTATCACATGGGGTGGGAATGTAAGAAAGTGAAAAGCTTCTCGGAAATGATATAAAATGAGATGAAAAAGATATTAAGATATACATTTATTTTTTTAAAAAAAACACCAGAAGCTTTTCTACTTGGTATTGTAGGAGAAGATATAAGCAGACAAGATATATGCGACAACAGCAGCCAAAAGTATTATTGGCGCAGAAATGGAAACAAGAAGAACTACCGACGATAGAAGAATGGCAGATGAAGTTAATGGACTACGTAAAGCTGGATAAGATGACAGGAAGAATTCGAAACCGGCGGGACCAGAGGTTCTTGAAGGATTGGACTAAATTTGAGAAATATTTGAAAAACAATTGTAAACAGATTACGCTTGTAGGTTTGCAAGAAGTTTTGTAAGGAGAATTACAGGTATATGAAACATTACAGAAAAAACTAGGGAAAATATTGGTTAGTGTTCGTTAAAGTACCGGTAATAGTGAATTAGGAAAGACAATAAGAACTTATGAAGGCTGGAAATCTCTAGATGTGGTTGATGGAAGTCCAAAATATTGTATAAGATATGAATGTATGTTAAATGGTGTGTGGAAAATGTATACGTAAAAATCCAATAAAATATTTTTTTTTAAAGAAAAGAAAAGCTTCTTCTCAAGGTCAGGAAGCGGATGGAGTTGTTGCTGCCCCTGAGCAGAAGCGCCTGGATTTCACCCATTCTAACATCTTTATTGCCGAACAATCAGGATTTCTCCAAACAGTCTCAAACTGGGACCTCAGCATCATTGAGCATGCCTCCCTCCCTCCTGCAAATGCCTCCACTCCACACCTGACATCACCTTGTGACTTTCCACACACTGTTCTTAGCTGGCTTGAAATTTCCATTTCATAACTTCCATTAAAGGCATTCAGGGCAGTACATCATAACAATTAGGAGGAGGTTAAAATCTAAATCTTTATAACGCCACCCAGGGTACGCTTTAATACCCAGAAATATGACGCTTGACAAGCCTTATTACTTAATTATAGCACATCACTTGACACACTTGGCACAATGGAAGCAAAAATTAAAGGCTGGGCACAGATCGGCAGAATATAAGAAAGAAAGAAATTCATGGGGCTTGGCTTCCACTTCACTCGAAACAAACCAGTAATTTTAGAGAACAATTATTCTTTCTATTTCTTCCCCCCCTCCCCATAGCAAAAACAGAGGAAAGCCATTTTAAATCTCCCCCACCCCAAGCTGAATTGCCAGAGTACTGGATATCTAAAATTAAATATCTTCTGTGACCTTTTAGTGTATTCCAGGATAACTGCACATTTCCTTCGGCCAACAGATTATTACATACCCTGAGAATAATCAAATGAACAGCATGCACACCTAAATCTCATTGAACTAACTTGGTGGTTAAATACATAAAATGGGATTTTTGCTGGATTGTACCATGTTCCCGGCCAGAACACCTGGAACAAAATTCAAGCTTTTTCCTTCTCTTACCTACTATTTACCTATTCCCGTGTCTTTCTGAATTGTAGCTTACCAGTTAGGGCCAGGGCCAGGACACTCCTAAAGTTCACCTCCTTGCTCCAAGACACAACTTGGGAGAGTGGATCATACCACCATTTCTTATTCCCACAGAAGTCAACTGTTAATATTTCTGCTCTTTATCAAGCCCACTGTGGATTTAAATGCATTTCAATATTTTAACGTGTGCTGGCCTACAATTTCTATATTCATATTTGGCATGCTGAGTAAATATGTTAATATTTGAACAAACCCGAGGGGGGACCAACACAGGAAAATACTGCATTGGATAATAATATGACAAGACATGCTTTTAACATAATATGCAAATACCGACACATAGCATGCATATTTGCTCAGCAGTGTCCCCATTAAAATTAATTACGTGAGATCCCTACATGGGTAAGCACACCACGATATCACCCAGGATTACTTTATCATGTTAGCTTTGCCTCATTTTCAAGGCATAACAATTCACAACCTATCTTCAATTTCCATCTCAGGCTTCCCATTTTCAGCTCGCCTTAAGCAAATCTACTCCAAATTACGAGGCTTGAGGAGCTTAGCAGCAAGGCAGGCTCCCCTCCACACCATTCTACTTTCTCGTGCCACTTGGATCCCATGCTCGTTAGCCAGCACTCTGAAGTGGGAGAGAAGATTTTATGGCTACAGTACTGAGTCATGGGCTATGTGACATTCCGTGCAACTTGCTGGGAAAAGATGGTCTGCCATTTCCTTCACAGCCTTGAGAAGGCAGAATTGGTGGAAAATCAAAGCCCATACAAATGTCAGCTTGCCATGTGGCTGTTCACATATATGGGATCCTAGCCCCTTGTGTTTATTCATGGATCATCAATATTCATCAATATGTATTAAAAATAACTAACCAAGTTATCTAGTTTATTTTATCTTACCTGCTAATAGTAGGATTATTCTATTATGTTTCTTTTGCTATAAATTCCTCAGTTTTTTATTCATTTTGGCTATATATGATTTATTCTGCATATTTTTGAAAAACAATAAAACAACTTTTAAACAACTTATAAAATGTATAACAATAAAACAACTTTTAAAATGTATAACTTGCCATTCATCTATATCAGGCATGTCCAACAGGTAGATCGTGATCTACCAGTAGATCACTGGACGTCTGTGGTAGATCACTGGTAGATCACTGGCTCCCCCCAAAGAAGCTGAACAACTGTGGATCCCTAAAAAAAAGCTCAATATTTTACCTACTCCCTGTAAAAACTCAACTTTGCCCTACCCCCCCCATGGGCTTTCCTCAACAACTTTGACCTGAACCCCAAAAAGGGGGTAGATCACTGCCAGTTTTTAACTCTGTGATTAGATCGCAGTCTCTTGGGAGTTGGCCACCCCTGATCTATATTATGGCTGTTGCTGACGCTACAAAATACAATAAAAACAACTACAACAAAAACAACTACAACAAAATACAATAAAAACTACAACAATTAAAGACAGCACCAGAACAACAAAGCAGAAGATGAATTCAAAGATCATACAAAAATGACACCTATGGCAGAGACACCAGTGCAGGGTGCAATATATATCTCAATGAACCATGCAATAAAGTGACAAAAATAAATAAAACTCTGCATCAGAATAAATAGATACAGCTAAAAACAAACAACAATATAAACTGAATGGGTCTAACCGTAAAACCCTTAACATAAATATGCCTTCACCTGTCATCAAAAGGAGTAATGTTGGTGGCAGCCACACTACTAAGTGGGGAGGCCATTCCATAGATGGGGGCATTCTACAGAAAAGGCTCTTTCGTGCATATAGTGGAACATAGAGAAGAGCCCCCTCTGAGGATCTTAAGACATCAACAGGCTAGTACAGGAAGACGTGTTCCTTCGGGTATTCAGGTCTTAAGCTGCTATGGCTTTAGAAAGCAACACGTACCTCTTATTTACTGAACAGAGAAGAAGAGTAGCTATCATTTGGAAATTTAATATACACAAAGCAGATGTGCAAGAAGCTAGTCCAGGCCCCTTTCTGCTTGTTTTTGATGGGGGAAGACAACTGGCAATGGAGTTCCATGAGGATGGTGATCTGCAGAGACACTCATGGCAGAAGCCACCAGGGAGCACTGTTTTCAGAGGTTTTTTAATCTGTTCTTGGTGTTCAAGCTGTGCTAGTGTCCAGTCTGCAGAAATGTCAAATGCAATAGCTGTGACACAAGTTCCCCTGGTGAAATGTGACAGCATGTATAAAACACTGCAGTTCTGTGCTAGATAAAGCTCTGATTTTAAAAAGGGGGGCCAAACAACAGATTAACATACCTTAGAAACTTAGGAAGCTGCCTGATACCAAGTCAGAACCTGTCCATCTAGTTCAATGTTGTCTGTACTGACTGGCAGTGGCTCTCCAGGATTTCAGACAGCGGACATATTCCAGCCCTACCTGAAAATGCTGGGGATTGAACCTGGGACCTTCTGCATGGAAAACCGATTCTCTGCCACATCAGTTGATTCACTTTCTTTTTAACAGGTTATCAATTAAATGACCAAGCAATACGTTGCATCGTTACAGGTTAATATTCTGAGATTCTGTTAAGTATTTTGAGAGTCTGTTAAATAAGCAGCAAAGGCAAATCAGTCATTGACTGCCAAATCAACTAGAAATGTGAATCAAGAGATGTGTGTAGTGAGTGAAAACACTTTCAGATTCATGTTACGTCTAAAATCCAATTAAGGTTCATATTTTGAATCTATGGTTGTTGAATCGATTCATCACATCATGTTTCACCTCAAAGGTGCTATGTGTATCTTCTGCCAGCTAAGCTAATTTTCTGTCCGTTCAGCAGATTTTGCTGACTCTCTGAAGTGGGAGGGGGGGATGCTACAAAAACCCTTCACAAGCAAAATTCCTCTCTAAACAGCCTCCCTCTTCAGAATCTGGTCTTCTTTGAAGGCCAAATCAATTGATTAATTGATGCAACTTGAGAGTATTTTTTGAACATTACAACAAAGGGCAGAAGGTATACATGGGTAATTGTGCAACACGGATGGCTTACCTTGTTCAGTCCGAGGGCTAAATTGCTGGTCAGCGACCACTTGAGAGACCCCATGCCACATTTTTGAGGGCCACAGGCCAATGTATGCAAACAGCACAAACATTCAACAGGCAGAAGGGCATAGGCTCACCAGGCACGCAGCCACCCAGCATTCTCTCCTTCTCTCACACATTCAGCCATACACACATATATACACTGTTTCACACAAACAAATATGGAGAGGCACACACACTCACCATCTCCATCCCTCCCCATTGGGATGAGGAGGACTGGAAATGTGGCCTTTTGCACTATACCAAAGGATATGTGCAAAGTAAAAGACAGTGTTACCATTCACCCTCACACTCCAGTCATATTTCCCTTACATAGGACTCAGCTATACTCAGTTGTGTCGTTGTAACTCTGTTGTAAAGATGCGACACCAAATGGCGCTGTAGAGCAAAAAACTTGGTCTATGCGATTTTACATACATAGGGGTTCCCTCCCCCTTTTGTGATAATGATTATGATTATTTATAGCATTTCTCCATGTGTGTAGATCCAGCCAGAGCTACAATTTGCAGAGTGGTCTCACAATCCATCTCTCTTCCTAGGCAACTCTGAACTCTGTAGCTCTGTGAGGAGAATAGGGGTCTCCTAACAACTCTCAGCAGCCTTAACAAACTATAGTTCTTGGGATTCTTTGGAGGAAGCCATGACTGTTTAAAGTGGTACAATGCGGCTTTAAATATATAGTGCCGCTGAGGCCTAGGTCATGCACAGATAAAAGGGACCATACACACCTACTGATGCACTGTGAGGCTTGCATCTTCTTGCCAATTATCACTGGAGTTAGCATAACCTATGAAACAAGATCTAGAACAGAGGGTTCCCCGAAACACTCCTTGCAAGCACTATTGGGTAAACGATGATTGCTCAGAGACAGCTGGTAAAGGTGCAATTAATTGTCCCAGATTGGTGCGTTTTGCTTAATTAAAGCACCATATTTTTTCGCTCCATAAGACACACTTTTTTTCCTCCTGGAAAGTAAGGAGAAATGTCTGTGCGTCTTATGGAGCGAATGCGTGGTCCCTGGAGCCGAATTGCCCAGGGGCGAAAAGCAGATTTTTTTTTAAGAAGGAGCTAAAGGCTAACAAGAGGGAAAGAGGAAGCTGCCCAGCAGCTGATTGCAAGAGATCGGGGAGGGAGATAAGGGAAGCTAGCTCCCTTCCGCCCCACCCCCTTGCCCAAGCCTCCATTGTTGAATGTTCTGCAGAGGGAGGCTGTTTGTTTCCCCAGCAACATGTGACTGGCTGATTGGATTATCTGGCTGATTAGATTATCAGAAGCTGCAGAACTGGCATTATTGATGTTTGTTGTTGCCAGCCAAATACCTGTCTGAAATGATCTTTTGTATGTTAATAAACCTTTCTTGATATGTCAATCTAACTGTGCATGACACTTTGTTTATAGAGTGTCACACCCCATAAGGACAATTATCAACACTGTGGGAAGATAACTTAATGTAGAAGGAAAGGTTGCATAAAAGTTCAAGGATAAAAAACTGAGTGGGTTTATAAAAGAATGGGCAGGTGGAGCAAACAGGGCATAGCTGCCAAGTTCTCCCTTTTTTAAAGGGAAATTCCCTTATGCTGAATAGGCTTCCTCGCGAGAAAAGGGAAAACTTGGCAGCTATGAAACAGGGGCACAGCCCATAGTGTGTAAAACACACACACACACACACAAACACACATGATGCAATGACACACACAAAAAACTCAAATTAGAGACTGTTGTTTGACTTCCTTCCACTTGCTAACAGTAATTCCTTTTAAAAGATGGCACAACAGAAAATTGTATATACTACACTGCTTTCCTTTAAAATCACACGCCTGCAGTGGTGCTAATAATTCAGTCTCGGTGGTATTAAGGAAGAAACAGGATCTGATGAGAGTTCTTTGGTTTCAGTTGTTCTGATGACACGTAACAAAGTTATGAGGTTAGAGAGTTAAATTAAACAGAACTATGAGCGTTCATGTTTGTCATTCTACTCATTCTACTCATCAGAGTAATACTATTAAGGAGATATCAAGCTCCCCTCAAAGTGACACAAAAGCTTAAGAAAGCTTTGTCACTGTTTTTAAGAAAGCCTTCAGAGAAATTAAAGAAGCCAGAGAACAGATGGCACTGCAAGTGAGGCAGCAGAGAAGCTGTACATCTTGACAGCTTTGTGTAATGGCTGGTATTTCCCTGCAAGCTACCGTGTGACATGCGTACAGTGTGAGCAAACAAGACTCCTCAAGCAAAAGCAGGATTCTTTCTTGCCCTGTGCACATGCCTGCATATTGAGATAGCAAAGAAGGACTGCTATATAAAGCCATGGCTCTGATTATTAGGAAAACCTGCAGCCCTCCAGCTCCCAATCATCCCTGACTGGCTAGGGCTGATGGAGTCCAACAACATCTGGAGAGCCACAGCTTAGCCACCCCAGTGGAACAATATTAGAGTGCGGAACATTTCCAGTTTCTCCTTCACCACAAAACTGAACTCAGTTGGGAAAGGAGCATAGCTGTCAAGTTTTTCCTTTTCTCGTGAGGAAGCCTATTCAGCATTAGAGGAAATTCCCTTTTAAAAAGGGAGAACTTGACAGCTATGGAAAGGAGACACATATTATCACCCCACCTCACCTCACCCCCACCACCTGGAAATCCAAAATCTTGAGGATGGGGAAGAAATTTGGATATAAGACACACCAGCACTTTCACTTCTAATTTCCCACTATCTCTTGAACACCCTCAGAAATGAATATGCACCTGGGTTTTACTGTGAAGGTACAAACCTATTTTAGCCCTATCCCCCTTTAAAAAACATGCGCCAGAAGAGATGGAATTAAAAGAGGAACAGGGCTAAAAATACACATATGTATGGTTCATAATCGACACACTCTTTGTGAATTTTAAAAGAATGTGGTCGCACTTAAGCCTCATAGGAACTAGCTTTGGGTTATTGGATGAACAATAATGTACCTTAAGACTTGTGCCAAGGCCCACAAATTAAAGAACACATGCATCCCTTCAAAGTTTCACTGTGGTTTTTGACTAGGTAGCTTCTCCACAGCCAAAATTATGCCAAGATCTTCTATAAAACGAGTTCCAAAGATCTGACATACTCAATGTGTTGCACACATGTAGAAAATGAAACACTTAGTGTCCAGGCATGTGAAATTGCTCACATACAAGAGAGTGTGTGTGTGCGCACGTGCACAAACGCAAATGCCTTATCACTGATAGTTTAGGTAAAACACTCTCATATTCAAACATATATAATATACAAAGCAGAGTACAAATTCTTTAAACACATTTTAAAGAATCAAACCAGGTAAATTTGGCCATGTCAAAATGATCATACTATTTCCCTTTAGGTTACAAATTTCTTACACAGAAACTAAGAAACTGACAAGGAAACTTTGGGGACATTTTCTTACCAAAAGCCAAATTTCAATGTATCTCAGGGAGCTAATATATCCCGATAGGCTGCGTCAGAAGGATGCTTCCCTGGGTTGTTTTTTTGTTTGAAAAACTACATGTTACTTTTCTTTTCTTTTTACCCCGATATGTTAGCATTGGTTGGAACAGAGGCAAAAATTAAGATTCCATGGGGCATTTTTTCTCCAAAAGAAGGAAGGAAAGTCTGTTAATAGTAAGTAGTTGAAATTTGGGGCCATTGCTTTCTATTGTGCAAGTGACAATATATTAGAAGGAGCACATTGCAACAACAAAAGTACACCCAGTGTTGATTTTACCCTGTTGTGTTGAAAGAAGGTTTAGTAACTTTTACTTAAAAGCAGTGTCAAAGACTTTCAAAATCTCATTGCTACCACTGATACATCCCCTTGTGGCTCTTTCACTTAGTTAGCATGTTGAGCATGCAATTAAAGCAATGCCAGTGATTCACAATGCAAACAGTAAAATATGCTCCAAGCTAGGTGGTAAAATTAGAATTCATTTCTGACGTTTATATGCCTGTCCAAAACTGCCACACTTAAGTATCTGGAAGATAATTCCAAAAGAGTAAATGCTGTCCTTTTAGATAACATATATTTGTTATGGATTACATACATGCCACTTGAACTCCATATACAAAGGATACAATACCAGCATATAATCAGGTACCTGATGCAGAATTTAGTTTTAATTAACTCCCAACAGTAAGCATAAACAATATTGATAACTTACATACTTTTATACAGAAATAAATAAACAAAAGAGAATGGCTGGTTGGAAGACAAATTGGGTTTTCAATCCTGAGAGTTGTGGATTCTAAATATGGATGTAATGGGGGCTAGGTCAAAGCTTTTGATTAGTTACTAAGTACAGGTCATCAGGACCCTGGACAGCTCCCCATCACCCAACATAGATCACCTTCTTTATACTTCTTAATCCCAGGTCAGAGGTCAGTCCTCCTCTGTGTGGCTAGAACTGAGTTGGCTTCTTTGCCCCCTTCCTTCCATCAGCCCCTTCAAAGGAAGGAGGGAGAAGCTTGTGGTAGAGTGGTCTTTTTCCTTTTCCTTTTAGGCTAACTGAGTTGCAACAAATTTAAATGTATAAAAATACCCCTATTTTGAATTTCTTTTAAAAAAATATATAGATTCTCCAAATAATTCTTAATCATGTGTTCTGAATAAGAAAGTATTCAGATTAGAGCCTCACTGGACAAGGAGTGGGGTTGAGTATCTGAAGAAGTGTGCATGCACACGAAAGCTCATACCTATGACAAACTTAGTTGGTCTCTAAGGTGCTACTGGGAGGAATTTTTTTATTTTTTTGTTTTGACTAAGCAGACCAACACAGCTACAACACAGTAACTGTATAAAACAAGTCAGGCATACTCTACAACATTCTAGGGATGCAATGGGTCCAAACAGCAGGTGCCATAAGGTAAATTCAAGGTGCTGGGTTGTAAAACCTTAAATCTGAGACCTCCTGCAGTCAGACATGCAAGTAAATAAGACTTATATATAAACACACATATACAACAGCTATTTGCTGTTGGCAGTATTTGTATACTTTATTATAGCAGTAGTTACTTTAATGTTTTTATTAGAATTTTCTAACATGTCCCTACTGTAGTCGTGAAACTTGAAATATAGTTTCCTGTGTAGAAATCAGCAATTATAGTGCTTCATATGTATATAGTCCTTCCCTTAAGTGCTACCAAGTGCTTCACACAGAGAAACCCAATAACCTTTTAAGGCAGAACATTATTATTAGTCCCATGTTATGGAAAGAGAACTGAGAATCAGATAATGGTCCAGGTAAAAGTCACCCCATTAGTTACTGACCAGTCTGAAATTTGAGCAAGGGATTTGTATGCTCATTTCTCATATTCTTGAATACAATTCTATACCAGCTCCTAAGAGTATAGCTTTCAATAATATTCTCTAGTGCACTGCATAAAATTTTTAACTGAGTAGCGTTCCATTTCCCCTTGCAATCAGGAATAAGTACTTGCTTCACAGCAATTGCTGCTTTGTTAAAGCTGCTATGAGGAAGCCCTTTCCAGGACCAATTGCAACTATTAACAATGGATAGATAGCCCCTTTAAAGTCAAAATCAATTTGAAAATGTGACAGTTCTAATTTTTCAACTATTTGCATTACTATCAGCAGAATGAAGCATCTCTTTGTACTAGAAAGCAAAAGGAAATTGATTGGGTTCACTTCTCATGGTATGTGTGGTCAAAAGAAACTTGTGGCACCACTGTGGCTGTTTTTCTGCCTCTCTCATAATACTAGAACTTGGAGCCATTGCAATGAAGCTGAATGCTGGAAGATTCAGGACAGACAAACCCAAGTACAGTGGTACCTCGGTTTAAGTACACAATTTGTTCCGGAAGTCTGTACTTAACCTGAAGCGTACTTAACCTGAAGCATACTTTCCCATTGAAAGTAATGGAAAGTGGATTAATCCGTTCCAGACAGGTCCACAGAGTACTCAACTTGAAGTGTACTTAACCCGAAGTATGAGTGTAATTGGTTCTGGAAGTCCGTACTTAACCTGAAGCATACTTAACCTGAAGCGCACTTTCCCACTGAAAGTAATGGAAAGTGGATTAATCCGTTCCAGACGGGTCCGCGGAGTACTTAAACTGAAAGTACTCAGACCGAAGCGTACTTAAACCGAGGTATGACTACTTCTTCACACGGCCTATAGTTGAAATATGGAGTGTCTTCCTACAAGATGTAGTGGTGGCCACGAACCTGGATGGATTGTTAAAAGGATTGGTTGGCAGGGGGTTGGACTGGATGGCCCTTGTGGTCTCTTCCAACTCTATGATTCTATGATTCTATGATTCTATATTCATGTAGAATAAGGCTGCTAATAGCTACTAGCCCTGATGGCTATGTCCACTGTCAGAGGCAGAATGCTTCTGAATACCCTTTTCTGGGAACTACAAGTGTGGAGAGTGCTGTTGCACATGGGCCCTGCTTGCAGGCTTCCCACAGACATCCAGTGTGAGAACAAGATGCTGGAATAGAAGGGCCTTTGGCATGAACTAGCAGGATTCTTTCTATGTTTGCACTACAGCAGGGGTGACTAACCAGTGGCCTTCCAGAGGTTGTTGGTTGCCGGATCCCATCACCCCCAACCAGCATGGCCATGACACGTCACAGATGATGGGAGCTGTACTTCAGCAACACCTGGAGGTTTTCAGGTTAGCCACTCTTGGTCCACAGGAAGAGTTTCATCCCTTTTATTTAATTTCTTAGATCATATTGCTCAAGATGTCCTCCCACTTTAGGATGATGGAGCTTATTCCCTTTTAGAAGGGAGAAATCTGAAGTCGCACCAGTCACAGAAACTTGGATGTTTTACAACTAGCAGGTCATGAGAAAATCCCATTTCTTTAACTAACTCAATAAAAATACAAGCTTTCGAGCAATCCAGCGCAGAAACTGGACCATTTCCAACTCACCTTTTACTCACCTGACTACACAATTCAATGTTACTACTTGTTCTCTCTAATCCTTACTTGATTAACTATTTAACAAACACTGATTCAATTACACCCTTTGATGTGATTATTGACAGAAAGAAAGGAAAACACTAATGTGTAAGAGGTTAGCAGCTTTTGGGAAGGGGACCAAGGGATGGGACAACAACTCTGAACTATGAAAAATATGAATAATAATAATAATAATAATAATAATAATAGTTGCTGTTGTTGCTGCTGCTGCTGCTAAAAGGGAGATGTGCGAGCACAGTCTGCTTGGAAGAGCAAAACCAAATAAACAGCCCCCTCCCCCCATATCTACCTTTTGTGGGGGAAATCACATAATGTTCCTGTGTACATCATTTCAGAATGCAGATGGGACACCTGACACCTCCTTTAATGTAAAAACACACTTTCATCCTATAGAAAAGTAGCCTGTCAGATAAGTGTTCTGGGCAAGACCTGTTCCTGTTTCTTTAGCAGTTTTCTACATACAGGGAGGATAAGGTTTGGTTTTTATTTTGTTTTTTGAAGGAGAAAGAAATAGAAAATATGGCAAACTCAGGCAGACAATCCACACCCCAGCCCACATTCCGACCCGGTACAATCCTAGAAGGACTATATCATAACACGTGTTGGCTCTTTTATTGGCCCTTCCAGTAGCATCACTCCCACTATCTGGAAACTGAGGTGAAAGCTTATTCCAGATTTCCCTCTCTTCTTTCCATCTAGCTTTGAAAACTGGAGAAAACCTGCACAATTCTAGCTACCTTGATTTCCAACCACACTTTGTATTTCAGTCATTTTTGGCTTATTGAGTCTTTAAAAAAACAATCTCCATTTTATCTGAAGAATGCCTAGCCACAGAAGCTTCTCTAATGACTGCTCCAAGCAGATGAAAGCAATTCAGTCATTCTGCTCCAACCTCTCCCACACACCTCCAAAACCAAAACATTTCCTTTCATTAAGTAACATAATTGTTTTCTCCGGATACTCTATCATTTGTCCTTCCTTCACCATTCCTGTGCTCTTTCTTACCCTTCATTCAATTGCTTAGACCAGGGGTGTCAAACTCAAATTCATCGGGGGCCGCATCAGCAGTTTGGTCACCCTCAAAGGGCCGGTTGTATCTGTAGGACTATGTGTCCACTCTTTATTATCATAAATTATTGTCACTGCATTCAATTATTACTGTTTTTTGTAATAATGTAAGTAATAACTAGCTCTGAAAGCAGAAACATAGTCAGAATAATGGCAAGTAGATATTCAAATGTACAATTATTGTACAATTTATTGAAAAATGATTTTTGGTAACTGCACTGGGTGGTGGAGGCTCGCTAGGGTTTCATGCAGGACCTTTGCAGAGCTACTAGTACCTGGAGATGCTGGGGTCCTTCTGCATGCAGGACAGATGTTCTGCCAGTGAGCCACCACCCTTCACCAAAGGGACTGGCTGAGGTTGACTCACTGGAGCTGCTCTCCTGGTTCCAGGGTTTAAGGGCCAGAAGTATAAAGCAGCATCCTATGTTTCTGAGGAGAGGGAGAGGGAGGGGAGGAAGGAAGGAAGGAAGAAAGAAAAGAGGGAGTGGGAGGGAGAGAGGAAGGAAGGAAAGAGGGGAGAGAAAGAAGAGTAGGAAAGAAGGAAGGGAATAAAGAAGGAAAGAAAAAGAAAGAGGGAGAGAAGACAGAAAGGGAGAAAGAAGGAAGGAAGTAGAGAGGGAAAGAAAGAATAAGAATGAGGGAGAGGAAGAAAGATGGGAAGGACAGAAGGAAGGAAGGAAGGAAGGAAGGAAGGAAGGAAGGAGGGAGTGGGAGGGAGAGAGGAAGGAAGGAAAGAGGGGAGAGAAAGAAGAGTAGGAAAGAAGGAAGGGAATAAAGAAGGAAAGAAAAAGAAAGAGGGAGAGAAGACGGAAAGGGAGAAAGAAGGAAGGAAGTAGAGAGGGAAAGAAAGAATAAGAATGAGGGAGAGGAAGAAAGATGGGAAGGACAGAAGGAAGAAAGGAAGGAAGAAAGAAAGAAAAGAGGGAGCAGGAGGGAGAGAGGAAGGAAAGAGGGGAGAGAAAGAAGAGTAGGAAAGAAGGAAGGGAATAAAGAAGGAAAGAAAAAGAAAGAGGGAGAGAAGATGGAAAGGGAGAAAGAAGGAAGGAAGTAGAGAGGGGAAAAAAGAATAAGAACGAGAGAGAGGAAGGAAGAAAGGGAAAGGGGGGGTCACCACCTTGATTCAGCACCAGAAAAGAGCGCGAAGGGACCCAGGGGCAAAAAGCATTTCCCGTGCAGCGTGAGGCAGCGGGTGTCCGTTTTAGGAGACGTGCGTAAAGCCTCAGAGTTGCACGTTCATGAGGCTGAGCCGCTGCTGAGCTCACGTTCATGAGGCTGAGCCGCGGCAGGAGGAGGAGGAGGTGGAGGTGAGGCAAGAGGAGGAGGCGGCTTGCCGGGTCGGTGCCCGGCAGAGCCGTATGGAGAGTCCTGAGCCTCTGGGACGCAGCAGTGCTCTGTAGCACTTTGAATCCTCCTCCTCCTCCACGCGGCGCTGCTGGGTGCTTTGTCTGTGCTTCAGCAGCAGCAGCAGCAACAGCAGCAGCTGTTTCCAGGCGCCGAGCCGTGGCAGGAGGAGGAGGATTCAAAGTGCTACAGGGCACTGCTGCGTCGCAGAGGCTCGGGACTCTCCGTGCGGCGTTGCCGGGCGCTGACCTGGGAAGCTGCCTCCTCCTTCTCCTGCTGTGGCTCGGGGCGCTCCACGCAGTGCTGCTCCGGCCGCCTTTCTACCCCCCCCTCAGGCCCCAGCTGTTTGTCGGCGCTTTGTCGGCTGGGTCCCGCTGGCTGGGGCGCTCGGCGGGCCACATGACGAGGTCTGGCGGGCCGGATTTGGCCCCCGGGCCTTGTGTTTGACACCCGTGGCTTAGACAGTTGAGATTCTTTGGCTGTTTTTCTGAAGGTACTTATTCATTCATTCCATCTGATTTAAAAAATATAGTAGGAACGAATGCATTTCTGCTTGCACAAGACACCTCTGGATTTAAGCCACCACTGCTGCTATACTTGAGCTATTTCAGCAACAACCTGCAGAAAGCTCAGCATAAGGCTGAGGTGATTAAAGCATTAAGATGATGGAGCTGCAAAGCGGCAGTTCACTTTCTACTTGTGTAAGGCAGTCCATCCAAATTCTTTGGATTTCTCTTTCCTGCTGCAGACTGGTCCCCCATGCCCCTTCCCATGTTGCTGCTGAGTGCTGCTTGACCTTCAAGAATAGTTTGTGAGGAGCACAGAGGGGCTTTAAGGGGTAGGAGGAGCTTGAAAATCCCTATTTCATGAATGGAGTTCCACTCGCTGTTGAGCCTTCATGTGGACATGTGTGAGGAATACAAGGGAGGAGAAGGAAGAGAAGGACTGACCAGTTCAGCCTCTGCTGCATTCCACATGTTGGAGGAGAAGGTCTGCAGCAAGCTCTCCACACACTTTAGCAACCTTCATCATCCAGGATCTAAATGACATGGGACCCTACATGAGCCAAGCAATGGTCATGTAGAGCAAGTGGGCCAGTTAGTGCATCCCTCAAACTCTCCTTCACTGGGAGGTTTAAACTAGAGGTTGGATGGCCATTTGTCATGGATTCTTTAGCTGTGATTCCTGCACTTCAGGGGCTTGGAGTAGATGCCTCTTGGGGTTCCTTCCAACTCTACAATTTTATGATTTATCACAATCATATCTGCCCTTTAAACCTGAACAGCAACTAAGCATTCAAACATTTCCTAGGCAGTACCTGTTAGTAGCTGTATGACTGAACATTAAACAACTTCCAACTACGTCTGCATGAAGGAAGCTTTCCCCCTATATACTATGTGTGAAGAGACATGTGCAAAGGAACATTAACACACATGACACCCCATTTGCCATGTAAAGTGGTACAGTTCAGGAAAAGCTTCACTACTTGCTTTCGACTGTATGCATATAAACAGGCTGTAAGACATGGACCTTGGTCTAGGGGCAAGTACACTGGTGCTCTCATTCAAATGACATAATGAGCAAAATGTATTTCAACAGTATATGCAAGAGTTTCAGTTGCTAGTCTTGCAGCCAGAGTTTTCTCCCCTGCAAGAAGCCAGAATTCAATTTTGCTTGAATCTGCTACAACAGATTGTTGTGGATTTCCAAAAATAACTGCAAAAGACCCCCCGCCTCAGATACTAAATATAAACCATTAAGCAGCCTAATGAATTAGAACATTTGAACTGTGAGGAACACTGATTCTTCCCCACTTCGTTTCCAGCAATAGCTAGGCTCATATAAAGATGGGTTCTTTCTATATATATATATATATATATATATATATATATATATATATATATATATATATGTAAATGAGAAGACGCTGATGCAAACAGTACATTTCAAGTTCAACTTTCAGCAGATTTTTCTTTCTACACTGGTGGTAATGACTGCAGACTTAAAACTGTAACAAAACTTAAAATAACCACAAGATCAAAAGGGAAACAATTCTGTTTTCTTTGCATGGCTTTTGTTTGTCTGAAAACCAGCAAGTGTTAGAAATAATTCACATTATTTCTGAAAGCCTGCAAACAAACATGAAAAAACAGTATTAAAAAGAAGACCCACCCAGGTTGTGTAATTTATTCCCTTTAAAATAATAAGCTGAAGGGCTGTTGGCATGCCTGAGCTATCACTAGCTCCATTCCATTAAATCTAATTGCTATGCAATGGCAATTTCAGTTGATGCATGGGAAGAAAAGCAATTCCATGTAAATTATACAAGCCTCCAGCCACTGTAGAATACAAGGCTGGTTCCCTTTCATCTCTCCATGCTCCACTTTGGAAAATAATCTATATGATGGTAACATCCCTTTTAAACTCCATACTAGTTGTGAATGCCTAGAAGTTTAATGGGACTGTTTGAAGGATGTTTGTCTTTCACTGCTGTGTACAATCCACGCCTGAAGCTAGCAGTCAGCCAGGTAGGGCACTTGCTGAAGGCCCCAGGAGCTCAGAAGGTCCCTTCAAGGACCCAGATCCATCTGTGCCATGGCTACCACTCACCACCTCACACCCACTGAAGCCCTGGGTGGAAGTGCCACTTCTGAATGGAAGCAAAGCTTGGTTTCCAGCCAATGGCCAGCTGCCATCTTGATTTACCCAAAGTGCAATGCCAAAGCCTTCTGATCTACAAAACCTATAGATCAATAAGTTTCACAGATCTACAACCCAGGGCATTGCATCTGGGGTGTACTATGATGGTGAGTGGCCACCACAGATAGGAGCTAAGCTTGCTATCCATTTTTAAATGGTGCTGCCACTCACCCAACACTAAAATGTCATCTAGAAGGGTCGTCGAGGGGGTGGTGGTCTTGTTATTGTGGTTGCAGTGGCAGCAGGAAAAAGTACTGCATGGCTGTCGCCATGGAATGAATAATAATAATAATAATAATAATAATAATAATAATAATAATAATAATAAATAATATGGCGCTGGTCCATCAGTGGCACTATGCTGAAGTCAGCCACTGGCCCTGACAAAGGCAATGGATCCCTGTACAAGTTGTTCATTTTGACACATTCACTCAGATCCTGAGCTGCACCAGTGGAAGGGGTTGACACTGGGCAGCCCCTCTGCCCTCTCCTCCCCATGCCAGCATTCCCCTCAAAAAGCTTCCCTCACAGAAGCAGCCTCTGCCCAATCTTGGAAGTGGACCTCCTTCCACTCTCAGTCTGAGTGCCATGGCCCACGCCATTCAGGAGGTTCCCCTATCCCACAGGAGAGGCTTGGGGAGAGCAGGCTTTTTGGCTGACAGGAGAGAAGAGGACACGGAAGTCTCCTTCTGTAGGTGCCCTTCTGTCGGAGCTTCTCGGAATCCAAGCCTTTTAATTAATTTGCTTATTTTGACTCCATTAGAGCTGAATGACATTTGATGCTATAGGTGTCATTATGAGCTATGCCAACATTTGAAATTTAATTATAGACATGAGGAGTGGCAACTTTTCACCAAGAGCACAGCCATGATCCTAACAACCCACCCACCGCAGCAATGAAGCTTAGAAAGATAAAGCAATGCCAAAAAGTTACTCACCCCTCCCTAAAAAAAAATCTTAATAACCATCTTATGTAGTAACAGTATATTAATATTTTTGAAAGCTTTAGTGATTAAATCCTGAGAGACTTAAAACATTTCTGTTCAGGTTCAAGGGACTGAGTAATAGACAAGCTAAAATTAAACCAAACGAACAAAATAAAACCAGTGAAGTTCATTATGATAAGCGCCAAATGCACAGTGTCCTTTGCATGGCAAGTCATTGGGTTAGTTGAGTGAATGAAAAAATTCTGTTTTTCAGAAAGCAATTAAAGTGGATTTTAGTGACCTAAGCCTGTGTCAAGAGAGGGGGGGAGGAGAAAGGCTTGCTGGGCAAGGATTCTGCATCACTGCTCATCTCACATTTTTCAAGTTGTTCTTACATCCTACACTATCCCTAAAGGATATCACCAATCCAATATTTTCCACATATGCAAGTTTCCCATCCCTGAACTGCCTGCTCTAGTTCTCTCTCTCGCTCTTGTTTCTGAATGAATCAATGCTAAATTTGAGCAACAGCATCTGTGCACCTAATACATCAGGGTAGTCAATGCAATGCCCTCCTGGACCTTTGGGCTCTTGCCAGCCTCGAATGGCATGGGCAGTAGTCAACAAAAAAACCTTTATTAACAACAGCCTGATCTAGAAAATGGTAACAAATATGTAGGAAATGAATCTAAATTCTTCAGTGGAAAAACTATGGTGTGTGGAGGGATAATGCCCTACACTTTACTAGCAGTAGCTCAGCAAGTCTTCAGCAATGGTGGTGGTTTTGCTGCTCCAATCACCTTGAGGGCCAGGTGCCCCCAGGTAAGAATTACAAGGGTGGAAGCCGTGCAACTCTCCATATGCCGTTGAACTCCAGCTCCCATGAGCTCCAGCCAACATGGCCAACGGTCAAAGATTATGGGAGCTGTAGTCCAGCAACATCTAGAAGACCACAGGTTACCTGCTCTATACGTTTATACGATCTGTATTGTTATTATTGTACTTCTTTGCTTCTTTGACCTGGCTCAAACATAATGTGACGTCTCAATCCAGGCAAACCACAATCTGCAGTGAAAGTCTGTTCTATGGCTTATTACTTTTGGTTTGGCTTAGGGAGATAAACCATGCGCCTGAGTTCGGACATAACGCTCAGCCAAACCATGGCTTAGATCACAGCAGCTCAGCAGTAATAGGTCCAGAGTAGGAGCAAAGCAGCTCTAGTCTTCTCTCCAGGAACACATGTATTTGCTCAATCTTACTGATTCATGGTTTGGCTTAGTATTATGTGCAGACTGAGCCACTATGCTGGAGGCCACCATATCAGCATTTTTAGATTTTAAATTTAGCAGTGTACATCGCCTTGATATATTATGATACGGCAGTGCAGAAGTACTTGTATTAGTAAATTAACATAAACACAAATTCATCTACTATATACCTTAAATGTCAGAAACTCACTACATTTCTGAAAATCACATTTGAAGGTTTAGTAAGATACACAAACAAAGGTCCTAGCTGGAACTGACATGAAATATTACAGTGTGCAAAGAGCTTGCTATTAGTTACAGCTCTAACAGACTCAACCCCATCTTCTGTACATCAACAATTTCTTTTTAAAAGCAAAACAAAAATAATCTTTTTGGTGCTCGTGCATTTTCATTGCAGTTAAAATTAAAGAAAACTGATCTTTAGCTAAGGGTGGCTTTCTATTTTAGCTGTTTAGATGTTAGCTAAGGATGGCTTTCTATTTTAAGATACCGCCTTTGCACTTAGAGCAAAATAGAAACGTGGCCAGAGGCTGGCAGGAAAATAGCAAAGCGAGAACATGATTAGAGAAGGAAGCATTGCTGCAGAAACAAACTGGTACATTTTGAAGTTTAGCTGTGATGCTTGTGGGCAGGTGGTCTCCTGGTCTCACTTTTCCAGGTGGTTGTTACACCGGCACCAACACTAGCACAGTATTGATGCAATCACATGCACGTGACATCAGCAGAGCAGGAAGCATGGGAATGGCTGTCAAAACAAGGGCTAACATAACAACACCAACAGCCAGTTCCACAGTGTCCTTGGCAACTCCACTGCCACCCACTAATCATCAAGTTGTGCATCACGTCAGCCATGTATATGAGCCTGCCGGCTCATTAAGATCTGCTGAAGAGACTCTTCTTCACACCCCACCAACATCAAAGTAGCATTTGGGTGGGATGCAGGAGGGGGCCTTCTGTGTGCCTCAGGAACTCCTTGCCTAGGGAAGCATACCATGAAATCTTTAACTGATGCAGTGCCCAATAGGTGTTTCTGACTATTGGCCATGCTGACTGGGGCTGATGGAAATTGTGAGTCCAACAACCAGACAGGAGGAAAGTTCCGGGGTCACACCAGTTGTCAATATTAATCAATAATCTGCAGCGGCCATGGCAGTACAATGGGTGAACTAAGCAGAATGAGAGGTAACAGGGCTACATATCTTTAAAAAGGGAAAGGGGGGGGAACTAGGTACAAGGAAATGAAATTGTAGCTACAAGGACCCTGCAAATTTCAAAAGCTGTGACACAGATACAATGCATAGTATAGATGGGACCATAGTACAGATGAAAACTTGATGGGGAGTCTAGGTGTCTATTTCTAATATGAAGACAGTAGAGGCCCATAGTAAGCCTGGTGGAATTCCATATGAAGGAGATTCCTGTGCAAGTAAGCCACGTATATATCCAATACTATGCCCACATCAGATGCCCCACACTCAATAGCCAATTTTCCAGTCTTCCACTTGGTAGGAATATTTGGTGCAAGCCTGTTATGAGATGCAGTTAAGCTTGCCTATCATTTGGCTCTCCATCCCATATTTTCAATGTTCCTTTGCTTTTAAAAAAATATTGTGACCTATTCAATATTTAACATTGGCATAGAGGAGGTGGACATGCTGGAAATGTGGCTCCTGGAACAGGTAACTGCATGGCGTGGGCCAGTGACACCTGATGGGCTCCCTCTCTAGTGTGTGCTTTCATTAGGCCAAGGGATAGAAACCCTCCATCACTGTGCATGGCATTCATTCTCAGTAGAAGCCTGAGAGGTCTATTATCCTTTTAATTTACACATGGGAAATCAGTTGGGTTGACAACTTGACTAAAGACACCTGAGGAGTTTACAACTGACCAGGAATTTCAAAGTGTCTGTACTGCTTAAGGCAGATTTGTTGCATATCCCCAACTTTTCTACAGTAATGATTAGCCGAGTTGCGTGTTGTTTTTACTACCACACATACAGCTTTTTGGATTAAAAAAACCCCTAGAGTGTCATAAATATCATTTAAGGCAATATCATCAAGCTGTTTCATATCATTCACCCCACCCCACTCCAGGACATTTGGAAAACACAGAATTTACTGAAGCTGTTGCTCTATGGTAAAATAGGCAACTAATTCCAACATTTGACTGTGGCTTTGGGGAGAAAAGGATTCCAAGTTGGAAGAATAAAAGCAAAGCAGTGTTGGAATGGCTAAATGAATGAAGCCCCTTAAAAGAGCCATTTGGGAAGCAACCATCATTGCTGCCCTCTAAGACTCCATCATATGGCATCCTCCTGGCGTGTGCAATGCAACCCTTTCCCAAGGGTGCTGAAGGTCAAATCCCTCGTAGTCAGACTTCTGGTTCTGCACTGAAGTAAAACAATAGTCCCACTGTATTGCAGCATCCATGTTTCAAAGGCACCCATGGCTTGCAAACTAATGAGGTCAGAAGAACTCTCCATAATGAATTGCTCTCTCTTTGGTGAAGCATGTCTGAGAAGTGCTGGTGGGGAGTGAAGGAACACTGTTCTTAGAACAGAAGGTCAAAAATCACACAGTGCAGGAACAGGGCATTCCCTCAGACAAGCCGTATCCTTTTCATAGATCTTTTTAGCAAGGCTCAATTTCAGCATAACTCACAAGTACAGTATAGAAACGAAACACTATCAATATTAAGAATATCACCAATGTTAAGAATACGTTAACATTAGGTTTATTTGATTTTTAGAAATAACCAATGCAATAGACGCACACTAAGAGAATGATAGCATAATATAAAAAGTTACATAATCAACAGCAAAACAAAATAGTTCACCCTGTTCAGTACAAGGAAAGCCATTTCAACTGCTCTGGGCCCAATTTACCTACCCCAAGAGACTTGACAAAAGACAAGAAGGGAAACCACATATTGTGGAAACAATCAGAGCCACTTGGGGAGTTGCATCTACAGACTTGGACAGGACCATGAGCTCTCTTGTTTTATTAACCCAATATCTGCAGGATGGGATCACTCTGTTTTTCTGCTAACTCACCCACAGTTTTAGCAGCAAGGTAAAGACTGGATGAGTCCCTATGTTGAGAGATGACATTGTCCATCTTGATCATTTGAAGTAGGGCAGAATTTGGTATCTTTTTCTAAACTACATAATGCCGCATTTTTCTGATATTTTGACCCCATAGTTCCTACACTTTCAAGCATTTTTATAACCTGACCATATAGCTTTTCCAGCATTTTGAGGGATATGTTGCATTAATTCTGTGTGTTTTGGCTGGTGTGATGTACCACCTGGACATTAATTTGAGTATCCTGAAAATGAGCACAAATGTTAACTCAAAAAATTTTTTTTCCATATCCCTCCTGTGATTCAGTTTATTTTTGGTCACTCAGAGACAGGTCTCCGGCTAGGAGGAATGATGGCTTTATAGAATAACTTTTGGTAAGTAAAATCTTATATATTGATGAAACAACCCTTTTTTATATTAGCTGTGTCCCACTGCAACAAGCATTCAGTTTGTATGAAGTCCTTTGATACTTATTTGAAATAAGACTGCTAAAGGAAGGGTTTTAACCACACATATTGATACAACAGAACATTAATTTCACCAGATCTTTGGGGATATCCTTGAATGACAACACTGACTTGGGCTTTATTAGATGTCATGAAATATTCAGTTTGGAAATCTTCTGAAATCCTGTGAGCATTAAATTAAAGCTAATCCTCATAGGACTAAGATCAGAAGCTGTTTTTGTCCCCTGCATTTCTCCCATGCATTTAAAAAGTATCAAAGAGCACAGGGTGTTGTGTAGTCAAATATGACCTAATCTTAGCTACATACCTTAGCTACAAAAATCTCCAGTGGCTCTGGGCAGAATTCAACTTGCTCAATTTGCTTCCAATGTACATATTTTTTTGTTTGTATCTGACTATGTCGGGCAGACATATATGAGCTTTTCAAGTCAGGGCTGGCCAATCTTCCTTTAACTCAGAACTTTGCAGTGTAGCTTTCTATGGACCCACACCAAAGATAACAGCATTTTCTGCCATTTTATTAATTTACTATCAGCACGCGAGGAAGAAACAGTACTGTTCACAAGATGTTCATTTCAATTCTTGCCATCATTGAAAATCAATAAAACAATGAACAGGGTGGTGGTACAATGATTACTGCAATCGACACAAAATAATATCACCAAGGCAACTATCTGTAAACAAACAATAAAGAAATTGTTCTCTTTTTATGCTCCTCCTGATGGAAACATGCAGATGCGGACAGATATACTCCTGCTTGAAATAATTTATGTACTGTCTTCTCTTGTATATTATTTATGACAAAGCTCGATGATGAAGCTCTTTAGCAACGAAATGTCTGATTACCAGAACGACGTCCGAGCACTGAACCACTGGTATATCACAAGTGGACTCTTTATTACTGTGTTTGCAATTGTTCAAGATAAAATCTGTTTTGAGAAGAGAAGAAATGAGCACTGAATCACTGATATATTACAAGTGAACTCTTTATTTGGGAAATAAACTACTTTTGCCATTTTTATGGACGTTTAATGTTCATTTACAGACAGATGCCTTTGTGATACAGTATTATCATTGAAAATCAGCATGAAGTTTTCAGAGACCAACTATTTAGATCTTTTTTTAATTACAGGAAGTTTGCCGCAATTAATTCTATTCAAATCTTGATTATTGGCTGTCATAAGTAGACTAAGGTACAGTCAAGGCTTGTCAAACCAGCCCAATGGAAAGGTGTGCTGCAAGTTAGATTTCTTCCACGCCCTTTTATTTTTAGTGGAAATGTTTATTATCTCATGTCTTGTTGAGATTCATTTTATAGCCTACATTTTTCCACAAAGCTTGTAAATTCAGAAACCAAATGGGAAAAGGCCCAAATGATAAGATAATATTTGGGTGTTATAGCTAGCAGAAATACAAAGAGAAGAGCAATCTCACCTGCCTTGACAGTTGATTATCTGCTGTCACCCTACCTTTGGGAAGCTTCAATTCTGCACATATTACCTTGCAAACATTAGGGCTAAAGCCTATTTTTAAAAGAAGGTAGCATACTCCCATTCCACACAATCAAAGAGTTTCTCATAATCCACTGGCATTACTGCCCCAGCGGATGATTTTCATCCCAGCCAGTGAAATGAGGTAGGTAAGGGAAAAAAACTGGGGTGGCAGTGGTAAGAAATTGCAGCCCCACCTCCTTCAAGGTCAGATAAATCCTTGTTCCTCCACTTTCCTCATTTCCCCCTTTTTCCATATCAAGTGCAGAAACCCTAGAGCTTATGCTATGCTCCCCAATGTGCATTTCCCAGTCACCCTACACCATTTCATTTTATAGTATACAAACACCCCACAACCTTCTCAAGATGATGTGAGAATCAAAAGCTGTTACTGCTGTTGTGACTTGTCAACAGGTGTTGTTGTTTAGTTGTGTCCAACTCTTCATGACCCCATGGACCAGAGCATGCCAGGCACTCCTGTCTTCCACTGCCTCGCGCAGTTTGGTCAGACTATGTTGGTAGCTTCGAGAACACTGTGCAACTATCTCGTCCTCTGCCATCCTCTTCTCCTTGTGCCCTCAATCTTTCCCAACATCAGGGTCTTTTCCAGGGAGTCTTCTCTTCTCATGAGGTGGCCAAAGTATTGGAGCCTCAGCTTCAGGATCTGTCCTTCCAGTGAGCACTCAGGGCTGATTTCCTTCAGAATGGCTAGGTTTGATCTTCTTGCAGTCCATGGGACTCTCAAGAGTCTCCTTCAGCACCATAATTCAAAAGCATCAATTCTTCGGTGATCAGCCTTCTTTATGGTCCAGCTCTCACTTCCATACATTACTACTGGGAAAACCACCCATGATGTTCCATGCATGAGTAAATACACTCCCTCTGTTTTCTTCAGCTTTGGGTCAGGATACAAAGATCATGTCGCTCTTTAGAATTGCCTTTTCTGCCATAGTGCCTCCACTGGCGGTGAGCTGCCACCCTCCCAATCCATTTTCTGAATCTGAGTCACATCCCTCAGAACTGCTTGTTCAGTTCCTCAATAAGCTAGAAGCCTTCTCACCAATATGTTTTGTGCTGTGTTTGTCTGTCCTTGGAGACTGGGATTTGAAGGGGAATCCTCAGGAGTGCTTAATATCAATTGTTTGCAAGTCCTCTGCCTCAGTGTCTCATCTGATAAATCAAATAAAGGGTGTATTCCAGTTCCCTAAAATGCAAACTTCTGCCAGCCTGAGAACTATTCTTTCAAGGAATCAACTTGCAACCTCTTCCCTCACAACATTAGAACTGCTTACACTTGCCTTAAGTTCTCAATCACTTTGTCCTTCATTTGGATTGATGGTAGGTCCCACCTTGGCTGCATTTTCCTGCCATTTTGGGTGTGTTTGCTGATGGACATCAATCTTCTTGATTTCTGGCTTTGCACTAAGAAAACAAAAATAATTAAAAGAAACCACCAGGTGGAAGTCTTCTTCTTCTTCTTCTTCTTCTTCTTCTTCTTCTTCTTCTTCTTCTTCTTCTTCTTCTTCTTCTTCTTCTTCTTTCCACCTTTTGGGAAGCTTCAGGGTCTTTAATGACTGTTTTTCCTCTGAGGTAACAGATTTGCCTGTTTATTGCTGGGAGGGGGCCATTTCTTCTGGTGATGTCACTGCCCCTAGAGTTACTTCACTGTATCAACGAGGCATTGCTAAAAAGTTTATTTTAGACTTTCCTAATACATACCTTCCAAAGACCTGGCTTCAAGGCCCATCATTTGAGCCCAGCTGTTTGAAACTCAATACAGAACAATGCAATTTCAGCTAGCAAGACATTAGAAGTACTGGAGGAAAAAAGCAGCCCCAGAATCCATGGTTTGTACAAAGAATAAGATCAGAATCACATGAAGGTCAGAATTGTTTTAAAATCTTTCTCATTACAGCACCTCTGCACTCTTGGAGCTGCAACTTTTGTCCCTGAATGCACATACGTTATTTGGAGTTTAACATGGATGTCAAAGGAAAGCAATTAACTAGAATGCCCTTGTAATTTATTCTTGCATTCAGGGCACTTTACAACGTCCTATTCTGTTTTCCATCAATTTGTTTCAAAACAACAACGCCAAAACCCTCGAGTGCAGTGATGACCTTACTCAGTGTCTCTCAGGTTGAGTACATTTTCATAGCAGAATTATTTACACTATGCTTCATTAAGCACCATGTTATGCCTAACTCAGCTTTGTATAGTAATACATACTACTTTAAGCACACTGAAGGACTTGCATGCTCCCCTGGGGATTTTTAAGAAATCTTTCCAGCAGACTATCTTCTTCCGCGCAAGCCATATCACAAACTGCTTTTGGAATAGCAAACTTAATTTTGCCATAAGGCATTGTATGCAAAGGGGGTACAATTTAAGAAAAACTCCATAGTCACCCCCCACCCCCAGCATACTGAACTAGTTATTTAGATATAGGGTATGTTTTAATATTCTCCTTTGAAAGTACAATGGATCTTCTTGCCTGCAATGTATCGTTTTATTTGTTTTAATGTAGAAGTATGCATGCATATATACATGTGATAATGCCTACTTTCCATCCAGATTTGTAATCAACAAGGATAAAAGTAGTTTTATAGTTACCAATCAAAATAATTGTTTTCCATGAAAACGTTGCTCTAAAAGAGCTCTATAGTTGAAAAACCTTTTCTCTGAGGAGAATAAATAAAACATGTGCAGCCTTTGTAAGTTCATTTTATATAGTTCCAAGGTTGTTTTTATTGTCATTTTCATTCATGTCATGTTGAGAACATTCACTGAAAAGGTGACTAAAACTGTGTAAACAAACAAACCTGTAGATTTGTGCACTGAAAAGGTAGGCACTGAAAGCAGTTTTTAAAATTCCTTCATCATGAAAAATGAATGCCAATCCAGCAAAAAGACAGATTCTGTCTGTCATATGGAAGATACAATGTGTTGCACTGCAAATAACATGCCAGAAACCATTGGAGCATCAGGGGCCAGGCATGCCCTTCTTCCAGGAGTACTGCATTTGCTAAAATGGGCAGGGCAAGGTGAACTCAGAGGACTTCTTGGCTCATGTTGCTGCATCCTGCACATGTGTGAGGCACTCATGCTGTCAACCAAGAGCCCCCCCTTCTACATTCACAACCTTGCTGCTGCCTCACCTCACCTATTTGTGGTAAACACAGCATCACAACTGGGGGGATGCCTTTGCTTTGCGTTCCATCCCCTCACATGCCACTGCTGCCAATGTCTGAACATCACTAGTTCCATGCTATTCATACAACTTCTCTCACATTTTTAGAGATTGTTTTTCTGTCTGTTCAAAGTACAACTACAAAGAGGAACTTCATAGATTACTGTTTGCAGGAGGAGCATGTAGTTCAAAATTCAGGAAATTTCTCTTATAAAAAGGCATTGGTGGATGATGTCTTGGCTGATCAGATACCACACAGGAAAGATGATTAAAAACCCACAACCTAGGTTTTAAATTTTTTTGCAGCCAAATTCTATAAGTGCCTAGTGTGATTGACAGCTGTCGTGGATTCAGTTTTAATAGACTATGAAAGACGGCTGTTTGTATTAAATTTGTATTGCTTTAAACCTGGAACAAAGAAAGACAGCCTACACACACACACACACACACACACACACACACACACACACACTACATATATATACGTACATATTCACACTGTGATCAAGAGAACTCTTCTCATCTATTGATTGTAACCATACCCATTCCAACCAGACAAAACAGAAGAAATTGTATCTTGTGCACATATTGGAATAGGTTTTAGAAATGTGTGGGTGGTGTGAATTATTCATATCTGGGGGAGCACATGGATTGAAAGCAATCCCAGAGATTGTGATTAAAGGATAAAAGCCGGGAAGTCACAAGAAGAAATGAAATTTGCTAGGGTGGTTTTTCCATGGTTGGCACTGAAAGCTTTTTTTTCTGACGACAGTGGCTCCTAAGTCCACAGCATCATCTAGAGCTAAAGGAAAGCCAACAGTTGTGCCACACCATTGCTAGACTCATAACAAATGAATAGATTGTGTGTAAAAAGGCCATCTGTTCTGCTTCCTTAAGCTCAGGACTTCGAAAGACAATGATACAGTAAGACTCAGAAATCCACACTGGAAAGTGATGGGCCCTGGAGAACTGGCACATATGGCAGACACAAAGCACTGCGTATGGAGTTAGCCACAGGGAATTACATTTTTGCCGCTGACTGAGCAATGTAAAGAAAGCCATAAATGACACACGGCTCAGTTTAGCAATAGGCATCACCCATGCAATAGGAAACCTGATGCTGTGGAACAGCACAACCCACAGCTGGATGGGACTTACTTGCAGAATCCAAAACAAATGGTGAGGAAGAAGCCAAGAGTTTTCAGGTTTAGGAAATGAAGCTGTCACACAACTCATGGACTGATTGATCACGGAGCCAACTGTCAAGGCTTGTTCTTTCTTCTTAACTCATTACCTAATTTGTTGATTTGTTTTAAAGCATTTCTCACCTGCTCTTCATTGCAAAAAGCAATTCCAGTGCAGATAACAATAGCATGTAGATTAGCATAAAACTGAACATAAAACAGCATACATGATACGTCATCTTTAAAATGACAGATAATTAAAACCCTGAAAGCATCAGATCTGGCATTATGTCCCACCTGGGTGAATAACCAAGTCTTTACCTGGCACCGAATGCTCAGCCATGTCAGTGCCAGTATTTTCTAAGAAGCAGATGCCCTCAAACAGGAAGTCAGCAGTTACTTGGCACAAAGAAGCAGAAATATTAATGGCTATCTGAACTCACTGACACCACAGACTCAAGCTGGTATTTATGTCAATACCCTCTCCCCATGGAAGTCTGGGAACTTAAGTTCTGTGAGGAATGCTAGGGATTTTAAACAAAGAATTCTCAGCACCCCCAACAAACCACAAATCCTGGGGGGTGGAATGGGAGGATACTACGATAGCTTAACTGATATAAAACCAATATAAGCGTCTAGGGCAAATCTGTCCCTTGCAGATTGCCACATGTTGAAAATCATGGCATGTGTTGTGCTGCCTCAGCTAACTTGTTTAAACTTGAGAAATGCTTTCTGAACAGAAAGGTTTTCAAGGAGATAAGTGAGTAACAGCCATTAATTTTACTGAGTAGTAGAGCCTTTCACACAAAAACAAGAAACCTACATTTGTATAAAGCAGTAATGGAGAACCTGGAGTCCTCCAGATGTTGCTATGAACATCTCTGATCACATCTCAGGTCATGACTGGTTAAGGTTAATAGGAATTCTAGTTCAAAAACAGCTGGAGGACCAGAGACAGGATCCCCACTGCTGCTATAAGAAGTCACATTTAGAAGTCAACAAAGGATGGGCTGCCAGCTCAACCTGGAGGGTCAATGAGAGTTGAAGCACCTGATGTGCTAGGATACAAATTGCTGGAGTATTCTTTTTCAACTGGCATATACTGTATTGCAGTGGGTTCAGGATTCAGGACCTTCAGTAATATTCAGTTTCTGAGAGTATGTCTGGAGAACTGGTAATAGCTGCTATTCATGAAAATTGCTACAAGGTTATGGTGATCCATGATCCCTGAAAAACTGTATATTAGATCAATGGCAACTTGGATGATTAGTGCTGGAACTGAGTATTAGAAGTTATATTCATACACAGCAACTGTGTAGCAAAACAAATGAATGATGGCCAAACAAATAAGGAACGGAATAGAGATAATAACAAAAGTACAATCAGACTGAGTTTTATTTTTGCTAATTCAAAAAAAGGGAATGTACAACAAAGATAACCGATGTATGAGAGGATTATAGAAGCAATACTGGATTCTGCTAAATACTGTGACAATTGTTCAATTGCCACCAGTAATAGGAACAGAAGCAAAATTGTATGAACAAGTTGTTTGGTAAAACATACAAGCTACAGTGGTACATCTACTTATGAATAACTCTACTTACGAATGTTTCTACTTACGAATGGAGCTCCGTCCACCATCTTGGATGTGGTTTAGATAGGATTTTTTCTACTTACGAATTTTTAGATAGGGTTGCTTCGACTTACAATTTTTTTCGACTTACAAATGTGCGTTCGGAACGCATTAAATTCGTAAGTAGAGGTACCATTGTATATAGGAGTGAAAGGAGGAAGGCAGAAACTTAGTAGATTTGGACAGAATTGGACACCACTTATTGACATGACAAGATCCAAAATATATGAAATGTTATAATGTTCAATATTTCCAATTACATTTTTAACTTCCCTATTTTTCGTTCAAAATTTTTCATTTCAATATTGCATGTTGCTTGTTTTATAAAACAATAAAAATATTAATTAAAAGGAGGAAATGGTTTTCAAGAAAAATAAAAATAAGACAGGATCCTATCAAATAAGACAGGATCACAATACATGGGTGATGGAGCAAGCACAGGTAATGCACACACTTTTGTAAGGGTTCGTTTGGTCCATTTCATCCTCAAATCTATTTCTGAAAGCACGAAACAATGAAGATATGAATGTGTCATCCTGAATCCCAACAGAAACACGCATTACAGCTTTAGGAACCATTGCCAGCCATGTGTTTGAATAAAAAGAAAATTTACGGCATAATACGAAAGGTAGAAAGGAAACCTTCAGAGGATGTTGAGTTGTCAAAATCAAATTCCTTGTTTCTCTTTCCATGCTTTATTGAGTAATGGGTATTTTCCACTATCTATCTCAACAACAGCCCTGGACAAACTTCCTTGTGTGTTTCCCAGTACTTCATTGTCTGTTTCTTGTGTGATTCCTCTAGTTAGAGAGAGACGTGTAGATGGGGCGGGGAAAAACAAGGGAAACAGAGTGGGTTCCCTATACACATGCTGCTGCCTTCACATCTCTATAACAGAACAGCAAAAATTACAGTATAGCTCTATGTTTTTCAGTAATTTGGTTTCACCCAGCCCGCAAGCTGTACCAACCGCCTTTTGTGTGCACTAAAATAGTCTGCCCCGTCTTGGCCATGTTTTAGAAAGACATAGTTTTATAGGAAGGCTGCCTAGGATTGCACTGACAAGTGGAGGCCATACAGGAGAGGCATACCATCAAGGCATGATGGCAATCTGCACACTATGCCTATTTATTATTATTTAAATGGCACCATCGTTCAACATGGAAGTCAACGACAGGACCTCATCCCAATAATGTTATACTCTGACTTTTGACAATAGAGGAAACCTTTTTAATGTCTTATGTTTTATTATGTTTTTTATTTATGCTGGAAGCCGCCCAAAGTGGCTGGGGCAACCCAGTCAGATGGGAGGTGTATTACTACTACTACTACTGCTGCTGCTGCTACTACTACTACTACTACTACTACTAATAATAATAATAATAATAATAGACAAGGAAAGCCAGGCACTTTTGGCTATCATCAAATTACTAGTCATTAGACTGGGGATGGGTGATTGATGTTGAAGCAATAGACATTGGGGGTAGCACTCAACGTATTAGCAATGATTGTTATGGAATTATAACCTGTTGCAATGCCATTTAGATTAGATAAATTAATGAAGAATGCCAGAAGCCTTTCAGCAGCTATTAGATATGATGGCTTGGAATGGAGCCTCCATATTCAGTGGCATTATACTGGCAAATATCAGATGCTGGAGACAAAGGAAAGGGGAAGAAGGGTCATCTTTAGGCCCTGTTTTGGAGCTTCAAGATAGATATGGCTGGCCATAACTACTTTAATCTAGTTTATAGTGGGCCCTAGTTTAATGAAGCAAAGCAATTTCTTGTATCAACATTATTGTCACTATTAGTATAGGCATTTCACAATGTCCCACTGGGCAGAATAACAAGTCTGCCAAAACGATATACCTTCTGGTCAATTCCCTTTACAAAAATTTATTCCCTCCCCAGGCAGCCAGCTTCAAACATTTATGCGCACCTGTGAGAACGCTTTTTCCTCCTTCGATATTCTGCCACCACCACTGCACTGCATTGTGCTGACTCCAGTTATTCTCCTTTGCTCAGTGTTTAAATGCAGCAACCAAGCAGAAACACACAGCCCACCCTTGCCCCAGATAAGCAGAAGCCCAAAGGCCACGTCAGCATTTTGAAGGCTGAATCCAGCCCCATTGCAGTCTGACACACAAAATCAATAAAACAACCCCAAAATAACAAACACACCTAAACAAAAACCCCACTCGTACATGGGCATGAGGAATTATACTTCTATCTTCTCTTCTCTGATTGCACAATTATTATTTTGGTTTTGGTTTTTAAAGCTGATATGCAAGTTACCTTAAAGTTTAGAAATCCGCATTGCAAGAAATGAGCCTGTATGTGAAATAGCCACATCCTTCCAGTACCTATATTGCATAGTTAGCAATGAGCAACCCATAGGGAGGAATTCAACATTGCGCTCAGGGCATGCATTTCTGCTTGCCAGTTGGAATGATTCCCCCCTCCTTTCACTGCACACTCTTCTGGGGATTCTCCTGTGGACCCTCAGAACCCATGGGGGGGGGGAGAGGGGGAAGAGAGAGGAGGAAAGCCCCATTGTGCAACTAGAAGTCCTTGCACAGGGCTTCCACTGATGGGACACATTAGTAGAACCCTGCCCTATTAGTAGCAGCGTTGTTGTTATTATTGTATTATAAACTGGCCAGGTTCACGTCACATTAAATCTTTTGCCTAACATGTGGCTTGAACCCACAACCCTGAGATTAAGATAGCTCATGCTCTACCGACTGAGGTATCCCAAGAGCAGGGCCGTCTTAAGCATATCTAGCGCCGTGGTGCGAAGATCCCTCCGGCGCCCCCCCCCCGTTTCCCAGACCCAGAGTTGTTGACCTTTTTTAGGAAGGGGGAGTCCAGAGGCGAGCTTGCCCCACATTCCCTACAGGGGCGGGCAGTCACGCAGGGCACACAGTTTGGCCCAAAGACCAGCGAACTTCCCGCTCCCGAGTCTTTAGAGCCCGGCAGCAAGCCGAGGTCGATGTCGAATGGGGAGCCCTGTGCTCTGGAGGGCGAATGGCTCTCCTCCTCATTGGCTCACCTGCCGGGTGGGCGGGCTCTGGCCACGCTCTCCGTGGAGCCTTCATGGTCCAGGGTGCAGGCAGCGCTGAGCGCGGCAGCCAGGAGCTCCATGCGAGGCGGCAAAAGCGACAGCTTTAGAGTTGCAGAAGCAGCGAGACTCCTGCCTAGAGTGGCAGCAGGCACATAGTGCCACTCTAGGCAGGAGTCTCTCTGATTCTGCAAGAAGAGGAGGAGAGGAAGCTCAATGGCCATGCGCTACTGCCGCCGTGGGGGGTGGGGCGGCAGCAGGAGTCTCGCTGGTTCTGCAACTCGCTGCTAGTGCCGTCACTTTTGCCGCCTCGCATGGAGCTCCTGGCTGCCGCACTCAGCCGAACACCAGCCGTTTGGCGCCCCTGGTGGCCAGGCACCCTGGCGCATTGCGCCACCCAGCCCGGGCCTAGAGACGGCCCTGCCCAGGAGATATGATGAGCATCTTCAAATATTTAAAGAGCTGTGGCATGGAATACGGAGCAAGCTTGTTTTCTTCGGCTCCAGAGGGTAGGACCAAACTAATGGCTTCAAGTTACAAGAAAGGAGATTCCGACTAAATATCAGGAATAACTTTCTGAAGGTAAGGGCTGTGGTGCACTCTCCTTCACTGGAGGCTTTTAAGTAGAGGCTGGGTGGCCATCTGCCATGGATGCTTTTAGTTGAGATTCCTGCATTGCAGGAGGTTGGACCAGATGCCCCTCAGGGTCGCTTCCAACCCATACAATTCTATGATTCTATGACTTAGTATGCACCCCAACCTGGGGCTGTAAGGTGAAATATGGGTTATAAATATGCATAATAAAGAAATAAACTTTGCTTTGGTCTAAAATGCCTGCATATGTAACAGCATCTTCAAGGTGTGTGCCAAAGTTAGTTTTCTCTGGGGTGTGGAAATGTATACAGCATTTTAAAACTTCACTGCACCTTGTACTAGCCCGTGCATGTCTATAATGGGGCTCAACATGGATTAACTCTTGCAGGAAAGCAGGGTAAAGGCTTAAGCAGAAAAATGTATTTGTCTAAGGCTTTATTTGACTAAAAATTTCTTTGTTCGGAACTGGTAAAATTTGTCATAACTGTTACAAAACTGTCTCACTGTTTCCACAGGCAGGAGCATCGCCTGAGCGAATTTCCACTCCAGGGATGCTCCTGTTGCTCCAGGGTAGGGGAGCAACTTTTGCATAATCTTCCTCTCATTTGAAGGCTCAAACACCACTTCCCACACAGTTCATGGCAGAGTAGGGGGACCCCACCCCCAGAACAGTGTGGGAAGTGGTGGCAGGGGTGGCAGCAGGAGGGGAAATCTGCAAAAGTCACTTCCCTCTCTGTCACCAAGACCTTCCCTTCACAGAAGGGAGAGCATGCTTGCCTGTCAGTCTGTGGAAGCAAGGCCTGGCTCCAACTCACAGAGATGCAAATCCAGCTAGGGAACGTTTATAATCATCCTGCAGTTTATGAGAAGTGCCTTTCTGTGCAAAGTTAAGGATATGAGCTTAGCACCAGGAATGAGCTGCGATGTGCACAGTGACCATTACGCTGCAGTTGCCAACTTAGCCTGCATTTCCTGGTTTATTGAGTTTATGGCTTCCGGTTTTCAATTACTAAGTCCCAATAAAAGGAATTCATTGTCAATTTATGAAGTACAAGAGACAAAACAAAAACAAAAACAAAAAACACCCTACCATATGTATTAGTTAGGGGCATAATTAATGTACTTCATAGCCAAGTTGCTATTATAATTTTTTTGTTTTTGCCACATTCCTGAGTCAGGTACAAGCCTAGAGAGCACATGTTTGCACATTGTGGATATGCAAATGCATATGCCTTCATATGTATACATAGTAATGAGTTATTCTACCACAAAACAGGTGCATGTAGAATCATATGGAGAGTGCTATATGCACTTCCTTTTGGGATACATATGAAAGAAGGTATTTCAAGTAACCTATTTCCAAGCAATTTAGGGTTTTAAAGGTTAAAACCAGCAGTTTAAAATGGGTCTAGAAACTGACTGGGAGCTAGCACAGCTGAGAAAGTCCCAGTTAACAAGGCTAAAATGGGATTGAGCAAACAGGGTATCTGGTAACTAACTAACACTCTGTATGACGATGATGATGATAAGCATTGGAGAGACTTTTCTTTTTAAAAAAATCTCAAGAGTAACTTAAAATACAACAACACACACTTGCTGATTTTCAAAGTATATATCCATGGTATGTGTTATTCTATTTTGTCTTAGCTTCCTAAAGCTTAAAATATTCACTGAATATTTTCATTCCTTTGTGCTTCACAGAGGTGCATTTTCTATTCCCTACAGAGGCTTTTTACTTTGGAACATGAAAGATCATAACAATGATTCCCCATTGGGGGCAGACAAAACCCAGGTCTCCATGCTGTTTCGTTCTGATCTGTCAGCTGCCTTTGATAACATCACACATGAATTTTTTATGTATATGTGGACCCTGGCAAAGAGTAATCTCTGAGCAATATTTTATTTTATTTTCTCTTACTTGCTTTAAGAAGGACCCTTGTTGTTGTTGTTGTTGTTAATTATTATTATTACAGTACCACCACTATTCAGTTAAGAGGGTTCTTTCTTAGCAGCTTTAATTCTGTCACCGCTATTGGTTCAATACATACCTCAAGATCTATAATAAAGATATGATTTGGAAAAGGTGGACAGAACCATCTATGGGCCCGTGCCACCAGGCTACACATTTTGTTAGAAAGAACCCTCAGTGGGTAAACTCCCAACACATAAAAAACACAACTGACACTTGAATGGGAAAACAGGCGTGCAGATGTGTTACTGAATTTTCTCTGTGGGCAATTTCCCCCCTGTCTAAATGTCTCACACCAAAGACCCACCAGATAAGGACCCAGGGTGGTTTTCCACACCCACTGTGTGCTGGCATAATGTCACAATCTGCTGAACTGCGCCAGCATAACTTTGAAGGATAATCCACCACTGCCAAGTGTATCTTTTCCTAGATGTGAGTTTTCATAGCACACAGAAGGAAAAGAAGGTGACATGTTGTCAATGGATAATGATGGGAGAAGGAGGGTAAGCAGTAAGGGCCACACTAAAAGCCACCTCACCTTCATCTCTGCCTTAACACAAAGCAGCTGATAAAAGCATAATAAAACCTTATCTACACCACATCATGAGCCCAGCCCAGCCCCAGCCCCCAAATCCTTCCCTGTCACAGTCCAATACTTGCCACTGCAACTTCCTTGAAGATGCTTCCATGGCTTCCATTTAAGAATGATCCTCATAATGAAACAGGGTAACACTGACCAGTTTCCCCTTTAAAACATGGCCGGGGGGGGGGGGAGCAGGATTAAAGAGAATCTGTGAGGGGAAATTCTAGAGAAAGCTGCACTCAATTATTTATTTCTTTACATTCAAAAGGACAGTGATGCTTTATAAATTCATATGCCCATATAAACCAATGGGATGCGGGTGGCGGTGTGGTCTAAACCACAGAGCCTAGGGCTTGTCGATCAGAAGGTTGGCGGTTCGAATCCCCGCAAGGGGGTGAGTTCCCGTTGCTCGGTCCCAGCTCCTGCCAACCTAGCAGTTCGAAAGCACCTCAAAGTGCAAGTAGATAAATAGGTAATAAATAGGTTTACCTCTGGCGGGAAGGTAAACGGCGTTTCCGTGCGGTGCTCTGGTTCGCCAGAAGCGGCTTAGTCATGCTGGCCACAGGACCCGTAAGCTGTACGCCGGCTCCCTGGGCCAATAAAGCGAGATGAGCGCCACAACCCCATAGTCGTCCGCAACTGGACCTAATGGTCAGGAGTCCATTTACCTTTACCTTTATAAACCAATAGTGCATTGCTGTTTTAAAGAAGTTCATTTTCCTTCCGTATGGCTCCATCTGCACTATCCAGTTAAGTTAAAGCAGTATCGTGCTACTTTAAGCAGACATGGATTTGCCACAACACCCAAAGAGTTCTAGGAAACACACTTTGTAAGGGGGACCGCGCTTCCCCTCACAGAGCTACAATTCTCAGAGTGGTTTAACAATCGACTCCTCTCACTGGGGAACTCTGGAGGGGAACAGGATTCTCCTAACACCTGCCAGCACTCTGAACAAACTAAATTTCCCAGGATTCTGTTTCTGTTTAAAATGGCATGACACAGCTTTAAATACATACCACAGATGGAGCCTTAGTTACATAACGAACAATAATGGGGGGAATAGGAGGTTTTACTAATCTGTAACACTTTTCACTCAATAAAAATCCTCAAAGCAGATGTATCACCTTGAGATAGTTCAAGATTGCCTAGGCCAGAGGGCAGGGCCTGCATAGCAATGATGCATACATAGAAGTCATTATGTTGCCTTCACCCAATAAAACTTCAGGATACAGAGTCTATATATTCACATTTCATAGCTTTATTTGACATGGCTTTCAACCCAGCTTTTTCTCCTAACACCTCATCTGGTATGTCTTACATTGCAGGAGGAAGAACCTGGAGAAGCATCAAAGTCTTCCAAAAAGTGCAGAGTGGGATGCGCTCATCAAATGATAGCAAAAACTATTATTTGCTCCAAGTAGGGCACTGCGAGTTAAAATGAGATCATTTTCTCACAATCACCACCATTCATCTGAAATGCATTAGGGTCCGCATTTGAATTTTTTTTTAAACAAAAAATCCTGCTCACTGAGCTGCAGAAAAACAGGGAAATAGCTACTAAGTTTTGCAGCTACACAATTACTATTTAAGTGTTGCTCTCGGTGAGGATTTGAACAGTTTAACTCCAAAAAGGCTGTGACCCACTTCCATGATTACTGCTGGGCTAATGAATAAATTGTTCCCTAAAAGAATGTGCCATGAAAATTCCAAGGAGATGATGGTGGAGAAGGGAGAGAGACTTACTAACATCTCTTGTACAAACAGTTAGTTACTGTAATAAAACTTGGAACAATGCAAGCTTATGCATACATCCATGAGCCTAGACTTGCAAGCCGCATCAGGGAATAGCTAGCCTGAGGCATTCAGTTGTTGTTCATTTCTTTCCAATCATACTGAGCAGGAATCTCCCAGAAAAAAAACCAGATATGCATACAAGGAACACAGAAACCCCAAATGAAAGATTTGAAATTGTAGCTCGGGTCTGAAATTGTAGCTAGAGAGGTCTCTAGAACCACCCTGAAAGCCTTGGTCTTGAAAGGCTGGGTTGTGGCAGCCCAATTTGAACTGAGGCTGCACACATTATCATTTATTCCAGCTCTAGTGTGCGCCCACCTGCTTGTGTGTGAAGCCCACACTCCGTATGTATATTGTCCACAAATCCATGTAAAATACTCTATTTTACCTAGCTATTTAATAGCCAGTCCCAGACCCTCCAAATGTTCCTGTTTTCCAGGGATTTAGAGACGCTGTCCCAGTTTCTGATTTGATCCCAGAATGTCCCACTTTTTCTTAGGGCATCCCTATTTTATTGGAGAAATGTTGGTGGGTATGGAGCTAACCGGCCCCTGAACCGCCCGAAGGCAATCCTGTATAGGGAAGGTTTTTTTTTAATTTTTATTGTTTTATTATGCTTTTTTATATGTTGAAAGCCACCCAGAGTGGTGTGGTGTATGATGTGTAAGATGTGTGGGGTATGAATAGTAAAATTATCATTATGGAATGGGACATTCCTATTTTCATTGAAGAAATGTTGAAGGGTATGCAGTCCAAAGTTTGGCAGAGCTTCCATAAAATTCAGAGTGTGTCTGTACAACTATCGTGCCATCTGAGACAAAGCTGCACTACAACAGTTGGGGAGATATCAAAAACATATGTTGTGATATCACAGTGTACCATATATAAGTGGTTATTATTATGTATTAAATTTCATCCAAGGACTATAGGGTGGTTTGTAGTATAAAAACACAAAATATATAACACCATAACAAACAAACAAAATACACCCCCAGAAACATTTAAAAGATTGTTTTATTAGCCAAAGGCCTAGATAAAGAGGGATGCTTTTGCCTGCCGCCCAGGTACTCTCAGCTGGAGAAAACTGCGACTGACTAGAGGGGCTGAGGTAGCCTCTATCTAGGTAGCGACTGGAAGCCCATTTACTTGCATTGTTTTCCATTATACTCTGCATTTGTTGCAAGCACAGTTTCCATACCACTGCAATTCATCTTCTGCCCTGAACTATGTTATTCGTCTCACTGTTCGCTGTGCCAAAATTACACAGCTTACATAATTAATTATGAAAATTACATGTGCTATGTTGTCGTTAGGTTATTCCACCACGCTTATTTCCATGCAAAGGAAGCACAATGCAAATGGGGAGGGGAATGTCATCAATTACATTTCATTTGCAGACTGAAAGCAGCAACAGCAGCAACAGTGAATACTGATTGTATTAGTTGGATTGATTTCCGTTCTGCACATAGGATGAATAAATGAACACCAGCAATTTCCGCTCCCATTTCTGCTTTCTTTGGGAGTTTTTTTGACATTCCTACTTATAGGCAAGCTCAATTGGCATTAATGGGATTTGCCCCTGAACTGATGAGACCTAATCAACCTGTTGGTATGCCATTAGCTCTGGTGCCATTTTACTGTCTTCATTGCACCCTTAGAGGCACAGTTATATTTTCTGCTCTTAAAAAGCTTCATTATGACCACACATGAGCCCCTGCAGCCTAGAGGAAGTACGTTTCTTTCCCATGGATCTTCGTTTTATCTTAGCAGCAAGCACCAGCCAACAGAGGGTGAGATAAGCATGAGCAGACACTTATAATGCTTTGCCCTGTTCTACTGGTGTCAGAACACAAATATGCCTCCGGAAATGAGAGGGAACTTAAAGAGATAACAAACTGCTTTTCTAAAGAGTGGGAATAAATTCAGCAGGGAGAATAGGAATCGCCTGTACAAAGTAGCCTTTTGTCTCTCCCCCCCCCCCCAACAATGATGATATACAAATTTGCAACAAGACTGGTGCCTTGGTAAGTTTGCAGGAGCAGTAAAATCTTATGCCTTGGCAACGTGCAGCAATGACAAAGAACTGCAGGTGCAGTCAGCTAACAGAGTCTGTGACTTATCCTGCAGATAAGGATTCTTACTAACTTTATTTCCAAGGCAGTGTAGGATGATTGAGAGAAGGGTACTTCCCATAAAACACAGGCAGGATTGAGCTAAAGTGCAAGAGGGAAACCTGTATGAGGAAAGCCAGGCCCCCCTTCCATCAAATGTCTATAAAGCAAGTTGAAATTACAGGACTGTTTTGTCCTATGCATGGATTCTTGGAGTGTAAGTTCCTCTTTGTCCAAAGGGACCCACTCTCTACAAAGTGTGCTTAGGACTGCAACCATAGAGATCCTCCCCCTTTTAGGCACAAAGTGACTTAATGGGGTACTCTAAATGGTTGTAACTGATTTTAATTTTGTTTGTTTTTTTATATTGCAACTTGCCCTGAGACCTTATGGTGAAAGGCAGATAATAAATTATTATAAAAAAATAAGTGATGATGATTAAAAAATACCTTTCAATAAAAAAGACAAGGCTAATGAGATCTATTGTACACAATTAACTGTTGTGTAGACACATGCAGGCACATATAATTGCTGGCTTGCAATAAGGGAATGCATTGTCCTTCTCCTCTCTCCTAACCTCAAACTGCGTTGCCAACTCTGGCTTCATCAAAGAGTTCTCACTCAGAGGTCTGACACAATGAAGCATCCAATGTGCTTTGGCACCCAGCAGCAGGGCCCAACAATGCCGTATCTGTAATCAGCCCCACGGATGCAGTGTTGGGTTTCACATTGCATGGCCGCGGGATGGTAGAGCAGGGAAATGAAGAGGAGAACTATGTTCTGAAACCAGCCATATCCTTTGCCAGAAGGTTGTGGGGAAACCAGGAGCAGATTTGATGGTGGGGGGGTGAAGAGGGAAGGAAATTTCCATTGCGGAAGTTGTCCTGCTCATGTAAATCACCCTCCATCCAAGGAGTAACAACAACCCGTTATGTCGCGCCACTTACATTTTGGGAGCAGACTCCCAAAACATTTTGGGATATTAATAAGTCATAACTGTTTTCACTATTTTATCTATGATCTTGTAGCTATGGCTGTCACCTTGCTATCTTGGAATGAAGCCAGGCAAGCACATGCACAACCAATTTACATGTCGACTCATCAGACTAAGAGGAGGTGGCCTTCTGCTCCCTCAGAAGCAACATTGTCTAATTACTGTAGAAAAATATGTTCCTATACAACCAGGGTGATTATCATGTATGGCGGTTATTGAGTGCCTGTTATTTTTCCTGAATGGACAGGTCATTCCTTTACTGAAATTAAGGAACTGAAGCATAGACCAGAAACATCTGAAAAATTAATTTCAAGTATTTTTTTTTTAAAAAATTAGGACCTCAGGATGGACTGCAACACACAGGGCAATAGCAACAAGGCCTGTTCACCTGGCTATGAGAGATAGTTTTAACAGTCTGGACATTAAAAATTAATTGCTTATTAAAATTGCCCCTTCTTTTAATCTGTTCTGGCATTTTTACTGCAGCAATTAGAGAAACAACCTTGTCCCACACCCCAATTTTTTTTATCAGGAAAAAATATAGTGATCTTAACTACTAGTGTCTAAACCACAGATCCTAGGGCTTGCTGACCGGAAGGTTGGCGGTTCGAATCCCTGTGATGGGGTGAGCTCCCGTTGTTTGGTCCCAGCTCTTACCCACTAAGCAGTTCAAAAGCACATCAAAGTGCAAGTAGGTACCGCTCTGGTGGGAAGGTAAATAGCGTTTCCATACGCTGCTCTGGTTCACCAGAAGTGGCTTAGTCATGCTGGCCACATGACCCGGAAAAACTGTCTGCGGACAAACGTCGGCTCCCTCAGCCAGTAAAGCGAAATGAGCGCCGCAACCCTGGCGTCGTCCACAACTGGACCTAACGGTCAGGGGTACCTTTAACTTTACCTTTAAGCTACCAGGCATAAAACTGCTCTTAAAATTGTACTTTCAAAAAGAAATTTGAAATGTATTCTAATTGTATGCAGATATTATAATATAGCCTAAACAAATATTGAGCCAGTAGTTGTGATTATCTGCCAATTCTGTTCACTCTGAAGTCAAAAGAAAGAATGTATGTGTTTTTGTTGTTTGCTCTGAAGTTAACAGAAATGTGTATGAGTTTGTGTCTGTGCACATTCATATTCCATCTGCATGGCTTAATTATTCTAAATTATGGCTTGTAGAAGACCTTGAATGGGCAAAATCATTTACAGTCTTTTATCTGGTTCATAAAGACAAATTGCGTTTTTAGATTTCCAAGCACAAAGGACTTTGCATAAATCTTGAATTTGCATGTATAACCCAATCAAATGCATGAATTAATAACCCAGTTTAAGGCATGTTTACTCAGAAGTAGGTTCACCAAGTTCAAATGGGACATAATCCCATTTGAAGTGTATATTCCTAAGTGTATATTCCAGTGAAGGCAATATAAAAGAGAGTCACATGCTCCTGAAAACTGGTTCTGGTCCCTAGTATTTTTGACCAGCTGAGTTTTCTTGGTCTCAGGCATCCCCAAGCATGGTGTGCTGTAGTAATCCAATCCTGATATAACAAAGCCACGTGTCACCATGGCTAAATCTGCGTCCTCGAGAAAAGGGTGCAGTTGGTACACCAGCCTTGGTTGCTGAAGCACTCCTGGCCACAGCCACTCCCTGGACACCCAGGAGTGAAGCCATGTTCAGGAGCACCCCTAGAATTAAAATCTGCTTTTAACAATCAGCTGCAATGATTAGAATTCAAATAGCAGTCCTTGACAATGTCACTATTTAATTTTAATGTTCAGTTATCCCAGCTATGTATACTTTCAGATGCCACCTGCTTTTAAAGCATCTTTTAGGTGAAACACACCTTTGTCTTCTCCCTCTCTCTGGTATGATTTTAATTCATAGGAAATATACGCATGCTTAAATATACATAGCTCTGTAAGTGACCAGTGAAAAATGTAAATATAAATGCTAAAATGCCACAAAATGCTTAGCAACTCCTCATTTCATGTGCACAGTTGTAGAATGAGAGAATAGCAGCTCATGTTTTTTTAAGGGACACCCCCCCCCAAAAAAAATCCCAATTCAGGGCCCACATCTGCCAAACCATCTGTGGGGATCAGGTTGCATTAATAATAAATTTACTTGAATGATATTTAAAAATTACAATGTATTCATGTTAATACCCTCTCAGACACAAACAATGAAATGTCAAATGGTACACTCTGCTTTTTATCAGCCATCTGCCACTCTCTGAACTACCCAGTCCCTAATGTATTCTGGGTCACTATGGTGGAAGAATTGCATATATATACTGCTGTCTTCAGTGAGACCGAGGGGCAATTTCAAGTCAGGAGATTTCCACAGTGCCGAGGGACAATAGACAGCTGACAAATAATCAGTAACAATAGCTTACTAGGGGTGATAGCCAATGTTAGTCATACTCAGAATAGATCAATTGAAACCAATGGGTTTAAGTAACAAGCGGATTGATTTTAATCAGTCTGCTTTGAGGATGGGTTAGTTTGAGATCTCTTTATGATAATGTTTATCATAACCTTAACTAAATATCATTTCTTTAGAGAAGCATCAAGGACCTATGTCTATCTCTGTGTTATAAACTTGGCTCAAATGTATGGGAGAGAAATGAGGGGCATATCTATTATTCTCCCTCATCAATACCACAAATATGAACAGTTTATCAACAGAAAACCCAAATGAAGAACATTACAGGCACACATACATGCAAGGCATCCTAGTTCACAACCGTTTGCCCACATTCACCTCTTCATTTTGGGTTTTTGCAGGCACTCCTATGCAAATTGGCCACTGTTGGGGGGAGGCACTCTTCTAGTGACTGCCAAAAGGAAAGAGGAAGGTAAATGACTTATTTTAATTATTGCTTATTTTAAAAGCCCAGGCTGTACCCACACATTACTCAAAGTCCTTATTTTCACTCTGCTTATATTTTCCTGCTGTGACTAAAGTGCTCTCCAGATCTGGAAAACACACCAGGATGTTTCCACAGCACTTAATATAGAAAGTACAGCTTAGTTGTATGGTATGTAGTCAACAGGCTTCTAAAGTCAATGAAGACAATGGTGGAAACACTGATACAAAGCTTTGCTGCTACAGTTGTGAGCAAATTCAAGGATACAGTTTGGCTCTCTACCAGCCTAAACACCCTCTTCAACTCAGCTACTTTTCAAAGCTCCATAGTACTTTTGCTAGGCTAGAAGGTGTCCCATGTCTTTAGGAGAACTTTCCTGTGCTCATAACTTCATTCACCAGCATTATGCTAAATGACGGTGCCCATTAAGCCGCTTTGTAAGCTGGTGATCTGAGAGGACACAACTACATTGCTAGGCGATCTATCACACAACTGCACCAGATGTGTGGGGAAATCCTTTTACCCCTTCAACAGGGTGATGTAGTTGAAAGGTCATGGGGAAATCAAACCAAACAAATTTTTGGATTTACCCCACTTAGTCTACTACAGCAAACACAGTAATAAAAACAAAGACTTGTGGCACTGTAAAGACTAATGTATTTATTGTGGCATCAGCGTCATGGAGTAGAGTTCACTTCATCCATTAGTCATTTTAAGATGCCACAAATTCAGTGCTTTCTTTTTATATCTGCTGGAACAGGCTAATATGGCTAATTTGTCATCAGATGTAGCTTTGCAAAATAGGAAAGCAAAAGTTGTTATGCTCTAGTAATGAAAATATGAATCATTAAGAAACACACTGAACTGATAAAAGAAACCAAAAGTTCTCTTAATTGGTCACACTAGTCTCCTGAGAAATCTCTATGTGGGACAAGAAGCTAAAGTTAGAACTGGATATGGAATAATTGATTGGTTCAAAATTGGGAAAGGAGTACGACAAGGTTGTATATTGTCTCCCTGCTTATTTAACTTATATGCAGAATTCATCATGCGAAAGGCTGGGCTGGATGAATCCCAAACCAGAATTAGGATTTCCGGAAGAAATATAAACAACCTCAGATATGCAGATGACACAACTTTGATGGCAGAAAGTGAGGAGGAATTAAAGAAAGAGGAGAGCACAAAATATGGTCTGAAGGTCAACATCAAAAAAACTAAGATCATGGCCACTGGTCCCATCACCTCCTGGCAAATCGAAGGGGAAGAAATGGAGGCAGAGAGAGATTTTACTTTCTTGGGCTCCATATCACTGCAGATGGTGACAGCAGTCATGAAATTAAAAGACGCCTGCTTCTTGGGAGAAAAGCAATGGCAAACCTAGACAGCATCTTAAAAAGCAGAGACATCACCTTGCTGACAAAGGTCCATAGAGTTAAAGCTATGGTTTCCCCAGTAGTAATGTATGGAAGTGAGAGCTGGACCATAAAGAAGGCTGATCACCGAAGAATTGATGCTTTTGAATTATGGTGCTGGAGGAGACTCTTGAGAGTCCCATGGACTGCAAGAAGATCAAACCTATCCATTCTTAAGGAAATCAGCCCTGAGTGCTCACTGGAAGGACAGGTCGTGAAGCTGAGGCTCCAATACTTTGGCCACCTCATGAGAAGAGAAGACTCCCTGGAAAAGACCCTGATGCTGGGAAAGATTGAGGACACAAGGAGAAGGGGACGTCAGAGGACAAGATGGTTGGACAGTGTTCTCGAAGCTACCAACATGAGTCTGACCAAACTGCGCGAGGCAGTGGAAGACAGGAGTGCCTGGCATGCTCTGGTCCATGGGGTCACGAAGAGTCGGACACGACTAAACGACTAAACAACAAAAAAGTTATATTCTTTCTGGACAAACCTAGGGTGGGATTCAGCTAATAAGTCCTGTCATCAGAAGGCCTGCACAAGGTCTTCTGCTTGTGCAGTGGAGTTCCCTCTTCTTTCTCCCCCACATTGCCCAAATTGGGTCTGCGGTGTGGGTCAGGAGAGCCCCTGGAACACCACACACAGGGGGAAGAAGGGAGGGAAAGTGTCGTCTGTCAAGTCAAAATGCTTGTGCTGACAGAACAATCAGAAGAGTATGACACTGAATTGCTCCCCTACACTCTGTCTGCCAAATACAACAGGAATAAGGAAACTTTCACAGCTCAAGGGCTACATTTCCTTCTGAGCAACTGGGGAGGGGGGACACACATGTCCAGGATGGATGGGGCAGGGGCAAATGTGAGAGAAGCAACAGATGTAAATTTTACCTTTTGAACAGTAGGCGGGTTTCTACACACATCCCTCTTTATCTTCCATCCAGATGAGGGGTGTGGCTTAAGAGGAGCAGGCATGACCAGGGTAGAGTCCCAAAGGCCAGACAAAGGGGTATGGGTGGCCACATTTGGACCCAGAGCTTGAGATTCCCCACCCCATAAATAGAACATAGCTTCTATTAAACTGTCTGTCAGCCTACAGAAGTGTTGCCATACCATACATAGGTGTTCCCCTTAGTAAGGCAGCAATAAGTTAGGTCATATTCATAGTAGTGTATATATTTAAAGCAGTATCATACAACTTTAAACAGTCATAGCTTCCTCCCAAGAATCTTGGGAACAGAAATTTGTTAACAGTGCTGAGCAATGTTTAGGTGGCCCCAATTCCCCTCAAAGAGCTACAATTTTTAGGGTGGTTTAGAAGTCAATCCTTCCTCTGGAACTCTGGGAATTGTAGCTCTGTGTGGGGAACTGTGGCTTATTAACAATACTTAAGAGACTACAGTTCCCAGGTTTCTTTGGGGGGTGGGCATGACTGTTTAAAGTACTGCTATGAGTGTACATTGCAGATGGCGCCTTAGAATGGATGTTGCAGAGGTTTCTCAACTTTATCTAAAAGGAAGCAATGTATGACTTAACTCAGGTTTTCAGCCTTTACTGATGCTCTTGGCATGCAAACAGAAATTGTTTGAATTTGACCTTTGCCACTCTCCACTCTTTCTGTGAAGTCCTATGAGAAAACTTCAGTGATTATGCTCTCGTGCAATCATGCAGTCAGCAGTTCCAGCTCTGAACCACATCCAAGAAGTGGAAGGCTGGCTGGCTGCTCCAACAATTTGAGATGCATGAACTCCTGGCAGCAAAATAATTATTTCCTCAGAGCTTCTCATTGTCCTCGGCTCTCTATGAGTTCTGTTCAAGTTAACTGTCAATTTATCATACTACACTAGCGGCAAACATCTGACCCGGGTGCAGTTGCTAAAGATGATGGGAATTATTTATGCCCTTATTCTTCTCCAATTGACTGTGACGGAGACAAGACAGGAATAAGCTTTCCGCATCAGAAACTAGACACGTACCCATCTGATCTTTATTTTTGCGATGCAACCTCCCCACCCCCTCCCTCAGGGAGGGTAAGCAGTATCTAAACACACCCAACAAAACCAGCAAAATGGAATGTCAACCTAAAATTAAAACAGTGGCCTTGTGTAACACCAAACTACGGTTTAGCATAACGTGAGTGAGCCCCATCACCATGTACTTCCCTTTCTTCCTCCAGCATGGTTCTGAGGAGACCAGAGGCTTTCCAGGATGCTCTTAAGAATCATAGGACCAAATAGCCTGGAAGCTTTTTGGGACAGTTGGCTAGACTAATGCAGCACCAGTGACTTGCCTAGTCAGGATACAAGCCACCTTATCACTATGGCTTAAAAGTGATATATGAACCATGCCCATGCCTAGGCAAACAACTATAAAAAGACCTGTCCTTGATATAATCATATCCTGGATAGCTCAGTCAGTAGAGCATGAGCCTCTTAATCTCAGGGTTGTGGGTTGCATTGCTGGGAGTTGGACTCGATGACCCTCATAGTCCCTTCCAACTCTACAAAGTCACTTCCGACGTAGAAGGAGGTGAGATTGTGGGCAGGCTCCCAGACACAGCGCTCCCTTGGCGTGTCCAATCAGAATGCTCCAAGGGGGCGTGGCTTGCTAATTTAAGCGACTGCATGGCTGGGATTCAGTCTCTCTTTCCTGACCCCCAGCCACTTCGTTTTTCCCACCCACCCTCCCTTTAGGCAGAGCCCTTCTTTTTGACATTGCTATGGACCTCGGTTGGTTGCTGTTGAGGGGCCTGGTAGGAATTTTCCCACTTGGCGAATTGGCTCTGACCTGGTGGTTTTCGCCTACCTCGTAGCCACTCGTCACAACTTTGGTTTTTGGCGGTAGGCATTGGATTATCTCTGAAAGGTTACAGGTGTGGGGGGGGGAGGTTGCTGCCATCACCTCCCCCAAAATGCTGAAGGGTACTCCCTTAAGGTGTCTGGTATGTGGCCAAGTCTGAAGCTGTGGTAGGTGAGGGCCAAAAGGCACGCCCCCTAGCGGTGGCCCCAGGGTGAGTCCTAGTTGATGTGCATCGCAGGACTCACCCAACGGTGGTTAACCCTTCACAGACTGCCAGCAGAACGAGCTGGAGTTGGATATAGACGATTAGATCCAATGCCTAAGCCAATACCTCTCTACATCCGTAATCAATAAAGTTGTGGCCTTTTAACGCCCATTAACCTTATGAAATTTGTACAGTGTCTTTATTTACTCTGGGAGGGATCGGGGTATCGCCACACAATCCTATGATTCTATTACTTTCTGTGGCTGTAGCAAGAGGATAAATACATGTGCAAGCAAGTAGTTAACTTTGAAACTTTCCATTGGGAGGGCAGCATCAGGCAAAGGTGACGGAAAGGTGATGCTATGTCACAGGGTTTGTTGTTGTTAGACTATGCTCATGGCATATTGTTGACCAGTCCTCATTACCTGCATATTTACAATTCTAGGCTTCAAGTGAGAGCTACTAATTTCACCAGCAGCCTAAAACATGATTAATTCCAAGTCAATGAGTGTAGGGCAGCTTTGCTCACTGGTTTCGGAGATGTAATGAAGATACCTCTCTTCTATAGTCGTATTTGTTAAAATTAATTCTAAAATAGATGGATCTGACCCCAGCCATGCTTTTTACCTCATTATAATCCTGTTCTTACTGCATTGTTTGACCCAAACATTTTAATAGCTTTGATAAAAATATTAATATAAATTATGTCAAAAATCCCAGCTTACATTACATTTATGAAGTCAAAGCTATCTTCAGCACCCTGGGCTCATTTGATATTTTACCCTCAGGTAGCTACTGGCTATTTATTTAAAAAATGCTATAGTTGGCCAGATGTGCCCCTTATCCACATTGCCCTCTGTGCTGATGCAGCCATCAGCTTTCTTTCTTTTTTTAAGGCTCATTTTTCTAATTTTGAAAAAAGCTTCTACTGGTGCCAGACAGAAGATCTTTTAAAAGCCTAATTATTGTGGGGGGTGGTGGTGGTGGTGGTTCATGGTGTGTGTGTCACAACTGGGGACGGAAACTGTGAAAATCACTTCCTGCATTGCAACTAGACTTTTACTCCATGGGTGGGGGAGATCTTTGTGTAGCTTACATATGGGAAGGGAAGGGTTAACCTAGCACACTAATGTCCTGCGCTGTCAGTAAAGATCATGGCCCACCACTGGCAATTAGGCTTGAAAAACACTTTGTGGTGTGTGTGTGTGTGTGTGTGTGTGTGTGTGTGTGTAAAAACTTTTTGGTCCCATCCACTAATGACATGTGACCCTGGAAGGTTAGCCATAAGGGAACACTTTGAGTGAGAAAAATACAACAATTTTTACCCCTGCATTTAACCAAGCTTCAAGAAAATCACAGAAAGACCAGATGAGACACCCCTAGTTGAATCACTTTTATGAAGCACAGGTTATTTTGATGTCAGCATAAAATATTTAGCTTTTCCTCTAGGATGAAACCACCCATTCCCTTGTTTTGTTCGGCATCCACCCAGCATAAAAGTATTCATTAAAAAATTATGATATGGCTACATTTTAAAACGAATGTAAAGGAATAGGCAAGCTAAACCACAGTTATGAAGATAAACAACATAGATGTTAAAATGTACCCAAGGAAATAATTTATAGGACACACCGTTTCCCAATTAAAATGGAAACATTGTCTTATCGGCTTGAAGACTCTGGTGTATTCAAGTCCAAGCTATGGTCATATATGTGCCTGCAGGAAATGGTCATGACAACCAATTAAATTTTGTCCTAGGAGAAGCTTTCTTGGCAATATGTATTTTATGTTGTGAAAGCATGCAGCTTTCCCGAGGAAAGTGAAATTAAAAATAGATCAGCGCTCTTCTGAGGGCGAGAGTCAGAGAGAGACTCCACATGGAAGGAATGTGGGTGCACAGGAAGTCAAATGTTCAAACAGGCAAATGTTTGAAATGGACTGATCTCTGTGAAGAGTGAAGTGCTGGTTTACTGTGTGTGGCAGAAATTCAGGTGTGTGTGTGTATGTTTAGGAGGGCCTTCCTTGAAAACCTTTATACTGGATCTAATAACCAAAATAGGTGTATGTCACCTCCCACACATACCTAACATACAACTTTCCAAATCAATTTCATAATGAGGTGGCACTGAACTGGTACAATGAAGAGAATTTTGCCTTACAGAAATAAAATCTCTACAGATCTGATCTTTAGTAAATGTTGACTTTTATGTGCCTCTCCATATATTTTCTTTCTTTGAGAAAGAAGGTTTTCTTTCTCAAAAAACCTTCCCATTCAAACGCGGCCTTAATGTACAATGAAATACAGAACACTGAATAAACACATAAAATGGCAAAGTGAGAGAAGAAGGAAAAAAGACATGTGTTATTTTATTCTCTCTCTCTTTCTCTCTCTCTCTGTGTCAAAACAAAAACAAAAACACAACCCATTGCTAATATTCCCCAACAGTTGCTGTCAAATAGCTTGAAATTAATCTAGTACCTTGTTGAAATGTTATAGTAGAAATCCCTTCTAGAAATATGGCCATGATCGTCTGCTGTAACAAATACTATACAGCAGAAAGTTAGACTCCTGCAGAATCTTTAGGAACAACAGATTTATTGTGGTATAAGCTCTTGTGGGCTGGAGCACACTTTGTCAGCTGCATGACAGCAGAGTAAAATCCAACATATTTAAGCCTGAAAAAAGAGAAGCACTTGAACCATCTATCCATGCTTGGTCTCCAAGCTCTTATTTTCTGTGCACTTGAATGATTTTCAATTGAAAAACAGCGCAAATGGAAAATGTTAGAAGTTGCTAATCTCTCCCCGCCCCCCAACCCACATATTCTGGTCTTCCATTTCAAATGCTACCTTGTTGCTTCATTGTGGAAGTTTCAGTCCCAGACATCTCCAGGTGGGGCTTGGAAAGACCCTTGTCTGAGACCCTGCATCAGGCATCCCCCAACTCGGCCATCCAGATGTTTGGGACTACAATTCCCACCATCCCTGACCACTGGTCCTGTTAGCTAAGGATGATGGGAGTTGTAGTCCCAAAACAGCTTGAGGGCCAAGTTTGGGGGTGCCTGCCCTGGATACTCAGGGTAGAGTAGACAATACAGTACTGAGGTAGATATTTCAACTGATTTTAAGGAAGTTTTACAACCTTGTCCACAGCAAGGATACCCTTTTCCCTCAAAGAGAATATGAATGCAAATGCACAGAATGTAAGCTGTGTCTCAAATACCCTGGGCTACCAAAAGCTACATAAATTCAAAATTCACAGTATATACTGCATACAATATGGGAACATTTCTTCTCTTCCCCAGTAAATATAAAGTTGTTAAAGCAGAAAGGCACATCATCCTATATCTCCATCAGATGCTTATCTGCTGAACATCTGTGTACAAAACTATTTATTTTCTAAAAAGCCAGACTGAGTTCAGGCCAGCCATAATATGATTTCCTAGCTTCCATGCCCACAATCTACTTTGGTTTACAGCTTCTAAAACAGACGAGAAGGGAAAAATACTGGCTCTGTTTGGCTGTATTTCTAATCCATGCTTGAGCATTATGAGAATGGACCCAGCCTCCCCTGAGGCATGCACGCTTGTTTTCCTCCTTCAATGTGGCCATAAGGAAATGATCAGAAGCTTCTCTTGCCAATTTAGATTAACCATAGTTTAGTGTGCCAACCAAATCCTAAACTGTGGTTAATCTTAATTTATGGCTAGTGGAAGCAAGCCAACTTTGTGATTTGAAGTTGGTTTGGTTTCCACTGACAACAGGTAAGTTTAACCAATTTGTCCCAGGCTGGATCTAGACACATCAAAGAAGTGTTTCAGTTTAAAACGTTGTAAATTTAAACAGGGAAAACAGATAGAGAAAAACCGGACTCCACATCACCATCTGGTAGCACAATGTTGTATCGCATATTCAACACACATACGGGTAAATCATTTTTTTTTTACCAGTCTAGCTGAGTCCCCAGTCCAGACAACACAGCAAGCTGCAAATAAAAAAAATGAGGAAAAAGCCTCCAAACTCCAAACGTGAGCCTGGGGGGAAATGAGGCTCGTTTTCATAGTGCTAAACCACCCAACCATCCTACTCTCAAATTGATGACTATACTTAATTGGATTGAGAGAATTTAATGTGCTATGGAAATTCTTTGCTAAATGGATTTGGGAAGTTCACAAACCCTGATTAGAATTAACTAAATTATGGCAGGCTAAGGAGGTGCATGTACCTCAAGGTATAGCCTTATAATTGCTAACATTAAGATTTATCAAAGATGTAGCTGACAGTTTACTGCAAAACTACTGGAGTATAAAGATATGTGACCTGATATCTAAAGAACGGCTTAGTCATGTTAAGATAATTTTTCCACCAGCATATGTAGCTGTTACTCTGCAAACTATCTGCTTCCTTTGTGTTCTACTCCAAAGCAACATATGAGAGACCAGCTCAGAACAGATTTCTCTTTTACTGGTTCCTTTGAATTACTAATATAAAAGCAAATAAATAAGTTTTCAGATGGGGACACAGATGCAAATCCTGATCTACAGCAGAATTTAGTGCAGTGTTTTGAAGGTTTCTTGCAGGTAATACACTTCCAGGTTAGCTCCCAAATGTTGCATTACTCCTGAAATTTATGCAAATGGTTTACCCAAGGGGGTAAAAACCCCCTGCCCCACACAGTGGTAACTTTAGACCAGGAGCAGCCAACATCATGCCCTCCAGGTGTTACTGGACTACAACTCCCTTCATCCCTGAGCACTGACCAAGCTGACCACCATGTCTGGCTACCCTTGCTTTAGACAATGTGACTCAACAAATCACTCTCAGGTTGGATTAAATGACTTGGGTGGCATCACACATGCCAGCTTTCCAATACAGGGTCCCACTTATTATTTATTTTTGTAGTAGAGAAATGTATTTAAGTTAGTATGGAAATGAAAAACAAAGGCCCTGCCTGCAGGTTGACAATATTGGCCCCATCTGTACTCTAGATTTAAAGCGGTATCATGCCACTAGAGTCATGGCTTCCTCCGGATAACCTTGGGAAATGTAGTTTGTTCAGGATACTGAGCGTTGTTGAGAGACCGCTCTCCCTCTCACAAAGCTACAATTCCCAGAATAGTTTAACAATAATTCTGCTTCTCAGGGAACTATGGGAATTGTCTAATCCTCTTTTAAAGCCATCAAAGCTGGTTGTCTCCTGTGGGAATGAGCACCATAGTTTAATTATGTACCGCATGGAAAAGTACTTTTCTTTATCTTTCATCATTCAGCTTCACTGGATGGCTTTGAGTTCTAGTGTTATGAGAGAGGGAGAAAAACTTTCCCGAACCCCCTTTTCCATGCCATACATGCCTGCTACCATGGGACCTCAAACTTGCCTTCTTTGTCAACTAAAAAGTCCCAAATTCTACAACCTTTCCTCAGAATGGAGTTTCTCCACCCCCTTGAACATTTTAACTGGTTTTTTGTTTTTTAGTAACTGATCGTTGTGTTGTTTTATTCTTTTTGTAAACCACTCTAAATAAATTTCGTCTGCCCTTTTCTGAACCTCTTCCAACTCTGCTATATTCTTGTCAAGGTGAGGTGCCAGACATATACACACAGCATTCCAAATACATTCCCACCATAGATTTGTATAACATTATGATATTGGAAGTTTCATTTCCAATTTCTTTCCTAATGATTCCTAGAGTGGAACTGGTCTTTCTCGCAGCTGCTGCACACTCTGCAAATGGTGTAGTACATGGTCATATTTGAAAAACACTTAGTACTTCATTCATCTTAGCTAAACATTTCACATACAAAAAAAATCTGTAAGATCTTTTTGGGGCTGAGAGGGAAAGTCATAATGAATTTATAGGCATAGGGCTTAAACATATTTTACAACCTCCTGGATGAGAAAGTTTGGGAATATAACTTCTTTTGCACATTGAGCCTAATTAGGGAGCAAGAGGATTTGAAAATGGCTGGAAGAGATTCACAATGTATTGAAATAATTAGTGGAACACTCACAAAAAGTGGCCTTATTTATTACCTGCTATACCAGTCAACATCAGCTCTCGTGATATAAGATGACCGCATGTGCTGCTTTATGGAGGACAGTGCTCTGTTTCAAAGGGCTGCCTGAGAATAGTTCTGTTTGATTCCAAGTTCAGTTTAAAGGCAAATAACCATAAAGAGAGACTTTGAAGTTGCCCACCCACAGTTAGCACCCAGACAACAGCCTGAGCAGACACACCAGTCCCTTGGCCACAGCTTCCCCCACCATGGTGAGTTGCATTGTATTTTGAGTGGTAATTTAAAACATTGTATCTATACATTTGAATCAGCATATGTAAATCTTATGCAAGGCGGCCAGTTAGAGGGGAAATGATGGGGTGGATTTGCTTATCAAATCATTTCTGCATGATTTCTGAGGATTACCTCGGTCACTGAAATGGGGATTTTTATTTTCTGTTTTGGCAACACATAATTGGCCGCTCTACTGTATTGTAGTTCCTTGCAAATATGTCCAGACCCCATTTCAACTCCATGCAATGCAGATGAGGAGCAAATATACACAATATGTATAATAATTTGTTGCAAAATGGCTATGACTGCATGAGGTTTTGTGGGATAATAGCCTATTTGGCTTAGTGGCAACATTATAAAGACACAGCGTACACAAAGCTAGAAAGTATAAAAATAGTTATTTTTCATGTCTCAATGGCAAGGATAGAGGACCTGTGGTCCTCCAGATGTCACTGGACAAAAACTCCCAACAGTTCCAGCCTGCATGGCCAATGGTCAGGAGGAATGGAGCTGTAGTTCAAGAAAGCTGGTCAAGAAAGCGGGTGATGAGTGTTGTTGTTCAGAAACATCTGAAGGACTACAGGTTGCCCATTCCTGGTATACAGCTATCCAGACATGCTCATTTCCTGGCTCATGAGTAGGTCCTCACAGGTCAGTATTTCTGAGAAATTTCCTCTCAGATCCAAAAGAAACTGGCCTACAGAGCAAGCCAAATGCAAGATGCCTCTGCAGCAGGGCTGTGGCTTCCCCATGGCTCCTCCTCTTTGCTTAGCCACCTTCTACTGAATGCAAATGGCAAAGCAGCCTATCAGAATTAGCCTAAGAATGCAAGAAAGACCTCACCAGGCAATCCAAAGTCAACACAGGCTTCAAATTTTGTCACATGCACGAGATCCAACTCTTTGCACGAGCCTGTAGTGAAGAATCACATCCAAAATATGACTGGAATAAACTTTCTATGGTTAAGCACAGCAAGACAGAATGTAATGAACAGGTAGGACCACAAAAGTATGCAAATGAAAAGATCTCAACCACAAATGTATTCAGAAAGGTGAGGAGGCCATTAAGCACATTTAGCAATGGAAGATTTGCTGTGCGCTGTGCTTATTTTCTGTGAAATGTTTCGCTCTGCGATGTCCTCGTAGAAGGGCTAAACAGAGAAGAAGCTTCTACTGTCGAAGCGAAGCTACTCAACACACATGTCTTTCTGTGTAGACCAAATAAGCTGTAACATGCTAAACTCATAACCATTCAGAAGAGTAGCAGTGCGCCTCATAGAGACACCCATAACCCAGATAGTCTCACACAGAGCAGGATGTTTTGAGAAGAACACAAACAGGCATGCAGTTGTATGTGCGTGAATGCTCCACATAATCTATACAATAATGAGGGCATCCCAACCGCATGGAGCATGTACAAGTGAGCACACTTAGGTATTCCCTTTCACATGTTCCAGTCAGTGCACAGATGTTGGGGCAGGACACAGTCCAACTCCTTCCACACTGTTTATAATGCACAGAGGCATATTATGTATGGGATAATACAGAGCTAGTAAATGTCAGAGCTTGCTTAACAAAGGTGTTGTTCTTTTGCTATTTGCCAGGTTCCCCCAAGGACCCACTGTATTTTGCCTGGCTGTGTCCAAGGCCCACCACATTCTGACTGATTTTGCAACAGCAAGTATGACCCTAGGAAGGTCGGTTTCCTGGTTTCGGTCCTGGCTACATTCTGCAATGTTTAAGTCAATAGGGATAAACAAGTTACCGGAAATAGGCAAGGATGTAATTGTAGTAAGGGGGAGTCAATGCCAGGAGGGAAACTGACAGCTATTTAAAAAGGGAAGAAAGAAAACCAAACACCATGCATCTAATACAGCCATAACATGCATCGCTGCCATTTAAAGGCCTTTCTGAACAGCTGTCTCTTTCATATAATTGCTAGCGGCGAAGAGATAATTAGGAGGCTCTAAAAAGCAGATTTAAAACAACATATTCAAGGCAGTTAATAGTCATATACAAAAGCACCCATCTTCTTGTTCTTTTGCCAATTGGCTGCATAGGTGTTGGCAGATCACACATTTGGGGATCAATTGATAGTGCAACTAATTCTGGAAGAGAATTCTATAATAATGGGGTCAAGATCAATTGCTTTAGGAAAATGTAAAACACAAATTTGGGGAATTTAGAGAATTATTTCCTGGGTTCAGTTACTGGCGTTGACAAAACAAAGTACCTTAAGGGGTGGTGGTGCACATAACAAACTCAAAACAACATACGTGGTTATCAAGTGCAGCACACATTAATGCTGCTCCTTTTCCTTTATATTGTACTCTTAATTTACAAAATCTACAGGCTGTATTATGCTTATCCTCACAACAGTCCTGTGAGGTAGGCCACTATTTTTCTTATTTTATAGGTCGGGTAATGCTGGGTGGGATACTGTTTCATGTTTAAGACCACATCATGAATCTCTAGCAGAGGTGCAAGCTGAGCTCCTATCTCAGATCTCTGTGAAGTTCAGCTTTCTTTCCACTGGACTACACTGGCTTCCATTGCTACTTGACTCTCCCATGAGGGGCTGCAGGCTGCCCAAACCTAGCTCACGCAAAACAGGGAACCCCTCTCTGATCGCCAGATAAGGAATACAGTGGATGCAATGCAAATTTCTGCTATGATGTCATTCCACAAATGTGTTCTCATAACACTGAGCATCCCATGGGGCCCAACTTATATGGGATTTCCTTTGGAGACAACATACAGTACAGAGCAATCCTAAATGGGTCCAAGGTGGAACCACCACCACATTTGAATCCCTGCTTTTTGTATCAACCCAGGCAGCTGGCATTACTAGGAATGCTGCACCGTCAGTGGAAGCTGGGGCCCACCAAGGATGCTGCCTGGAACCAGTCCTGCTTCAAATTTTGCTTGGAAACATTCCACTAGTCCTGATTGTTCACCAGGGGTCCATAAACCAAGTTTGTCATCATTAAGGCAAGGTTTGAGCCCTAAAATATCTTGCCCAGAGTTAAGAAGGTTCTTAGTGTTCCATTCCACCCACTGTAAGAGAGAGAAAGAGAGAGAGGGCTTCTACATCAGCTTTGCTGAAAGACCTGCTTCCACTGGCTCCTTCCTCAACTGTCACCTGTCAGCAGCCATTCCATCAGCTGCAGGCAACAGGACTGTACAGACTTTCCACCACCTCTGCTGAAAAACCAGCAACTTTTGGTTCACCCATTACCAAATATTTCCAATCCAACAAGGATACAGTTAAGAACTCACCTCTCTCCCAACTCTTTCTCCTTTTCTGTGGTATAAGCCTGAGGGCAATGGCTGCCTATTCAAGGATAATTTAAGCCACTCTGGGAAGACTTTTTTTTTAACTGAAGAGCCTGGTGTTTTGTTTTGTTTTTTAAAAATGCTTTAAATAAACAAATAGTGGGCTTTTGAAGGTGAGCCTCGAATGCCTCTGGTTAGGCGACAGCCATCTCTGATGGTCAGAGATTGGCTGCAGCCCATTAAAAGGGGCTGGATTGCTTCAACACAAAGGAATAGCCATGCTTTCAGCCGCAAGTTTTATCAATGAAGTGACCAGATTCCAGGCTCTGTTCCCCTGTTGCCTAGTAAAGGGGCACTCATTGAGGATTTAATCACAGCATTCATGTTACAAAGGAAGGTTCTGGAATGCTTCCCTGAGCAGAGCAACTGAGCAGCACATCAAAGCAAAAGGGTGGGGGGAGTCCGAAACTCGTATCTGTTCATTTTCTTGAGATATCAGGGCAGCTCTCCTCCTGGGAAATCCAGATCCTCTGCAGTCATGGGCACAACCAGCAGGCATCCCAGGGTTCATTTCTGTCATTGGAAATAAAGAGCTGGATGGAGGGGTTTGCACTCACCTATCTTGGACCTCATGCTGCTCATAATCTAATGCCTCATTTGTTTAGAAGGATGGAGGGTGGGATGAATTATAGCCCTTTATTGAATAAAACAATTAGAAAGTAGCATGGTGTAATGATGTTAACAAGCCAGGAGCCTGATTTTTAATCCTTCATCCACAGCTTAATAGCTGTGAAGCCCTTTTGATGAAGGGTTTATTAAAAATTGTAGAATTCAAAACTGGGAAAGAGTTACACCATCCTCTCATCTTTTCCTCTTTCAAAAATGCCATTGCTATGTGAAAACCTGTGCATGTATTTGTTTACGGCTGTTTATAGTTTTGCATTGCATTACTTCACCACTGAAATGCCAAGTCTTGCCCATCATCTGCACTACTGCGATTGCCAAACACTATGCAACAAAAGGGGAGCCGCCGAGGAAACCCAGCCAGATGGGCAGGGTATAAATAATAAATTATTATAAGTGTACCTTGAAAAATGAAGTCACCACACTATAGCTATCAGAAAGGGGGCACTGGGTGCAAAACCAATGAGTCAACATGAAGGGAGAAAGGGGAAGCAAAAAACCCCGAGACAGCCCGGGGCTGCAGCCATGAAGCACTCTCATTGCGCTCAGTGGTGGAGCTATATGCTCCAGCACCGGGAGCGGAAAACAGGCTGGCACGTGGCTGGCATGCGTCCCGGGTGTGTGGCGCATGTCCCGGGGGTGTGGCGCACCGCCCACGGGGGTATTATGCACCGCCTGTGGGGACGAGGCGTGCATCCTGAGGGTGTGCAATGCACGTCCCAGGGGGTGGCTGCGATGGCACCCCACCAGAGATGGCACCTGGGGTGGCCTGCTCCCCCCGCACCCCTTCACCCACCAGTGATTGCGCTACTGCAAATATTGGATGCATGAAGTCAAATCAACATCTGCAAGGAACTAAAGAGAGCTATCTTGACACAAAGATTAATTTGCTCACCTACCGAAGAGTGTAGGCTGATAGCCATAATTTGTTTTGTGGGCAGTTTTCAGCTTTCCAGGCTTGAAGACCAGCATGAACCAAATTAGCCTTTGATATTCCAAAAGCCAATAAGAAGCTTATTTAATGTATGTCAAATTTCAAATCTAGCTGTGACCCTGCAGTAACTTTACGGTCTTGTATTCCACAATTTGGCCTAGATGACTCATTGGTTCCCGTGAGTAAATTACATGTGATTAACATTCTGTGAGGTTTGCTTAGAGATATTGTAAGTGGGATTTGTGTGATCCACTGCCTTTCTTTTTCTAAATTGTCAGAGAGAGAGCACTTCAAGATGGTCTTTGTTACTTCAGAAAGGCTCAAATTAGTCAGATTCGGATATCAAACCCCAACATCCAAAATCTGCTTGTGGGTGGGTGGGTGGGAGATGCTGGTGTTTAGACAGATCCATGTCATCCCTTGGCACTACGCCTGCAGTGTCTCTTCTACTGCCATGATTTTAATACATAAAAGTCAAATGTGTAAGCCATAATAGTTTGGAAGCAACGATGTGAATTTAGGGGCGGAGAATGTTCCAAAAGTAATACAAGGACATAACATATAAATACAGATCTGTACTGATAAATGTATTTCTACAGACACAATTATATATATTGTTTTTATTCTTACATTCACACCCCACTTTTCCTCTAAGGAGTTCAATATGGTTCTCCTACCAATTTCATTTTATCCTCAAAACAACCTCGTGGGGTAGATTAGGCTGAGAGACTAGCTGGCCGAAGGTCACATAGCAAGCTTCATGCCTGAGTTTTAACTGTGTTAACAACACCATATACTCTTTGAAGCAAGCAAACACACACACAAATGCCCGTGCACACACACACGCACCACCTCTCAGTATAGCTAATTGGGAATGGAGACATTTAATAATACCAAACGAAATTGAACCACAGTGCTGAGCTCTGTTTGGCTCCACCTCAGCCCATTATGAAATGGAGCGAAAACCCCAAGAATTAAAGCAAAACAGTGCATGCCTGCAGGGAACAAAGCCCCAAAGGGTTTGCTTCCAAGTAGAATCATGCTAATATTGCCTTCAGAGCCGGCTCTAGGTAGACCCCCGGTGGTGTGGTGTGCCAGGGCACTGGGCCGGTAGGCAGGGCGCCGCGCGGAAACCATGCTGCGCCCTGCGAGGGCGGGGGGCGCCGGAGCGATCTCCGCCCCTCAGCGCCAAGGCAGCCAACCTGCTCGAGACTGCCCTGATTGCCTTAAAGTAGATTGCATTACTTTTGTCACTTATTTTGTCACTTAGAGCCAGTGTGGTATAGAGCCAGTGTGGTGCAGTGGTTAAGAGCGGTAGACTCGTAATCTGGTGAACCGGGTTCGCATCTCCGCTCCTCCACATGCAGCTGCTGGGTGACCTTGGGCTAGTCACACTTCTTTGAAGTCTCTCAGCCCCACTCACCTCACAGAGTGTTTGTTGTAGGGGAGGAAGGGAAAGGAGAATGTTAGCCGCTTTGAGACTCCTTCGGGTAGTGATAAAGCGGGATATCAAATCCAAACTCTTATTATTATTGCTCTTGAATGAGATTTATCAATAAAGCAAACGAACGAAACGTAGCTTGGCATGCCACCAGAAAACAGCACTTTCTATCAGCTTGTTTTCCCAAGATCTCTCCATTATGTGTGCCACAATCCCTACTTTGCATCTATAGCATGCAAAGATGCCCCAGCCTTGATTATGTGGAACAGCCGAGATCCCCCAAGAAACAGCCCAAACCAAGCAGCAGTTGGGTGGTTTTTGATAAAGCCATGAGCAGCTTTGCTAAAGAGGTTTACACGCATTATTCCTTAGAGTGGGGGCAATGTTCATATCGAAAGTGGGAGGGGGAAAGAGTGACCTATCAAGGGAAGGGTTTTTTTAAAAAATTTTTAAAAAGTAAAGATTTATACAATCTGAAGAGAAACCAGTTTTTTGGTTTTTTTTTAACCCACCCAAAGGGCAGAAAGGACAGGGAATGGAAGCATTCTCCATTTATGCCAAACAGAGGGGGGAGGACAGCTTACCACTACTTAACAAAACGAGGCATTAGAAGGAAAGTTGGGCCCTAAACACCAACCCAGCCCCCATCACCCTATGCAGGAGACAGTCTGTGTGCGTGCATGTGTGCGCGCGCCTGGGAGCACATGTCCATTGGAATGCAGATCACAATTCCAAAGCCATTGTTCTGTCCAAAAAAGAGAAGGCAAGGATTCATTCATTAAAGCCACAGCAGATGGCTGCGTGGCAGACAGGGAGCAGCATGACGCAGGGCCACCAGCTGGCGGCAACCTCACTGGCAGCATTCAGGCGCAGCTGCACTTTTACTGTTCCATTCAATCTCCCCACATTCCTGAGAGTGCCACTTAGCAGGGGATCCCCCTCACATCTAATGGACAAATTTAGGGACGGTCCGTTCAGCAAGTCCTCTCACTTTCACCGCCTGCGTCTTTAACAGAACAGGAGCACCTTGTGTGTGCGCTCGTGTGTGCTAATTCCTGGGGGAAACATGACAAGATATTCCCTCCCGCAAAGCTTTTCTATAAATTCCCCCTACATTTAAAAATGGGGGTTGAGGAAAGGAGCCTCTGCAGATACGAAACAGACGGCTGGCTTCAGGTAACTTTGTGTGCTCTCAGAGGTGTCTACAACAAGCCTCGTCAAGTTTATACACATGGCAGCACAGCACTGCGAAGAACTGTGGAGTCATTTGCAAAAACTGAGAGATTTCTGTGCCCACCATCTGAAATGGAACAAAGGCAAATTAACTCAGGAGTATACAACAACACAGTTACACATTGGTGGAATGCTGGGTATGTGGCCAGTCTGGGCTACATCCGCTTTATAACTCTTATTTAACATGTTTTAAGAAGCTGGGTGTTAATCTCTTAGTGCTTAAAAAGAAAAACTAGCCTTTACAGTCTAAGACTTAGAATAGTGGTGGGGAATCTTTCTTAGGCAGAGGGCAACTTTCCCAGAGCCACATGCCAATAGTGGACAGGGCCAGAGGTAAAAGTGGGTGGAGCAGTTAATGTATTGATGCTCACTGACACACGTACTTCTGTTTGGCCCAGTGATGTGGGAAGAAATCCCCTGGAATTACTTTTAATATGTTTATCCCCATCTATTCAGTTATGGTACAACCCAGTCAAATCTCAGGATGTTACAGCTCAATAGATTTCAGTGGGAGAATAAAAAGCACATTTGCAGTGCCTTCCTATCCATGTCTACTCAGAAGTAATTCCTGTTGCATTCAGTGGGTTTTACTCTTCAGTAAGTGGATTAGCACTGTGGCTTTAATGCTGAAATCAATAGGCTTTCATTAAATGGTGTGTGTGTGTGTGTGCACACGCGCACACACACGATATTGTTGCTCAACAGGAATGGATGTTGCATCATATCTGCAAGCAGTGGCAAAGAGAACAGAAAATTATCAGGGCTTGCATCTACAGCAACATGGAACATCTTGTTATGTAAGGAGGTACCAATCAATATAGAGCATTTAAGGTTCGGCTGACTAGGTGCATGGCAAGTACAACAAACCTCATCAAGTTTGTTCCATTGTCATCCGTAAAGTTATGCAACTGATAGGCACATTGCCGGGGGGGGGGGGGGTTGGCGGTGGCCACAGACCTGAAAAGAGAAGGAGGGAGGAAAAAAGAAAAGGAAGGCCAAACCAGGGATATTCACATAGCTATGGTAATTAGCTGGCGCAATCCTTCTGCCTAAGGACAATCTCTATTGGCTTCTTTGAATAGCAGGTGAAGGACCCAGACGGTAAGATAGCCATGGCTCCCATGAGCAGATGGGAAGAACAAAATGCTGTGCACGCATCAGTCATCTTGCTTGCTCCTTTTAAAAAGGCATCCTTTGTAGCCTACACCATGGCTGGTGACCCAACTATGCAATTTCCTTGCTCCGAGGAAGATTAGGTTACAACAAGGATCATGTTTCAACAATCCAGCAGCCATTCCTTATATCCTAGTGGAACCCAGTCTTGTTATCCTAGTTTTTTCTCCAATGATGAGAATAATAAGACTTAGTATTAGCACATTTCAAGTGTTTGAAGAGCTCCACGCACATTGTGTCAGTAATCCTTGCAATGGACTCGTAAGGTAGTGTATCATTATCCCCATCATACAGCTGAGGGGCTTTGCTGGTGCACTAATAAAAAGGTAAAGGGATCCCTGACCATTAGGTCCAGTCGCAGACGACTCTGGGGTTGTGGCGCTCATCTTGCTTTATTGGCTGAGGGAGCCAGCGTTTTGTCCGCAGACAGCTTCCGGGTCATGTGGCCAGCATGACTAAGCCGCTTCAGGCGAACCAGAGCAGCACACAGAAACGCCATTTACCTTCCCGCCGGAGCGGTACCTATTTATCTACTTGCACTTTGACGTGCTTTCAAACTGCTAGGTTGACCTTCTGATCAGCAAGCCCTAGGCCGACCTTCTGATCAGCAAGCCCTAGGCTCTGTGGTTTAGACTACAGTGCAGTAATAGCCGGAGGTAAAATTCAAACTGAAGTTTTCCCTGCAAATATAACCTGCATGCCCTTTTCCCCAGGGCCAGTCAGATCATGGGGCACAATGAGACAATTCTCAAATGGTGGGCATGAACAGTGGCTAAATGGCCTGCCCTGCCCTCGCCAACTTGCTCCATTCTCCTTTCTGCCTCAGTGCCATCATCTGAAGAACAGCCAATGGGGTCCATCCTCAGACTGATACATTATGGGCATGGTGACCAGAAGAGTGTTCCTCCTGGGCACAGTGACTAAGCCACCCTCTGATTTGCCACAGTAGAGAAAGGCTGTTAAGAAACTTAGAAAGCCTTAAAGTCTGTGTTAAAGTAAGCTTACCTCTTTTCCTAAGGTGAAATAACTTTCCACGGAAAACCACAGCAGCACAGGAACTCCACCACCAGCTAACCTACTGTACCTGCAATGCCTAGCTATGAAGGACGACCCCTTTGGCTCTCCTTCAGAGCAAGGCACAGAGGCAGTGAGGAGGTGGTGGCAAAGTGGTAGCAAGGAAATGGACAGCACGACCAGTGCTGTCAATGCAAATTCACAATATAAATTTGACTTTTCATCAAATGAAGTGAACCTCCAAGTCATCTATGTTGATAAATTATAAAACAAAGATCCGCAGAAGGCAGCTCAAGCTAGTATTCTGGAAATGTTACACAAATTGGTATCCTACGCTTTTCCATTTTTTAAAAAAAACACATAAACCTATTAATTACTGTAGAACCACTACATTACATTGCATACAAGAGTGACTGTATACTGCAGCATCTTATAGAAAGCTGCACATCAAAAGGATTGTGTGAATTGCTTAAGAGTCCATACTGCTTGGGACCCAGGTGGCGCTGTGGGTTAAACCACAGAGTCTAGGGCTTGCTGATCAGAAGGTTGGCGGTTCGAATCCCTGCAACGGAGTGAGCTCCCCTTGCTCGGTCCCAGCTTCTGCCCACCTAGCAGTTCGAAAGCACATCAAAGTGCAAGTAGATAAATAGGGACCGCTCCGGCGGGAAGGTAAACAGTGTTTCCATGCGCTGCTCTGGTTCACCAGAAGCAGCTTTGTCATGCTGGCCACATGACCTGGAAGCTGTCTGCGGACACACGCTGGCTCCCTCGGCCTATAGAGCAAGATGAGCACTGCAACCCCAGAGTCGGACACGACTGGACCTGATGGTAAGGGGCCCCTTTACCTTTTTAATAGGTCATTTTGTATGAAGAACTCCTTACACGCCTGCTTTAAGGCCCTTTCCCTGTACATTTCCAGATAGCAGGTCTTAAGCAGAGCTGAAAGCCTGAAGGAATCTAACATTAATGCACAAAATCCCTAGTAAATATGGACAAATTTGGGGTGGAGGGAGGGCATATTATAGCTCAATTGGTAGCTATAATATCAGGGTCATGCCCCACATTGGGCAAAAGATCCCTGCATTGCAGGGGGTTGGACTAGATTACCCTTGTCCTTCCAACACTACAATTCTATGATTCACAACTGTTGTCTCCTTTGGGAAAATATTGAAACTTTAAAACTTGGGAATAACTGCAACAGCAGCATAGTCACTCTCTCAGCCACTGTCCCTAGAATGTTTCCCTCTAAAGAAGAGCCCCTTGTGATTCCATCATCCTTGACCATTGGCAGACTAGGACTTGCACTTAGGGACCCAGGGTTGGGAAAGGGTGGCTTAGACCAGTGGTCCTCAACTTTGGGCCTCCAGATGTTTTTGGCCTACAACTCCCATGATCCCTAGCTAGTAGGATCAGTGGTCAGGGATGATGGGAATTGTAGTCTCAAAACATCTGGAGGCCCAAGGTCGAGGACCACTGGCTTAGACCATTTGAGCTGTGCTACTGGTAACCTAGCAGGAGAGGAGACAGACGCAGGGTGCCAATCAGGAGACTTGGAATTCAGCTCTCTGCTTCCCTACCCAGAGTCCTGTATGTCTTGCCCAAGGTGGCTCATAAGCAGGGAGGTGGCTGCAGAGAAAGAACAGCACAGGACACCCTTAGCTGCAAGGCTATTAGGTTGGCGCTAGAGCAGGTGGTGTCCTTCCATCAGAAGCGACAGTTGAAAATTCTGGCTTTTTCCTAAAAATTCAGCTGAACTAATTGTTCTTGGTGACAGGAACGCAGAAAGTCGGGGCATTCTTCCACCTACCTCAGGATTGTTCAAACTGACTTGCACCGAGTCTCCAGGGTTTCAAACAGGGAACATCTCAGCCTTACCTGGAGATTGAACCGGGGAATCTTCTGTTGGTAGGCAGACACACTGCCATTGAGCCACACCCCTTTCCCCCATTACACCAAGAGAACCTGAGAGTCACAGAGCTCAACAATCCAGAATTGGGAAGTTATTGACATCTGCACTGTGCTTCACAAGTGCTTCTCCTTTGTTTGCTTCTGTGGTACCGGCCTCTGATCCCAGCTTTAAAAGAAAAGCAAATGTGCAGGAAAATATTTCCACTCGCTTTCTTTTCCCTGCCAACTGCAAGACATGGTCATAAAGATGAGGTGCCCACGATGGTTTTGGGCGGGCTGTGGTTTTAGCTTAGAAGCGGCACGTGGTTGTGGGTGGGAAATGGCACGGGGTCCCACAGATGGAAACAAAGAGGTCTGCACACAGGTCAGCAGCAAGAGCCAAGGACCTGCACAAAGGAAATGGCTGCAAAGAGGAGGCCTCTTGATGTTTCTGCATTTCTGAAGATCTTCACTTCCCTCTTGTTTTTATGCTATTCTTTATTGTTTGTATACACATGGCACTTTACAATTTTGACAAGCCCCCAAAGCCTTAGGATCTAAAAGACAGACACAAGGGGAACAAAGAAAACAGGTGGGGGTGTAGGCAGAAGGGAAATGGCGGAAGAATACGTATGACATTAATTTAGTTAACTAGCCATCACTTTCCATCATGCCTGGCACCAACAAGCAAGTTAAGATCTGACCTAAAGGGTCTTCCTCTATGGAAAAAAATGGAAATAAACCTTTAAAAGTCTATCCTGAACCCTATGGATAGTTAACCTATTTCAGGCTGAGGGCCACATTGACCCAGTAGCAACACTCTGGGGGCCACATGTCAAAGAGGACACAGACAAAGTGGAAAGGTGGGTGTGGTCAATTTTTATTTCTTATTTTTAAAAGGACACCAATATATATTATGGGTGGTATTCAACTGCAGTCCTACTGAGAGTAGACCCATTGAAGTGAATGCACCTGACTAAGCTTCATTAATTTCAGTGAATCTAATCTGAGTAGGACTTCGCTGAATACAACTTCAGGTTTTTAATGTATGATGATTTAAAAAGTCAATTATAAATTTGGTGAATATTAGAATGTGCCATTTGTGGTCTTTGTTTTTTGTTCTTGTTTAATTGAAAAATGGGCAGCAAAAAATCTTTTGCCATCATAGCAGGGGATCCATAGGTACAGCAAAATAAAAAGAAACCTGTTTATTTATTTATTTATTTATTAAAGAGAGACAATTTTTGTGGCAGAGATTCCTTGAGGGATTCGATGTGGGGCAGGAACCATGGGTCAGTCACCCCTGCAGTACACAGTGAGAACTGCTTGACTTTCATTCATATCAGCACGGCTTCCCAAACATCCCATCAAAATTGCATTGCTATGACTGAAACGTTGCATACTACCAAGAGATGAAACAACAGCATTTTCTAGATCTTTGGATCCCTCCTGGCTAAAGAATGCAATCAAGTTATATTTGACCGCATCACCATGTTTTCTACACAATAAGACTTCAGAGGTGAAACAGAAGCCTAGCGGAGGACAAAATCATTTTTAAAATTGTGATCCTTCCAACCCTGAGCAGCAGCTACAATTAGTGTCTGTAACAATCAATGCACCAAGCACAAATTGCACTTTGCTTAGGCTTGCAATGTGCTGTGCTGAATAAGATACAGCAACTTTCACTAGAAAAAGAACAAAAGAAAAGCAGTGGAAGTTTGTGGAGAGGAGGAGGGGGGAAAGAGAGGAATGGATAAAAGCAGTTTCATCTTTCCTCAAAGGTCCCTAGCATAAAAGTCTGTTCTCCTGGCACTTTTTTGCCTCTCCAGATTCCCTTCAGAAAATCCATAGTGTGCTCTTTCATTGGCAGATTTAAAAGCAGCTCTAACGTTAATTTGTCCCCATCCCTTTCCTAAGGTCACAAAAGATTCCAGCAACTCTAAAATGAAGGCCTGGTGTGTTCAGGTACTTTGTTCTTGTGACCACAATACAAATGAGAGGGAGGCATTTGTAAGGATTAACCTACTTATAACCTCATAAGAAACCATTAAATAACGAGAGGAGAATTGACTAGGTGACTTAAATAAATCATGTGGGACTTTTAATTCATTAAGTTCTATGGCCTTCTAGCTTCTCTTTGGTATAGTTCTCTCCATAATTATGATTGCTAAAGTGCCATACATCTTCTCGGCAACACTTACATGAACATGGGTTGGATCCAGAGCAGCACACATGGAGGCAGCTGATTTGCCACCCAGCTACAGTCATTCATGGCGCATGGGCAGTGAGATTGGAGGTGTGGGCACGGCCAGTGGAATAGAGAATAAAAAGTTTGCATGCATAAACAGAAGCAGTTATTCACACTTCTTTTGAACTAAGCCTCTATAAGCCAGTATAAATGTTGTTATATTACATGGCAAGGGATGAAACTGAAGGCGTGTTCAGACCTTTGCCTGAACTTGTGGATGTTCAAAGTGTGGACTTGAAACTGGGGTGCACATTTCCTTGTATGTATCTCACATACACCTTAGTCCTTGACCTTCTCCATATTGTACAGTCTGCAGGGGGCTTCTAGGTCACTTTCACTTCAATGCACATCCTAGCGGTGTAGAAGAATCTTCCTGTAATCAAGTACATAGAAGTAGAGGCCCCCTGCAATCCTTCCCAGCACAACATGGGGGGGGGGATGATATAAGGGAGTTAGGAAAAGTATATATTTATAGTTGTTATGAAACAATTACTTTAGATGGGCAGTGGGATTCTGTGTTTACATAGTTCTGTGTATGAAGACTACTTGTTCTGAACGTCATGTTCCTTAATTAAATACTTCATATATTTATGCTTTAACTGTGTTCTGGTCTGGGTGAATTCTCAGGGAAATATATATTTTCTCCATGTGTCTGGTACACAGATGAAGCTGAGCAATGATATAAAGAGAGAATCCTATAGCTCTCTCTGTTCAAGTCAGCAGATGATAGCAGCAGGCATTTTAAGGGAAGCCTGTTGCACTCAGGTCTTATGTGCATGCTTCCCAAAGGCATCTAGTTGGCCACTGTGAGAACAGGATGGTGGACTAGTTGGGTCATTAGCTTGATCCAGCAAGCTATTATTATGTTCAGAGGAAGATGAGAGGCTCTGGCTCTCTCCTCTCTCTCTCTCTCTCTCTACTCTTGGTTACTCTGCCTTCTGTCCAATGAGCAACGCCCACCACTGGGGGAAGAAAAGATGGACAGCCCGCCAGGAGCTTCAGGACCTCTTCCCAAGTGCTTAGCTAGCTGCTCATGAAAGAGGGGAAAGCACTGATGAGGGTCTGGTTGGCAGTCAGGGAGGAATGGAGTTGCTTCAAAGCTCCAGCCTTCCCTACCTGAGGAAATGTGCAAAGAGCAACAAGGAACCCGTCTACCTCTGGCTATGACGCCATTCACTATTGGCTTCAATCACACTTACCACTGGCATGCAACCCCCAAACGGTTACCCCAAATAGAAAAAAGGGTTCTCCATAGTTATATTATGCTTCTAAAATAGACCTCAGGTGGGATTCACCCAACTCTGTCAGCGGAAGCCCTTTGCAAGGTCTTCCACTTGTGCATTTCTCCCTCTCTCCTACCCCTGAACCTCCACTCCAAAGTTGGCTGTTTGTGTATACCAGCAACAATTAGCTACTGAACTAAATTCAAGGTGCTGCTTTTGGTGTATGCAACCCTATACAGCTTGGGATCAGGATACCTGAAAGACCGCCTCTCCCTTTATTTAGCCAACTGATCACTGCACTTTGCAGGTGAAGGCCACCTGTAGATACCATCCTATCAGGAGGTCCATTCTGCACAATATAGGAATTGGGTCTTTAAAGTTGTGGCATCTGCCCTTTGGAGTCCCCTTCCCTTAAATATTAGTCAGGTGCCATCTCTGGTTTCTTTTCAGAGCCTGTGAAGTTCTCTGTCTCCCTACAAACTGTTTAAGATGAGCTCTTTCCCAGTCTGCATCTGTAATGGATTTTTTAAAAAAATAAAATAAAAAAATTAAAAGATGTATTTAATTCTTTTGCTGTTTGGGGCCCTGAATATCTTTGGGAGGAAGGACAAGATATAAATTTAATAATAAATAGAACAGGTAGCAGCCAAATAAGTAACAATTAAAGATATGCTGCACTCCTTGATACAAAGAAAGTACACCTGAAAAGACACACCCCTGTTCCACAGGTGTAACTAGACAATACAGAACAGTGGAGTGCACATTTTGAACATCTAACCCTAAGTATTTTCAAAGGCCAATTATCTTTTAGGTTCTGCAGGCAGGAGTTTAATTGTCCAGAATATTTTTTCAATGAGGCTCTGTGTGCTGCAATTCCAATCAAAAGCTGATGCAAAACGTACTATGGGAAACGCCACAGGGAACCTTAATCTGAATTGCATGATCCTTTAATGTGCCCTGTGCTTAAAAAAAAAAATCTATCCAGAAGTTGTGTTAATGAACTGCTGATGACTGGCTTATTCACAAGATTTTGCAGATCCATGCAGAAGTGTTGCCGTGCCAACAGATGGAGCCAAGGTTCAAAAGAATAAGACAATACTGTATAGCAGGGAATTCTGGGGGCTGGGGGAGAAGGAAAACACACAAGGCTTTTCTCCAAAAAGGGAAAGAGTTCCTGCCCACTTGAAAAGGGATCCGTGTGACTTTTGTGCAGAGAGAGAGAGGAAGGACATGATTCAACCATCACATGCCTCCTCTTTGAACAACAGTCGCCCTACAAAAGGACTAGACACCAAGCCATCACAAGCCCACGCACCCCAAAGGGATGCCAGCTTCTCATAACAGGAACCTAAAGGCCAGGTTCCTGCAGATGATATAGCTCTGCAAAGACGTTCAGTGCCATTTTTGTCAGTTCCACTCCAGTATAGTCAGCTACAGCTTGATATCTTTATTAGTTGGATATAAATACAGCCCTTCTTGTGAAGCCCGCCAAATAACTGTTGCACTTCTGGTTACCTCACAGTACCAGGTTTTGGAATATCCCTTCATCCAGCACTGTCTCAAACCAATTGTCCACCAACATCTAACCAAAGAGTTGGAGGTGGGGATGACATGCATGCGTCAGAACCCAAAAATAAGAATTGGCGTGTTGCCGTAACTGTATGATAACAACCACTATATGATAACACCAACCTCAGTCTGCCGTCAACCAGACTGGTGCATGCTCTAGTTATCTCTCACTTGGATTACTGCAATGCGCTCTCTATGTGGGGCTACCTTTGAAGGTGACACGGAAACTACAACTAATCCAGAACGCGGCAGCTAGACTGGTGAGTGGGAGCGGCCACCAAGACTACATAACACCAGTCCTGAAAGACCTACATTGGCTCCCAGTACGTTTCCGAGCACAATTCAAAGTGTTGGTGCTGACCTTTAGAGCCCTAAACGGCCTCGGTCCAGTATACCTGAAGGAGCATCTCCACCCCCATCATTCTACCCGGACACCGAGGTCCAGCGCCAAGGGCCTTCTGGCGGTTCCCTCACTGCAAGAAGCCAAGTTACAGAGAATCAGGCAGAGGGCCTTCTCAGTGGTGGCACCCACCCTGTGGAATACCTTCCCACCAGATGTCAAAGAGAACAACAACCAGACTTTTAGAAGACATCTGAAGGCAGCCCAGTTTAGGGAAGCTTTTAATGTTTGATGGATTACTGTATTTTAATATTTTGACGGAAGCTGCTCAGAGTGGCTGGGGAAACCCAGCCAGATGGGTGGGGTATAAATAATAATAATAATAATAATAATAATAATAATTATTATTATTATTATTATTATTATTAGCTTAAGGAAAATACTGACATACTTGTAGTTATCTGATTTTAATGCCAGCTTTCTTGGAGGCACATTTGGTGCTATTCAAAGAGGAAGAGGCAAGAGCTGGGATATTTATGTCACTGAATGTGAAGGATGGCTCATACTACCTCCCTATATATATATAAAAGTCACACCAACCATGGAGGAGGAGTAAATTGCATTACATTCCTAAATGTTATGCAGGAGTAATACAACACAGAATAACCATAACAGTATGCTTAGGACTTTTGACATCCAATATAACTCTTGTGCTGGAGATTCAGAGAAAAGTTGCTTGGCCATGTCCTGGGCCATGAGAATCAGTTTTGCTGAAGGTTCAAAAAAGTAATACATTTCTTTTCCAACTGTGTGTGTGTGTGTGTGTGTAAATCCCTGCAGCACAATAGAACACATGCCCGTGCAGCTTCCCAGATAAGCTGAAGGCATGCCCTGCTTTGACAAATGAACATCCAGGCTGTGAGGTCTAATCACCAATGATATAAATGGCTTGAGCAATGCTTTCCTTCTGTCACCAGCCAATATTGCCTTACAGGTTGCAATTAACTTGGGTGCTGGGGAGGCAATAATTAGGGTCTTGTTATTGGACACAAATGAGCCTATTTATCAGCATTAGAGCCGCAGCGATCCATTTGCCATTGTAGAGCAATTTTGTAAATGAAATCCTTAAAGTCTGGTATGCCTTGTGAGCCTATTGGCACTCGCTCACCAAGGTCGATGCTTCATGTTGAGCTCAACCTGACCATTAAGCAGACCTGTCCAACGCTTCCAGAATAACTCGCTTGCAGATTTAACGTCGCTTGACACTGAAGATCCAAACAGGAACATTTCAGGACATAATGAAGTGGAAGGGTATGTGTACAAACAAGGTATCCTGCCTTTCTGATATACCGTATGTGAAACATGTTGTGCAGTATGCATTTTATCATAGCTGGAACCCACTCAAATATACCCAGAATGGTATGCATGGGAGTGTCCTCTGTGGGAGGCAATATGCTTCTGAATACCAATTGCTGGGAATCACAGGTGGGGAGTGTTGTGCTCAGGTTCTGCTTTTGGACTTCCTGTGGACATCTGATTGGCCACAGTGAGAACAGAGTGCTGTACTAAATGGTCCTTTGTCCTGATTCAAGAGGCTTTTCTTATGTTCCTATCTGTACAATAACCCAGCTAGATAATGATTTGCCCAAGGCTCTCTAGCAAACTTTAAGGTTGCATCACTAAAATGTGTGCACATGGTAAAAGAACATAAACACACCATGGCAAGGATCCAAAGGGTTTTGGGGTTTCTTATATCACCATCCCTTCTCATTGTAACCCAGAAACTTCCGAAAGCTGGGCATGATGTGGCATGATGCAGGATGGCACACGTGGAGGAGCTTTCTGTTCTCGCTTGGCGTTCTTTGGCTCCCAGCCCATATATAATATTAGAAATACTTAAGACAGGTGTGACACTCACTGTTCTCTCACCTACTACAGAGGAATATGAGAACCAGCATGGTGTCAAAGGGCTCTTGCGGCCAGCTTGGTATGAGAAGTTGGACCGCCCTGCTCTATACGCCAAACATGTTTTCATGGTCCTACCTAGTAAGCGACAGTTTGGCTTGCCATGACACGTGAACCAGGCCTGTGCATGACAGAGGTTTTGATAAATATTTCATACATGAAAAGAACTCTGCATTTCTTCTTCTTCAGGAAGTGTTGACACATCTAACAATGTGAAAAATGGTGCCAAGGTAGTCGTCATGCCTTAGTGGTATTTGGCTGGGTATAAGAGAGCCAGGGCGGTGTAGTGGTTGGAGTGTCAGACTAGGACACTTGAATCCCCAATTGGCCGTTAATGCTGACTGGGTGACTTTGGGCCTGTTACTGCCTCTCAGCCTAACCTACCTCACAGGGTTGTTGTGATTCAATGAGAAGAGGGAGAAACATGTGAGATATAAATGCAGTAAACAAGCAAGCAAGCAAGAACGTTAGGCGGTACGGTATGTACATGCCCACACACAAAATGACTTCAGGTTCCAAAATCAAAGCCTCTGCTAGACCCAGGACTTTTCCCCCCCCCCCCCAACCAGAACTCACCAGAACTCAGTTCCAGCACCTCTCAGATGGGCACCATTGCCATTATAAGAGAACAAGGGAGATGTTCATGGTGAATTCAGTACCTCTTTTTCCAGAATAACAGCACTGACTAGACCTTTCTGGAAGACATTGTCAAACAGGATAGTGGCAGCCAGGGCTTTTTTTTCACTAGAAAACCCAGTGCTTTTTTAAAGGGGGGAGCACCTAGCCAAAGTTATTGAGATTTTTAAAGGGGAGATCACCCTTCTCCTCTTATGCTGCCGCCCTCCAACGTGCCACACAGATCGCCGTGCTGTCGCACAGCCACAAGCACTGTGCCACCATGCCACAAGGCTACAGAGGTGCTGGAACACACCAAAGAGGTGGCGGAACTCAGTTCCTGTGAGTTCCGGCTGAAAAAAGCCCTGGTGGCACCCATATCAGATGAAGAAAGAAAACGGCATTTCAGAAGTGAAAAGATGCCACTCAAAAGGCTGCTCAAGCATGTCAGGTCTACAAATGTCCCTGAATCAATTCAGACTTGGGAGACAACAGAGGATAAAGAGAACAATATACATTTAAATCTAGGTGATATCATGTCCTCACTTCCCAAGGAGTAAATTGAGTTCCAATACTATCCATTTTAATTCCCTTCCCCTCTTTACCACATATGAAGCCAGATGAGAGGTAATTGCTGATAAACCACTTAAAATAGATGGCTGCCTTTGAATTAACTAAATTTTGTTTTAAGCAGATATGTGCTGCTTAATTGGCTTGCAGCAAATAATGCCATTGGGCTCACAGGAATGTAAAAGCTGCCCTGCTGCATCAGACTGAAGACCTGTGCATTTATTTGATGCGCTGCTCTGTCCCTTTACATTTTACAAAATCTCAAAACAATAGCACAACAGCCAAAGGAACTGGCACTCTGCGAAAGCAAAGTTAATGGCCAGAAAATGCCAATGCAAAAAAGAAAAAGAAAAAGTATGCATTAACCCAAAAAGACAATATAATTAGTGCATGCTTCAGAAGAGAGATCATTCTATGTGGTGGGTGCCACCACCATGAAAGCCCTCCTCCGCAACATGAATCTCTGAAGCCATTGCTCAGTGGGTCTAGTTCTTCCATACTCAGTATGGCCGACCAAATGTCTATAGCAGGCATCCCCAAACTGCGGCCCTCCAGATGTTTTGGCCTACAACTCCCATGATCCCTAGCTAACAAGACCAGTGGTCAGGGATGATGGGAATTGTAGTCCAAAACATCTGGAGGGCCAAAGTTTGGGGGTGCCTGGTCTATAGGCAGCCCACAAGCAGGATATACAAGCAATAGCCCTCTCCCATTTATGATCCTCAGCAAATTGGCTATGATACTGGAAGCAAAGTAGCAGCCACACACAAAAATAAGGAGAACATTCTCCAAAACAAAAAAGGACAGGTGCAATTGTCTGTGCCACTTTTGGAAAGGTTGCAAGAATCCAACACACACAACCTGAATAGAGTAGTTTATTTTTATTTTTATTAAGTATCCCATCCAGGCTGTTTGCCTCCCCTAATCTCTCCTGGCAATTTTACCCTAATCAGCATTCGGGTGCTGATTTTTAAGGTTACTTGCTGATCTAAAGGAAACGAACACCTCTCTCTAAGAGCACCACTGTCTCCCCCCTGCCTGTGAGCAGTAGTGGCAGTGATAAGGACAGAGGCTTCAGCCATCTCAAAAGAGACAGAATCACAAAGAGCTCCTCTGATCAATTCTGGCATCTGGTCTTCCCCTCATTAGCACATTAAAGCTGCTCTGTCCATTCTATCAGAGCTACTCTGTCCATTCTCCAGAGTTGTCTATGAAGCCATTTATGCTTCTGCTCTTTGGAAACCTCCCCAGTTCAAGAGGCACTAGCTAACCCTCTTTCCCAAAGCCCAAGTTACATTGGGGGGGATCTTATGCATACAACAGGTACCCAGAAAGCACAGATCTCCCAAATGCCCAAGTTAAGCGGCATACATATATTCCCAGGGAGAGACTTGCCAATTTATGCCTCATGAGAAAACGTCTCTCCTCCTTCCGCCCCAATTCTATTTGTGAGATTTTTCACAAGTTAAGAATGCAGCTCATTGCATAGGCTTTTGCATTATTAATTTACTGTACTGTTCAGAAAAGTTCATTTCTGAATATGCTAAATTAAGTGCATGTCTGGTATACAGGAAAAGGGAGGGGAGGAAAGAGTCTCCAAGTTTAAATGCATTAAAGTCTATGGCCCAAACTGCAGGTGCATTTTAAAGATCACCCAGGAATCTTCCTTCATATCAGCACCCCTCTGAAATGATTCTTCTGCTTTTCCCTACACTTTAATATGTTACCTCACCCACTCCAACAAGTGTGGGAATATATACTCTCCCATTTCCCTATCTCATCCTGCCCTATGACTAGACTTTCATTTAAAAGAAGACAACTGTCAATCCGTCTAGTCCAGGGGTCTGCAACCTGCAGCTCCGGAGCCGCATGTGGCTCTTTTACACCTTTGCTGCGGCTCCGGAGCGGATACGAGGGGAGGAGGCGTCCGAGCCATGCACCGCCTGAGCCATGCGGCAGCGCCCGCCATGCCCGCCAGACGCTCGCGCGGTGCCCACCGGCGCACACAGCTGTGGCGGCACGCTGTGCGCCTGCGCCCCGCACGGCGCCCGCCAGAGTCCACAACTCCGCTGTGCGCATGCGCTGTGCAAAAAGGACGCAAGGTGACGTTAGCAGCCTGGGGAGCGTGATCGGCCCCCTCCCTGCATCAGCCCCTCCCCGCCGCATTTCTGCAGCCAATAGGCTCACGGGGGCGGGGACGGAGTTATTTTTTTTAACGGGCGCGCTTCTTCCCGCCCAGCAGCAGAAACGGCTTGCGGGCTCGGAGCGCGTGTTTGCTGCTGCTCCTGCTCCTGCCTGCGGCCTGCCTGTGGCCTCCTGCCGGCCTGGTCAGGAGATTGAGGTAGATGTATTAATCAATGGGTTGATTCAATATGAGGAAATTTTATAAGTTCACTTGATGGGAGCAACACACATGAAACCATACAGGTGTCCTAATAAGGGAGTTAGAGTTTTGCCCATTCCCAGTAATCAAGGCAGCCCAAACTCATAAGGCAGTGGTTGCTGGTGCCCATTCCCAGTACAGTGGAACCTTGGTTTATGAACACCTCGGTTTATGAATTTTCGGTTTACGAACGCCGCAGACCCATCTGGAACGGATTAATTCATTTTCCATTACTTTCAATTGAAAGTTCGCTTCAGTTTATGAATGCTTCAGTTTAAGTACTCCGTGGACTGTCTGGAACAGATTAATCCACTTTCCATTACTTTCAATGGGAAAGTTCACTTCAGTTTATGAACGCTTCAGTTTATGAACAGACTTCCGGAACCAATTGTGTTCATAAACCGAGGTACCACTGTAATCAAGGCAGCCCAAACTCATAAGGCAGTGGTTGCTGGTGCCCATTCCCAGTAATCAAGGCAGCCCAAACTCAAAAGTTATTTTTATAATGACAAGGATGAGATTGGGCCCTCATTATTAATTATTATTTACATCAGGCACTGATTATGATTTATGGTACACTGGGGCCCTGATTAATTTTCTATGGCATTTTGGGGCATTGATTATTGGGCATAGCAAATTTTGCTATGGGGCCCTCTGATTTCTAATTACGTCCCTGTTTTGTGGCTCCCAGTTTATTTATTTTTCTTCGGAAACGGGTCCAAGTGGCTCTTTTTGTCTTAAAGGTTGCAGACCCCTGGTCTAGTCCAGATGTCCCCAAACCTGGTGCCCTCAGGATGATCACTAGCTTGGTAGCTGGAGTCCAACATCTGGGGAGCATCCAATTGGAAACAACAACAGCTATGTTCTATCTCCACTGTCAGAAGCACCATGGCTCTAAATACCAGTTGCTTGGGATTGCAGGTGGGCAGAGCGCTGCTGTGCTCACGTCCAGCTTACGTGCTTCTCACAGGCATCTGGTGGGCTGCTGTGAGAGCAGGCTCATCTTATGTTCTTATGATCTTCTCTAGCACCTTGTTTCTCACAGTAGCAAGAAGACAACTGCATGAACTTGTTGCCCAGAAAACAATTGCAGTGGCTGGCTGGCTGGCTCAGTTGGTAGAGCATGAGACTCAATCTCAGGGTTGTGGGCCCCACCTTGGGCAAAAAGTATCCTGCATTACAGGGAGTTGGACTAGAGCAGTGTTTCCCAACCAGTGTGCCTCCAGATGTTTTGGGACTACAACTCCCATCATTCCTGACCACTGGTCTTGCTAGCTAGGGATGATGGGAGTTGTAGTCCCAAAACATCTGGAGGCACACTGGTTGGGAAACACTGGACTAGAGGACGCTCGTGGTTCCTTCCAGCTCTACAGTTCTATGATTCTGATGCTTTCCTGCCATTCCCCCAACAACTGATATTCAGAGGAATACTCCTTATGAACGTGGAGATTCCAATTAACCATCACACCTAATCCTGGGAAGAGAAGGGAGCTGGATGCAGACACTATAGTTCAGCATTTGCTTCTCTTTTGTTCATTTTTTTAAAAAAACAACCAGGATGTCTGCATCATTGATTCAATCACCAATTGTTTTCTTGGCAGCTTCAAGACATCCAACTTATAGTGCCTTCATTAACTTTGGAGAGCTATATTCCATCCAGGGGTGCCAACTTGGGTACCAGCCTGCTGGTGCCCAGCAGCGCATGTGCAATGTGACGCCATGACCTCACATTCTGATTGTGTGCACCGCTGCTCTCTATTGCCACTTCCCTGCTTGGAGCTTGCCTGGGAAATGATAGGAAAGGGAGCAAGTCACAAGGGCTCGGTCCTATATACCTGAAGGAGCGTCTCCACCCGCGTTGCTCAGCCCGGACACTGAGCTCCAGCGCCGAGGGCCTTCTGGCGGTTCCCTCACTGTGAGAAGCAAAGCTACAGGGAACCAGGCAGAGGGCCTTCTCAGTAGCGGCGCCCGCCCTGTGGCAGAAAAGACAATCCCTGGCTTAGCTCTATGTCGGAATTGGGAGTCATGGTTTGTTTCACTCAATTAATCAGGCATCCTATCATGGTTTGTTTAGTGAGAAACAAACCATGATCCCTCTTCAGACATAAAGGTAAGCATGTCTCATTGCTTCAGTTTTCACTATGGTTGCCAACTGCAGCTACTGAGGGCACAATCACTGAACCATCACTCAAATCATATTAACTCTGTATGGACTAATATTTTAACTACAAACATAACTGTTTTTCTTCCCAAAGGGGGGGGGAGTAATGCAATGAAAAAGAACCTTCGGATTCATACTTTTTCCACTGCCCTTATGTTAAGAGAAATTAAATAGCTCTTTGTTTCTCTTTATACAAAATCCCACAGGAAGAAAGTTCTTTTGTTCTGCACAAGAAAGCTCAAGTGTTCAAGGTTATGAGAATTCATTCTGTAGGACTTGCAAAGGCAAATACATTGGATCTTCAGGTTTATTTTAATCAATATCAGAAATGCCGTAATTTATCCACATTGCTGTTTGCCCCTCTAATCATGCAACTCAGATGAACTTGCTGGTTTAGGGTGGCAGAATATTTCTCAAACCATTTCATCATCATCATCGTCGTCGTCATCTTGTATTTGGCCTTACTTCAAGTGGTTTTCCTCTACATTTTTAAAACTAAGTTGCGTACAGTAAGCCCACAACTTATGCACATTTAACTTGTGCTCATTCAGCTTTACGCGCATGGCATTTTTTTTAAAAAAAAATAAATTAAAAAGGGGCAGAAAGAGGGCAGGATTCTGGAGGAAATGACTGGCAATTCCACCCGCCATTGAACCCAGTGTGGTTTGACTATGCACAATTTTGGCTTTAGGTGCAATCCCCGTAGCACAACCCCCCATGTTAAGTTATGGGCTTTCTGTATTTTGGTAGTTTCAATTAGAAAATTTTCGGACCCTAAAACAGATGAGTTCATGTTTTGAAGTCATATTTCCAATACCTTGGAGAAATACTTTATTTTGAAAAGCAGCTAACAAATTAAAAACAACTTATGGGAGAAGTTTGGAGAAGTTTCATGTGTAGGAGACTCAGTTCTTCTGTAAGCCTGTTTACAGAGCATCCTGCCCTCCCTTGTGCAAGGAGGAGGAGAGGAGAGAGTTGAAGTTAGTGGAAGTGTCCCTTCTGCTCAACTATCTTGGCTAGGATAGTCTCCAGCGATTGTTGATTACCTCTCCCATCTTTCCACCAAACATGTGGGCAGCTGGGAGGCCAACTAGCAGGAGCCAGCAGAAAGCCCCAAAGTGGAGCATTCTGAGGGTAAGGAAGGACTAAGATGGCCTAGAGCCAGTCTCACTGCCAACATGTGACAGCATTGGCCCCAATGTGGGTTCACTTGTTCCCTACCACCACCTTCCAATGAGGCCAACATGAGCAGCCCTGAGAGTGGATGCTGTGGTGACCCCATCACTCCTCAAAGCCCCACCATCAGGAGGGAACAGTTTAGAACGAGTCTTTTATTTATAAATTTATAAATTACTTGTTATTAAATTTGATTTAAAAATGATAGTTCTAACAAGGAAACAGAACTTTAGGAGCCAACAAATGGGTTCATCAGTTGTTTGAAAGCAAGACAGCAGATTCTACACACTCAAGCTTTAAGATATTAAAAGAGGACATGATTTCTCTGTCTTCGTCTCCAGCATCTCAGTGGCACTGACCCTAACATTTTGCTAAGCAAACAAGGAGGAGTAGGGAGGTGTGTGTGTGTGTGAGAGAGAGAGAGAGAGAATTATACACACACACAACCATAAAAAGAACAACTCAATGAAGATATCCAAGGGTTTTAACATAGCCAGCACTGAGCACTGGTGTGTCCACCCAATCCACCTAAAATCCTAAAAAACAGTTCAATACAAACTAGACTTGCTCAGTGGGCACTGAGTCCTGAATGCCTATTGGAGGGGAGATATATGTTGGGGGTGGGGGAGTGGAATGGAATGATGGAACCCTGAAACAGAACCGCATATGGAGGTTCAACTTAGTTGCCTTGTCCTGCATCAAACTGACTAAGGTTAAGAACATGCCAAGAGATGAGCATCCAGTTTCTTGTTTTGCACTGATTTATAGATGCTGAAGTGCATACCGCACTCTGTACCTGCCGTGGCCAAAGTCCATGCCTCCTTGGGAAGTCTCCCAACACACTCAAAAAACAGTCATCATTGTCCTAGAAGTCCCTTCTGACTTGTTCCCCCCCCCCATCTTCACCTATTAGTGCACTTGCCTTGTAGGTTAAGGGATCATTTCTCTAGACCAGGCATCTGCAAACTGCGGCCCTCCAGATGTTTTGGCCTACAACTCCCATGATCCCTAGCTAACAGGACCAGTGGTCAGGGAGGATGGGAATTGTAGTCCAAAATATCCGGAGCCAGGGCTGAAGTTTGGGGATGCCTACTCTAGACATATTCTTTACTTCATACTGTCTCTCAACAGTGTTCCCTCCCTCTCAGAAATGGAAGCAGTGTATGCTGTTAGGAAACTTATGAGAGGAATGATGGACTAGAAGCAGGAGGTATTTGTACTTCTTGTTCTTCCTGACTTTTCATAGCATCTAACACCACTCAGAGTAGATCCCAAACACAAATCTACAGAGAAAATGAAGGGAAAATGCCCTTCCACTGCTGTTTGGGGCTGAGATCCTGGACAGAATTCACCACAACACCTTCAGACAAGAGTTGCTATTTGCTTCACATCATAACATTAGAGTTGCTTCAAGGGTATCTGTTTCTATGACCAATTAAGTAAAATACGTTTTCCATCTCCGACAGGCTTTCAAGATGTTCCTGGAGTGAGAAGAACTCATTAAAATGAAGGCAGTGACATTACTTGAGGACCGGCAGTGACATTGCTCTAGGAATTACAGAAAACATCATCAGGGTTGGTGGTTAAAATAATCAGCTCCAAATTCAGAAAAGCTCGAAAAATTAAAATGCACTCCCATATCTCACCACCTTTCATCTAGAAGCAATGCTTAATTAGGAATCTGTCTTGAAATAAATCCCATGGATGAGATTTGGAATATGTCAAGCAATCATCAAGAAAACCATATACAAGAGCACCTCTGCCCACCCCTCCAAAAGGTTCATCTGCTAAGGACCCTTTGCATCCTCCTATCTCTACACCTTTTGCTTCCACCTTCTTGCTTACCATCATTAGCCACAAGAGCCAAATCATGCATACAAATGGTAACCACCAGCCATATCTTAGGTGGCATTCAACTCAGTATTACTCAGAGGAAGGTAAAGGGACCCCTGGGGTTGACATACTGAAATTAATTAGCATGCCTGAGTTAGGTCCACTCATTTCAATAGGCTTACTCTGAGTCAGTGGTTTTCAAGCAGTGTGCCATGGCACCCTGGGGTGCCTTGAATGATGGCCAGGGGTGCTGTGGGCAACACTGGCCTCTGTCCCTCTTTCCTTCCCTCCCTCCTCTGATACCCTCTTGCGTCTCTGCCTACCAAAGGCTTGCACAGCTGTTTGTTGCAGCAGCCCTGGCTACAAGCTCCCCAGGCAAATGGTGCCTCTGGGGCAGGCCAGGGGTTGCTTCCCAGGCACCTGTGGGGCAGTGTGAGAAGGCACCTCTCTTTGGGGCGGGGGGGGGGGGCATCTCAGAGACTAGGGGCATTGGTGCGGCTGCCCAGGGGAATCCCAAGGAGAGGGGAGAGGAGGCTGAGGGAACACTCCACAAGGAAGGGTTTGAAAAGGGGTGAGGGACTGCCAGCTCTGCAGTCAAGGGGTGACATAACTGGGCTCCTGAGCCCCACAGGGGTGCCGCAGAAAGAATGTAGTTGGTTAAGGGAGCCGTGGACCCAAAAAGGTTGAAAACCTCTGCTCTGAGTAATAGGCTTACTCTGCCAACCTAGCAGTCAGAAAGCATATCAGTGCAAGTAGATAAATAGGTACTGCTGTGGTGGGAAGGTAAACGGCATTCTGTGCGCTCTGGCTTCTGTCACAGTGTCCCGTTGCACCTGAAGCAGTTTTGTCATGCCGGCCACATGACTCAGAAAGTTGTCTGCAGACAAATGCCGGCCTGAAAGAAGAGATGAGCGCTGCACCCCATAGTCAAATTCAACTGGACTTAACCGTCCAAGGGTCCTTTACCTTTACCTTACTCAGAGTAAAATGTAGTTGAATACTGTGTTCAAATCAGGTTTTTTTTAAAAAAAACCACTTCTAACTAGGACTATTTTATGTAGTTTGGAGATAAGCTGTGCCTAGTGACAATCACATGCCCATTTCTGGCAGCGAGGCAAACTAAAGCTACTATAAACCATGAAGTGGATGAGGGATTTGCATACAAGAGGGGAGGAGAAGGAGGACATCCCACAGAAGGCTGCTGTATGCTCCCAACAGCCAAACCTTGTGGGGGGGGGGGAGTGTCAGTGAGAACATTTGCAAAGTGGAGAGACCAAGTGGAGACTGCAAACAAGCACATGCCTCAACCTTATTCTACTGGCTACAACAGATGGCTTCTTTCAAGGCCAGGAAAGGTCTGTGTGGGTGTACGCGCAGCCACAGGTTCCATGCTGATGACTCCTGGGCCAAAATGACAAACAGCACTAAGTTGCAGCTTCAGTCCCAATAGTTATCTTTAAAAAAGTAAGTAAGCAAGCACTGATCAAGTTTCTATCTTTCTTCACAAATGGCTCAAACGCTCAACAGGCACACTTGCACCCTGGCCTGGGAACACTAATAGGTGGGTCCCTCTGATTTTTTTCAAGGGTGAGAGGCCTTGCACATACACTTTATGAGAGCAGCAAGACCCATACAATAGCAAGAGGCACAGTGGGTCTTTCATGAGGAAACTCAGATGGAAGTCAATTTCTCACCCTACAGGAGGCTGGCTTGCCAACACATTTAGCAGAGTATACAAGCTAATCAGATCTGGAGAAAATAAAACTAGGGATTTATCATTTATATAGGAATACAGCTATGAAATAAATGGATTTTGAGTCATAGGCTTTTCTGGCAGAGTCTTATCTATCCTTTTCAAATCTTTAAAAATCTTTCAAATCTTTAAAAAAATAAACAAATACAGACCACCTGTAAAGACAATCCTAGTTTTGTTTCCCCTCGCCAACATTCTCCAGTCCTTGTATGAAAAAGCCGTATCATCTTTACAATGGGAACTTTCCCTATCATCACGAGCAGGCAAGCTTGTGCTAATCCAAACCCATTGAAAATCCCACAACACATTAGGCTTTGTTTGTTTGGGAATATTGCAAATGCAAACACACACACACACACACACACACACACACAAAATACCTCCTAATGCAAATAAAAAAGAGACTAATCTCAACTGCATTTCTAAATCCTCCCTACTTCATGCCCATCATTCAAGGAATCCACACTGGGTATGAACATTTCACTATTAAGATTTGAAACAGCACAGTATAAATGGTTTCTCCTTGCTGGTGAATTCCATAGAAAAAAGTGCAAACAAAAACCAGCCCCTTCCAGATCCGCAGGGTGAGAGCAGCTGGAGAGAGTCCTGGGTCTATACAAAGCATTGTTTAAAATGGCCTTTCTTAGAGAGTTAACTGCACCATGACAGGGGTACCCAAACACCATCCTCCCCCAACCAAACCTTGTGGCAGAATTAAGACACTTTGGTCCTTTTGTGAAAGGGCGGCCTTTGCCTCTATCACTGCCCTCCTCCTCCTCCTCTCACTACTCAAGTGTTGCTCTACTTGAGCATCAACTCCAACTCTGTGGTTTGCTGCCCTGTCTCCTGGATCAGGGCCGTGCCATCCCCTCCGTTCTGGCACTTTATGGAATGAGCACGCTCGCTTGAATGTGAGAAGCAGGCAGTCACTGAGGGCAAGGGAGGGGGCAGCAGCAGTTTAGTTTTCAAAAGATGCCTTTTACACCTCTTCCCTCCCTTAACTCAGGTTAAGCGTGTGGGTGAGAAATGCCAAAGGAGAGCAGGTCAGCATTTTGCATCTCTCACACAGGCTGCCGTTCTCTCTCGTTTTTGGACAACGCATCCTCCACCCACCATGTTAGTGTACCACCTGCTGCCGCCTCTACAAATGCAAAGCATCCATTTTGCCCCCCAATCTCCATTAGCCCTAGGGAGGCTTTCACAAGTCTCCCATGACACCGTATATGGGAGCGGGATGCCCCTGCATTCAGAAAACCACCTAATCGAACAAAATGGATGGCCCTTTCTTTATAACCACAGAAACTCTGGGCAACCGAGGAAGACTTTAGAGCGATCCCTATGAGGAGTGTCTGTTGGGGCTCTGGGTGCAACTCGGAGCCAGGAGTGGCTGGAACGCTCAGGTCAGAGAGATCCGCCTTCGACTAAAAAAAAAAAGAAAGAAAGAGCCCGGCTGAGCATGTACAGAGCGCCCTTCTATCGTTCCGCCTCGCCCTCCAGCGCTGGACCGGAAGAAGGGATCTTAAGCCGGCGGGTGTTGGGGTTTGCCTTTTCTTTCCTGCAGGAGATCCCGCTCCTGCAGCCTGGCTCTGCGCTCTTCCACGCAAGGCGACTGGAGGAGGGGTGGGGGGGCGAGAGAGGGGTCGGGAAGGGCGTGGGCAGCAGCTCACCTGTTAAACACTTTCCGGATCCTCTGGCGCACGCTGGAAGCCGAGGGGGCGGAGATGCTGCTCCTGCTGCTGCCGCTGCCCTCGGGCGGCAGGTTCTCGATGGTGGCCACGACATGGTTGGGCTGCTGCTGCTGCTGCTCCGGGGAGATCATCGCGGCGGGGCGGGCGTTCAGAAGCGAGCAGCAGGGCGCATCGTGCGCCGCCCGGCAGCCCAGGCGAGAATCCCGCGGGAGATCCAGGAGCAGCAGCCGCGGGAGAGGCTGCGCGACGGGCTTGAGCGCTGCTCCTCGGGGCTCCAGCTCCAGCCGCCGCCGCTGCCGCCGCCTCAGTACTGCTCAGCCATGAAGCGAGGGGCCGACTCCTCCTCCTCTTCCTTCGCAAGCAGCAGCAAGTGTCCGCCAGCAGCGAGGGGTGGCGGGGCGTCCGTCTGAGGCTGCCCGGAGAAGCGGCTGCCTCGTGTTGGAGGCTTCGTGGCTCCTCTTCTTTTGTCTCCCCTCAGCCCAGCCCGGCTCCGTCCGGCGCCTCTGCCTCCTCTCCTCGCAGCGCTGCCGTCAGGTGCAGCTCCCGCCGCGAGCTGGCCGCCCAGTCCGGCCGAGGGGGCTGCCTGTGCGCGCGCGCGCTGAGCAACGCAGAAGTGCAGCAGCCAGGAGGAGAGAGGGAGAAAGAGAGCAGGGGGAGAAGCGAGGCAGCCCCACGCCCCCCTCCCCTCCTCGAATCGCGCCCACCAGAGGGAGCACGTGCTGGCAAGCCTCTCCCAGGCCGGCCGTCCATCCGCCCACCGACCCCTCCCTCGTGTCTGCTGCTCTCTCTCTCTCTCTCTCTCTCAATTGTCTGCCGGGAGTTGTAGTTTCTCCATCATCCAGGTGTTTCCCTTCAGACGCCTGATGAGCTTCAGAACCACCCGGCCTTGGACAGCGGCAAGCACCGAAAGCTCGCTTGCAACTCGGGCTGAGCAGACCGACCTCACAGATCTGGCGCCAAAAATGAGGCGAAAGCTCATGTCTTGCTGCAGCACCTCAAATACTTGATTCTGAAAAGGTGGTGTGGCAAAACAGGGTAGCACTTTCTGTCTGGCTTCAAGTGGCAAAAAAAAAAAAAAAATTCCTGATCTCAGGATTCCAGAACTTACAGCTGTCAGTTCTGAGGGAAGACAGGCAATGAACCACAGCCCAGGTGGGCATGGGCGTACCCAGGATCAAAACTAGGGGGGGGGGGCAAGGGGAGGGGCCAAGGCACGGAAGGGGAGGGGCCACAAAGTGGGCGGGAACAGCGAACTCGCGCTCCGCCGGGCTGTGCCCCTCCCTAGCAGCAGGGCTGGTGGGCGGAGGCGGAGCCCAGCCCAGCGGAGCGCGAGTTCGGCGTTCCCGCCCACCGCGCCGCGCTCCCTGGTTCCCCGCCGCGCTTGGCCTTGCCTGAGGGCGCGCCGGGGAGCTGGAGGGAGGGTGCGGCGCGGTGCGGCGGGAATGGCGAACTCGCGCTCCGCCGGGCTGTGCTCCGCCTCTGCCCACCAGCCCTGCTTCTAGAGTAGGGCAGCTGCCCTAACTTGCCGCATGGTGGGTACGCCCTTGCAGGTGGGGCTTTGCAAGCTTGATGAGAAAGTGTGTGATTCCTCAGCTGGAGTAGGCTCAGGACAGGCGAGGGCCACTTGCCTCATCAAGCCCAGAAGGTTTTAAAGGAAAGCTGTCCCGGCAAGGATGCGGTCTCTGGTTCGTGAGGCCAAAGATACCATATTTGGTGTGGGTCTTCTGAAGTGCGTTCCCGCACCTTTTGGTGCAAAAAAAAAAAAGGACTGCCTAGGACTTTTCCCATGCAAACCATGTGCTCTGCCACTGAGCTTTGCCCCTTTCCCTATATACCAGGGATTTGGGGGGGGGGGTGCCCACTACCCCTTCTTACTCCTTGGTGTCCTCCCTGAAAGCAAGCCCATATAGAGCATGCATTAGTGGCAAATAATATATAAATTAAATTCAAGAGGGCTGTGGGACACAGTGTTCCGGGAATGGGGAAGGTGTGGCTGTTATACTCTGATTCCCATCAGCTCCAGCCAACATGGCCAATGGTCAGGGATGATGGGAGGTGTAGTCCAGCAACATCTTGGAGGGCTGCAAATGTCCCCAGGCCTGCTGGATATCCATGACTGGGCTAAGCATCAAGCAGCAGTGCAGGGGAGCCTTGCACTCAACATGCCAGCCATGCTAGTTACAACTGCATCTGTGTTCCCACCCTGAACAGGAAAGTGTGAGTGAAAGACCCGCTTTCCTAAATGTGCCACGGGAACACACAAAGGAAGTCCAGGGCTTTCTGCTGTGGGTCCCCAAGTGTCTCTTTTCAGGCAGATCCCCATCACACTTTAAATGTTTGTTGTGAGAAGCACTGCAGACAGAATTCCTCCATTAAAGTGTGGAGCTGCTCTTAGAATTGCAGTTTTTGTCCAGTGTTTCTTGGTGTCTCTCTCTGTGCATATAAAGGTAAAGTGTGGGGGAAAGAAGTAAAACGTTCCTGGAGGCAAGGTAGACATCAAATAGCATGCCCAGCATATACTTGTTTTATGTTTTTATTGTGCCTCTCTTCTAACAAGTTCAAGAAAGCATGCAAGGTTTCTCCATAACATTTTGTCCTTACAACAGTCCTGTGAGGTAGGCTAGACTGTCCCAAACTGCTCCAATGAGCTTCAGGCTCAAATAGGGGTTTTAATTCAAATCTCCTCAATCACACTCTACCACATTAACGACAACAACCATTAGCCCCAAAGGATACATCTCCACCTTTCACTTTTAAAATGTTTCCTATGGCAAACAAATCTTTCCTGGTAGCATCAACATATTTTTTTAAACCACAATATGTAATATCAACATATAAAAAGTAATCAGGATCCTTCCCATAGTATATTGCAGGGCAGATGCAGTTATGGGGTGAATGTGTTACATGGTACACACATAGGCCTTGCTATCCTGTTAGGGCCAGCAAAGATCATCTGGAGTTACAGGTGTATCTTACACTTCTTTGCTACAATTTCAGAGAAACTCCATTTTCTTTTTCTTCTCTGCTTTCAGAATGATTTATTGCGCAGCTTGAATTTTACCAGCATAGCTTAGCTTTAATCGAAAGACATCTGTATTACATAATTTCTGAATTTGTTATCATGAGAGGAGAGCAGACATGGTTAGATAGTATCAGCCTAACAAAGTAAGATCCATTTTGTCATTATTTCTTTTATATCTCTGAACGTGTAAGTTTGAGGAAGAGCCCTGTGAGACTCAGAAGTCTGGACATAGCTTTAGTCCAAATCAGACATCCCCAAACTTCGGCCCTCCAGATGTTTTGGACTACAATTCCCATCATTCCTGGCCACTGGTCCTCTTAGCTAGGGATAATGGGAGCTGTACGCCAAAACATTTGGAGGGCCACAGTTTGGGGATGCCTGGTCCAAATAAAGCCATGGTATCACTTGCTCTGTTTCTCCTTTTGTACAAGGAAAAGACCTACCACAAGTTATCATAGCTGCCAAGTTATCCCCTTTTTTAAGGGATTTTCCCTTATGCTGAATAGGCTTCCTCGCGAGAAAAGGGAAAACTTGGCAGCTATGCAAGTTATACATGCAGACTAATCATTCAGCAACTGCAATGTCTAGTGTTGACTCACAGGTGTGAAGCAGACATTGTTGATCAAAACATTCCAGCCAGGAATGTTCTATATCCCCTTGCAGTATCTCAAACTGGAGTGATGAAGAGTGGAGTGATGGACATATGTGGTGCATTGTTTGCTCAGAAGTATTGTGCCCTATGAGACTTTGTCCAAGGTAAATTGTTTAGGATTGCAATCCTAGTGGGGCTACTTGTGTATGGAAGAGACACAATAGGGACATCAGCATAAGGGACTATTCACCACATGCCTTTAACATTAAAGTCTATAAATAATTAAAAATGGAGTAATCTTCCTGTGAGACAGATTGATTTCCTCTGTATTTATTTCTTTAATTCCTAACTGGCATGTTTTATGATTGTTCCCATTTGTCTATGAATGCTGAACACTTATGAGCTGAGAAGAATTATTGCGGCCTGATTACTTTTTATTTAAAAAAAAACCAAGAACCCACCTTACTATTACTGAGCAAGCGCTGAAAGACCTGCATTGGCTCCCAGTACGTTTCTGAGCACAATTCAAAGTGTTGGTGCTGACCTTTAAAGCCCTAAACGGCCTCGGTCCAGTATACCTGAAGGAGCGTCTCCACCTCCATCCCTCTGCCTGGACACTGAGGTCCAGTGCCAAGGGCCTTCTGTCGGTTCCCTTGCTGCGAGAAGCCAAGTTACAGGGAACCAGGCAGAGGGCCTTCTCGGTAGTGGCACCCGCCCTGTGGAATGCCCTTCCACCAGACTTTTAGAAGACATCTGAAGGCAGCCCTGTTTAGGGAAGCTTTTAATGTTTAATAGATTAGTGTATTTTAATATTTTGTTGGAAGCCGCCCAGAGTGGCTGGGGAAACCCAGCCAGATCGGTGGGGTATAAATAATAAATTATTATTATTATTATTATTATTATTATTATTATTATATTATGTTAACAGCCAGACAGCATACTACTCCTATTGAGCATACTCAGCCCTTAATTGGCTGGTTTGGGGTCTTTTTATATACAAAATGGTTTTTGTGTGAATCCTGGCTTTCCTCCAATCTGCTGATACACCCCTCTTGTGTGTGGATGGTGTTGTTTTGGCTACCTAAGGACCCACACTTGCAGAATATGTTAGCCCTTATTGCTGGGAGCAGGGTTTTATATGTTCCTAATACTTCACTTCCCCTGAATTGGGACTCCAGTTGCTTGAGGTAGTGGAGCAGTGGCTCAAGGTGTCATCATCCAGACTCCACTGTCAGCCTGATTCTTGCTAGTTGTGATGTATTAACGATGTGTACCGCTCACCACCTCTACCATGCAGTGAACCAGCTCCAACATTGTGGCTCATTCTACATGCTGAGCTGGAAGAGATTTTCTCTTCCAGCTCACCAAAAGTGAGGCCCCGTATGCAGGTTCTCATTCAAATGTCTCTGGACAACTCCGATAAGAAGAGAGTCTTCCAGATTATTTATGCCTTACACTGTAATCCAGGCAAAAAAAAAAAAACCTGATCTAAAACTATCTATGGCCTTTTAAATGTGTTTGTGGGAGAGGGAGTATGGGTTTTTGTTGTTGCAGTTATGATAATGTATTTTCATTTTGTATTTTTATGCTGTGATCTTTGGATGAAGGGTAGTATACAAATTTAATTAATTAATAAACAACACTCTCAAGCCACTTAAGCTAGAGGACTTGTGCTCCAAGTCCACTGATACCAACAGGGCTAAGCTGGCTTGAGTGCAAGAGCACCATCCTGGCACTGACACTGTAGCTTTTAGACTGGCCCCTGTAACTGTGCTTTCAGTGCCAACTGACCTGCAGCAATAAGCAGACATCTCCATGGCATGAAAAGCTTCACCTGCTGGTTTCTGCCTAGCAACAGCTATTAAGAGTACAAGAGAGGTCAAGCTGTTTTTTTTTAACGGCCATCTGGCAATCCTAGGCACAGCCATAGCCTGGTTAAGGGACGGGGAACATTTTTCTTTCCATAAAGCAGGAGTTGATAGCTCACCCTCCTGAGGGCCACTTTGTCTTGGAGGGAATTTGTTGGGGGCCATATGGCAGAGCTGGCAAGGGGCAGGGCCAGAGGTGCTCCACTCTTTCTTAAGAGAGAAAGACACTGTTGGTCACAGTCTCCCCCACTATGGTGAGATGCACTGTTGCCTTCAATTTTATAAATTTGCAGTGGTACATACAAATTGACATATGCCAATTGTATGCAAATCAGCACCATCTCTATTTTTCCCCTTTCTTTGGTGGTGGTGGAGCATTTCCTCCTTTTTTTAGCCATCCTACTCCAATCACACACAGCAGGGAATGGCAATTTCTGCCTCACTTGAAAGCTCTAATGATTCTCCTCTCCACAGCAGACCCAGACACTTTTATTTGCCTTCTGTGCTTCGTGTTGGTAGATTGCCCTGCCTGTCCTCCTGGTTGCATTGCACAAAGCCTTCTGCCTGTTGGATAGAGAAAACACACTTTGCAAAAGGACATGAGCAGCCTAGTATGTTTTCTGCAGTTCATCTGCTGCTACCAGAGTTTTGGTCACAAAAGCAGCTTTGATCTCTCTGTTAACTCACAGTATAAAAAATATTTGGCTGGGGCTTCTGCTGGTAGGAACGAATGACAATTTCCTTGGAGTTGTGCTGATTTATTATCAGCATGGGATCTCACTCAGTGTTGTGGCTTGCTTCGAAAGCAAGAAATAGGGACCAGCTTTGTGCCTTAGGGAAAAAACCACCAATATTTGCATTCATACAGAGTCCGTGGTTTGAAAGTATGCAAAGCCTTGGCTGATTTCATCTAATTGCTGAGATTTGGCCTGGGATAATATCAATAACCTTGGCACTCCCTCCCTTGTTGATAATGTGGATTAATCTTTGCAACAAAAGACCTTGAGTCATTTCAGTCAAGGGCTGTAGTGTAACTATTTGTGTTCTTAAGCAGCAATTATACAGTCTGAGATTCACCACTAGAGAAGGACAATGTTGAGTGAAAATGCTGCTCTCCCCAGACACTGGCCAAAAAGTGCCAGTCAAAGGCTGCAGAAGAGGATTAAACAAATCAGCCTCAACAGCAGATGAGGCTATCAGTATCAGTGGCTGCTAGTCATGAAGGCTGTGTTTCTATCTCACTGGTGGAGGCAGGACATTTCTGAATACCAATTCCTAAGAATCACAGGTACTGTCGCTCTCAGATCAGTTTCCCACAAGCATCTGGTTGGCCACTGTGAGAACAGAATGTGGGACTAGATCCAGCAGGTAGTTCTTACATTCTTAAGTGACTGTGTTTCAAAATGCCTTTTATCATCTTAGACTCATAACAGCTGCTGTTATTAAGATAGCTTGGCTGTAGTTATGCATGACCCAGTAACTCCCTGTTTAGGCTACATACTGTATATGAAGCCCCCCATATAACCAACATTAGTCTGATTAATGCATGAAGGAGTTAAGGCCATAGAGTAAGCTGTCTTGCCAGGCTTAGCATACCTTGGGAAGGACTAGGTAATCAAACTTTTGTCTCCCCCTTACCCCAGTCCCAGACTACCTGAGAAATTCAGTGTGTGAATTTCTCAACAGCCATGCTTGAGTTCCTACACCAATAGGGTAGGAACTTTCATTGCTGTAACTAAACCAAGTTTTACTACCTGTGCAGCTTTTTCTGAGTGTTGTATTAGAAAAGCATGTGAACCAGACTAGTGGCAGAGCTTCATGCTCTGGCACTGGTGTGTGTGTGTGTGTGTGTGTGTGTGTGTGAAGAGCAGGTGGGGGCAGGGCTGGCGTGCGCCCCGGGGGCTTGGCATGCCACCTGCAGGGGAATGACGCATGTCCTGGCGGCTTGGCACACCTGTGGGGGCATGGTGCCCAGCGCGGGCGAGGGGGCAGCCGCGATGGCACCCCACTGGGATTGCGCTGCCAGGGGCGGTGCGCTCCCCCCACACTCCTCTTCCTCTGCCAGTGAACCAGACCATTGAACAATTTATAAGTAAATCAGTTTTTATTTATTTCCTTTACTACATTTTATCTCTGCAGGTACTTTCTGGAGGGCACAGTTGCACTTATTGAGTATTTGCTTAGTATATACTGTATACCATTAAAAATAATGCTTTGAACAGCGACGGATAGAAGGAATACCACATTGTGTCTGAAGCTGTGAAAAGCATTCACTAAGCGACTTTTATTCTGTCTGAAAAAGAAAAAGAAAATGCAAAGTAAGCACCACCACAAGTATTTATAGTGATACAGTAATTCATTCATTGCTTTTACGTTCAGAAGACAAGCAATATTTTGCTGGTGTGATTATTCTTCCCAAACAGATCTGAAAACAGATCATTCAAGTGGCATTTTAGGCCTCGTGATCATAATGTATGGATAAAAGAAGGGTGGGTGACAATTCCTCAATTTAGAATCATATTTGTTAGAATTGTATCCTATCGCAGAGAAGTCCCCTTTATTAGGAAGCTGCCTTGTGCTAGATCAGACCATTGTTTACCTGTGTGCAAGTCCCTTTGAACACAGCAGAGCTTACTTGTGTATAAGGATGCTTAGATTGCAAGGTATATGAGGAGGTCTCTAGTTCAATCGTTACCTCTGCTGAAGCCTGCCTCCCCACCCCTGTCCCATCTGCTATATGAAAGGAATAATACAAACGAACCTGGAAGAATTGCTATGAACATTACTAAGAAGAAACAATATGTGAAACAGCTATGAATGCTGGAAAAAAATCTCTCTTTCAAAGCTATACTTCGCATATGTAATTCATCATACATCTGGGAAAAGGCTTGTTTTTAGGTCCAAACTGAGAGATGGTTTTATGTTTGTGTTTGTGTCATGGATCCTTTTCATCCATGAGTGCCTTCCTCTCATTTTGCAAAGTTACATTTCCCAAAGACCAAGTTAAGTGGCACTTTTAGCAATTCCATTCTGATCTTTGACAGGACTAGAAAACAATTATATTTCATAGGATCCTTTGTGATGCGTGAATGAAACGCTCCGTTTAGGCATGCAGTGTTCTTACAATAATGTTTGAAGTGCACTTAAAATCTTAAGGAAATGACAAAGAATGTTTCTCTTGGGCATATAATAATGCAAGCGTATTTTCACTTATGGCCATTGTCCCCCACCCCCATTTGTTGTTGTTTACTATGCAGTTGCAAGAAGAAGACAAAACAGAATAACATGCATACTTGGATGACTTAAGTGTCTCATTTTACAGAGGACAAAATTAGTACCTCCTGACGTTTTTAATCATGGTTTATGGACTGATTTCATCATATTTTGTTTGTTTTATCCTGCCTTGATAAACTTTATGAAAGTGAGGGCTATAAATATTTAATTAAATAAGGAAATGTTTCTTTATTGTTGCATTTATACCGCACCTTTTTGCTCCAAGGAGCTGAAGGTGACATACATGGTTTTCCTCCTTTAATCCCCATGACAACCCTGTGAGGTAGGTTAGGCTGAGAGGCAGTGACTTACCCAGGGTCACCCTGAGAGCTTCATGGTTAGTTGGGATTTGAACTCTTGCCTTCCAGGTCCTAGACACTCTAACCAATATACCACACTGGCTCTCTGAAGGTGTCCTCTGATTGGAGAGCTGTCTGGTCCAAGTTTGGCATAAAGATGAAGCAAGAAGATCACAAGTGGCCCATCAACAGCACATACAGGCAAAGGTCACCTGGTCATAGCCTTCCCCACTGCGGTGAGATGTATGTTAAATAAAAGTAATTATTTCAAAATTTCCATCTATGCATGTACGCAAATCTGTGCCCTTCTTTTCAGCTACACACAAGTGGCCACCCTAGTTAACAGAAAAGCTTCTATTAATGGGGAGACATTTCAGAAACAAAACTGAAAGCCACTTTTAATTTAAAAAGAAACAGGACGCCTGCTTAGTATGTATTATTCATGCACAAAAGAGCCTGAGATTTTGGAAATCGGAGACTGAAAAGGATATGTTAAACCTATTGCCTGGCAGAGCAAATATATAATAGTAAAACCTTATTTAAACCAAAATTGCATCACTGTGCAAAGGGGGTGGTAGAAGGAAGGGGTAGATTTGCCCACTCGCCTGGGAATAAGCGGCACTGAAATCAATGGGACTTGTTTTGGAGTAAAGAGAAAGAGGACTGTACTGCAAAGATAGGGTATTTATAAATGGAAGCAGAAAAAGCAGAAACCAAAGTTTGTATGCAATTTTGTCTAATACATTTTTTCAAAGCCATATATATACATTTTCATGAACACTTGACCCCAGTCTATGCATTTTTGTCCACAGTACTGGACCGGAGAACTGCATTGCAAAATTCAGAGAGGCGCAAATTCTGGCTATGGTTTGGTTCTCATATTATTTTGGAAAGTGCAGATTAGGCAGGTTTGTCTTTCAATCCAAACCGAATCAAATTTTCCCCCATCTCTTATAAAGATGGAGTCCTCGTCCACTAGATGTTCCACCATCACCACAGAGGTTCCCTCTGCAGCTGCAGAAAGAGCAGTACTGTAGTTAGGAAACACCCTGTTGTTTTTTATTTTTGTTATATTTTGGATTTGAATTGTTGCTTTGTACTGAATTGTTGTCTTGTATGCCAGCCGGATGTTATTTCAATGGGAGGTGGAACAGGTATATTTTAAAGTAGAGTAAAATGAAAACATTTCCCATACACTGCTTTGCTTTCGATGTCATTGCAACCTGTACACAATTGCTGAATAGCAACAAAATTATCTGTAAGGGGGGGGGCTGCTTGCTGGAATTTTTTTTTATTACCCAAACATTATAAATGGGGCTGATGATCAAAGAACCTGTGAAGTTGAGATAATTTCCTCCGTCTTCAAGTAGCCACTATGAAGCCTCATTACACGCCTGAAGTTGTATTGCTAAGCAACAACATTTCAGGAATGCAGCTTATCAGCATGATCACTAATAAGACAGTAAGCAACCGCAAAAAAAAATTCTGCATATGTTTGCAGCATTTGCATTTCAAAATAAACAAGTAAATGTCAGAGTGTATTTGAGAGTGTAGCAACACTTCTTCCCAGAGAAAAACGCCACATTCCCCCTTCTTCCTAGAAAGTTTGCAAGATGGTTCTTTTTCCTTTTTCCTTGTACAGTATTTACTTACCACAAGAGGAACAGATGAGACAATACCTGTTAAGTGATTTCTAACCGTACTGCTGGCACTATGGGCTGGTTCGTGTCATAGTATAGGATTATTATATTGCTGAGGCTCAGAGCCCGTAGCTTGCTTTTTCTCATGTGCTAGAGAAGGGAACCAAAGAAACGTTGCCAGTTTCTAACAGCTTGCTGAAACTTTTATGTAATGAGCTGGTTTCTACATATTTTGCTCTGTGGCCCAGATTCTAATATGCTGTGGAAAGATGCTTGTAGGGAGTCTTCTGTTTCTCATACCAAAGTTCTGGACAAATAGGAATGGATACATATACTCCTAGTGTCCCAATTTTCCAGGGAAAGTGCCAGGATTATGAAAGCTGTCCTAGCTTCTGATTTCATCCCGGAATGTCCCTATTTTCCCTGCCAGTGCTGCCAAGCTTGTGGAGGAGGATGAGCTGCCAATTGTCCCAAGTGACAACAATGGTGGCTGTGGCTGCGAAGGAGCATCCCATTGCCTTTCCATGGCTGCCGCTGACAACCACTTCCCTTGGGCAGTTTGTAGCAGCTGCTGGAAAGTGGGCGAAGAAGAGGACAAGAGGCTGCCACCACCGAGGCCCAGCCTGGCATGACACACTGGTTCTGAGGGGCAAGCAAAGGGCAGGGTCACCCTGGGTGGGAAGAAAGGGTTGTGGGGCACATAGAGTCTTTATTTATTTTTTATTTTAAAAAGGCTTTGTTTCTGAAATTTGCTGTTTTACATGCATCTAATGCACCATTCAACCTAATGCGGACCTCAATTTTCAAAACCTTGAAACCCAAAAAGTATTTGCTGGCGAATGTGAATGCGCCATAAAATCTAAGGTGCACCCTAATTTTCGCGACGTAATTGGGCCCCAAAAACGTGTCCATTACATTTGAGTAAGTACAGTATTTCTTAGTGTGATTTGTGGGTGTTTCTTTTAGTAAACCTACCAAAGAATAAAATAAAATAAAATAAAATCAGGATTGAGGGGTTTTCTTAGGACGACGGAGGGCGTGTGTGCTGTGTCCCATTGGTGAGGTGTTGGTGGTACTTGCCTGTCTTCTGATAGGAAATGCTTTGCAGTGAGTGGGGAGGGCACAAAAAGGGGGGTCAGTTGTCGGGGAGTGAGGTATGTCCCTATTTTCATCTGAGGGATCTTGGAGGGTATGCGGCTATCAGGCGTTTATAGGCATGGGGTTATCAGTCCATAGTTCGCCAGGCCTTACACAGTCTACTCACTACCACAGGGGAAGTTTTGCACTACAACTCCCATCATCCCAACTCTGACCATTATCTTGCTGCCTGGGGTGAATGGGAGCTGTAGTCCAATGCACGTTGGCTGTCCCATGTCTTCAACCTAATGGCCAGAGGATCCAATTGCAGCAGCAGCAATTTATTATTTATACCATGCCCATTTGGCTGGGTTTCCCCAGCCACTCTGGGTGGCTCCCAACAGAACATTAAAAACACGATAAAACATCAAACATTAAAAACTTCCCTAAACAGGGCTGCCTTCAGATGTCTTCTAAAAGTCTGATAGTTGTTTATTTCCTTGACATCTGCTGGGAGGGTGTTCCACAAGGCGGGCGCCACTACCAAGAAGGCTCTCTGCCTGGTTCCCTGTAACCTCACTTCTCGCAGTAAGAAGTCCCTCGGTGCTGAACCTCAGTGTCCGGGCTGAACGATGGGGGTGGAGATGCTCCTTCAGGTATACTGGGCTGTGGCTATTTAGGGCTTTAAAGGTCAGCATCAACACTTTGAATTGTGCTCGGAAACGTACTGGGAGGCAATGTAGGTCTTTCAGGACTGGTGTTGTGTAGTCTTGGTGGCCGCTCCCAGTCACCAGTCTAGCTGCTGCATTCTGGATTAGTTGTAGTTTCGAGGAAAACTTGTCAGGGAAGGGCTATAGCTCAGTAGCAGAGCATCGACTTTGCCCAGAAGGTCCCAGATTCAATTCTTGGCATTTCCAGGTAAGCTTGGAAAAGACTTCTGACTGAAATCCTGGAGAGCCACTGACAATCAGTATGGACAATACTGAACTAGATGGAGTAATGGTTTGGCTTCAGCTTCAATGAGGCTTACTCCCATGTTAACACTGTCTTGGCATGTTTAGGACTATGAATCCAGTATATGTATCCAGAAGTCATTTCTTCCTTCTAAAATGTTCATATTTGATTGGCAGGGAGGGAGATGAAATGGGGGTTTCCAAAATGTTTTGAAGCAGGTTGTTGGAGCTTCTTTGGCATAACAGCTGATTTGTGGCATGTTTTTCCCACTGTGCTAAACAACTGTGCTGCTTTTACAAATACAGGTGTACAGAACAGACCTTGCAATTTTTTAAAACTAGGCCTTTGTATTTAAATTGCATCTTTATTTTTACAAGCAGAGGTTTGCAGCAAGTGTAATGAGTGCAGTGCATCAAACAGAAACAACCCAGGTTTACTACATTTTCATAACACTTATGAGAATTTGAAACAGAAGGCTCATCTGAGAACCTGCTGCAGTGGCAAATTCCAAAGTAATAGAGCAGCCGATGCTCATTTTTAGCTGGGTTAAGGAAAAATCAGTCTGCCTATAAAAGCAACCTTGTAAACGAATAATGACCATTCCTGCAAGCTCCACCTTACAGTTCCCGGTCCTGGTCTGCCTCCCATCTACGGTATATCTTTAAGAAAGTAATCTGTGAAACTGATTCACATATCATTTTTCTTAATTAAAAGTTTCAGAATCGCACACATGTCCCCTGACCTATGTGTCACTATCTCACTTTGATTCATACGCCTTTTATTTTGCATTTATCAACTGTGAGCCAATACTTCTATTAGAATAACACAGCAGAATTTTAAAGAGCCATTGACAAAGTGTAGGAATTTACAACTATGGCCAAAATGACACATTTTCTTAGATCCAGAGAAGACAGGCAAAGACTTTATTGACTATAGCAGAAGATATGGGATATAGGATTTTGACATGTACGAATTATGGATTTGCACTGTTTTAATTAGCTATGGAAATATAGCAGAAGAGTCTCTGGTGACAGTACTATTTGTAAAACCAATTCAGGTTATTTATAAAAGCCTCCCAAGACTAACTGTACATATTAGATTGTATCCCTGTGTTCTATATTTGCACTTGTCTCTTACTCTGACAAGCAAGAGCACATGTGTGGCAGAGCAAGCAAGGCAGACAGACCAGAGGCCTAGGCAGGCCTTCCCACACTTCCTCTGTCATTGCTGCCACAATTGAGGGGGTGGGGAGGAGAATGAAAGAGAGAAGGTAATGAAACAAAATTACAAAGCATAACCGAGCATTACTGAGCATAATAAAAATTCTTCATTGTGGATCATATTGGCTGCAAGCTGAAGACAACAATTCATCTGGGGAAGGCTTGGGTAAAAAGAGAGGCTTTCAACAGAAAAGTACAAAATAGTAGGTAAGTTTCAAAGTGCTGGTGCTACCACAACAAAGACCCTGCATTGCACCACCAGCAAGACCTCATCCGCTGAATGCAGAGATAAACAGGGGTCTAGAAGGGAACTGGGTCCTGTGTTGTTTAGGGCTTTATAAACTAAATCCAAGATCTTAGACCTGACCTGGTAGCATATATTTATTACATTGATACATAACCATTTCTCCAAGGAGCTCAAGGTTTTATTTCCACAACCACCCTGTCATGTATGTTGCTCTAAGAGACCATGACTGGCCGAAGGATTTGAACAGTCCTCTCTACAATTCTTGACACCCTAACTGCTATCCCACACTTCATTCAGGGCAAGGAGATCTTTTCCATATCCCATATTGCACAGAGGCAAGGACCCAAATTATGGCATCTCTCTTTCAGAGGAAGCATCAGCCCCCCCCCCCCCCTGCTGATAGATTGTCATCAATTAAGATTTTTCCTGCTAGCTAGTATTTAATTGGATGTGATATATATATATATATATCCAGCTGTTTTCTTATGGAGATATTGTAATGTTTTACAGATTGCTTGGTAAACCACTTCAGTTGCTGTGTGAGTAATAGCTAATCACTTTCTTAAAGAATGAGTTAAAAAAATAATAATATATTTTTTTAAATCAGCCAGATGCGTTTTCTTTTTTAAACAAAGAAGTGAGCTCAATTTATAACTAGATACATGGTAACCTTTCTCAAACCCATAATGCATTTAAGTAAGAAGTTAGTTGCCTGTGTTTTGTTTTTTTGTTTTTCGTAGAAGTATTGTTCTATCTACTGTGGTACCTCGGGTTACAAACGCTTCAGGTTACAAACGCTTCAGGTTACAAACGCTTCAGGTTACAAACTCCGCTAACCCAGAAATAGTACCTCAGGTTAAGAACTTTGCTTCAGGATAAGAACAGAAATCGTGCTCCGGCGGCATGGCGGCAGCAGGAGGCCCCATTAGCTAAGGTGGTGTTTCAGGTTAAGAACAGTTTCAGGTTAAGAACGGACCTCCAGAACAAATTAATTTCTTAACCAGAGGTACCACTGTATTTGCACTGTAGAAGCCAGCAGTTATTCAATGAATGCAACAGTCAGTTGCAGTTATGGAAAAGTATTATCCTTCTGATTCTTTTGTGCAAGGAGCAGGGTTCATACATGTTCTTGGCATGCTGCTAGCAAGGCACAAGAGGCATAGTTAGAAAAAAAGAAGAAGGTAACCATTACCTTCATAAGCAGATACACAGAAAGTACAATTTCCTGAAAAATCAGGTTGTTTCCTAGCAAACCATATTAAGAAGACAAAGTAGTCACATATTTAAGATATTTGAGCGCCACCTGCTGGCAAATGTGATCAATTTTCATCTTTTTTCGTATACTGTATACATGTTTTTAAATTCTAAAGAATATTTATCTGAGACTGCAGATTTTGTAAGAAAAGAAAAGAAAAGAAAAAACCAAGTTGATCAGCTCCTAAAAGTAGGTAAGAGTGGGCAGCTGCTGGCACCTCTGTACAGAGGTGCAAAATACACATTGAGGCCCTAGATCCTGCCTTTACTAAATATAAAATTAATAGGCAGTTTATTAAGTGGCTTTCAGCAACCTGCTGTTCTCTTATCCTCAGCTCCTTGCCTTTCCCCCACCCAGTCTGTAATCTGCAGATAATTGGACTGACCTAACTTGCAGGGTTGTCGTGCGAATTACTAAATTGCTAAAAATGGTACTACTCAGGCACTGATAGGGGGAGATTTCCATCCACCTGGATATTCTGCCACAGATCTAGTGCTATTTTTCTAGAAAAAGAGGTGCCGGAACTTGCCATTAATGCCACCCTTATTTTCTTATACAGTGGTACCTCGGGTTAAGAACTTACCGTAATTCGTTCTGGAGATCCGTTCTTAACCTGAAACTGTTCTTAACCTGAGGTACCACTTTAGCTAATGACCGCAGCAGATTTCTGTTCTCATCCTGAAGCAAAGTTCTTAACCTGAGGTACTATTTCTGGGTTAGCGGAGTCTGTAACCTGAAGCGCCTGTAACCCGAGGTACCACTGTAATGACAATGGTGCCCCTCTGAGAGGTGCCAGAACTGAGTTCTGGCTGGGGAAAAAGCCCTGCTCATGTGTCATCCTTTAACAACCAGAGGAACAAGGTTCAAAAGGAAACTCTGTCATGAGCTGCTGAGTTGGAATTAATTTGCAACACTGATTCTCATCAGCCTTGAGCTCAGCAGAAACTTGGAGCAGCTTTCACTCCAGAAAGTAATAGTTAGTCAGGTGTTTATTGGCATACAATTCACCACACTTATTAATCACCAGCTGGGAGTGGATTCCTAAACACTCTGACCAGGTAAAAGCTTCCTTCCCATTCTGCCTAGTGATGTGACACACTAGCCTCTTGCATAGTTTCCTCCGATTTCCTTTTTGCATATACACTGAAGTGTGCAGCAACATCACATCATATGTCATTTGATGGTTTTGGAATTTTGGAAACTATCATTTTATTATCTATTATTAGATAGAGAGGGTGGCATAGAAATTCATCTTAAAAACAAACAAACAAACTTCTTCATCTCTACGGTAACAGTAGACTCGGTGGGAGGAACCTGTAGTCTTCCCGATGCTGCTGAACTCCATATCCCATCATCCTTGATCATTGGCCGTGCTGGCTGGGACTGAGGGGAACTGGAGTCTCATAACTAGGCAATGGGAGACATCAATAAGCTAAGACGTTAACAACCAAGGCCCTTCGTTCCGTTCTTAAGAACAGCTAGCAACAACCAGAAAGCCTTCCATTAACTCTTGTATTGTGTTGTCCGAGCCGGGAAACTATGGCTAACAGCTTCAGAACAGGCCAAGTTATTAAGCCAACGTCAAACCATGGTTTAGTAACCTGGGTCATTCTGAAGCTATCTAACCATAGTTTCCCAGGAAGAAAGGAGAAACTAAGCTTGATGGAAGACTCCTGATTTGTGTATCTGGCCAAAAGGTTTATTCCTCTCTAGGTTTGTTAAACTGAGATGTAACTGGCATTGGTGTAGCTAGCTGCTCAGGTGCCCTGCGCGGCGCATGCGTCCTGCAGCCGGGGGCGGGGCGTGCCACCCATGGGGGGGGGCGGGGTGAACTGCGTGGAGCCTCTCCACCGTCTCCTCCAGCTGTAGGACGGCTGAGGGAGAGGTGGTGGACAGACGCAAGCCCCATGCTGTCGTTTCAGGCAGCGCAGAGCCTGCAGGTGCCCAAGCCACCGCCTCACTCCCAGGAGAAATGCATGGCTCGGGCACACTGCAGGCCCCACGGTAAGTGCCGGCCCGTGCGGTGTGGCCCCCAGTGCCAGCTACTTTTTGTTACATTTCTTGACTGAACTAAAAAGTTTCATGAGCTCATTTTTTTAAATTAAAAAACCCCTCATATTTTTGTCATCCCCCTCAATGATGAGACCTGGGACGACCCGCACCCCCCTTCCTCCGCCACTGGTGACTGGCTGGATGTGATCTCTGAGTTGTTCAGTCCCGTCCCCACAAGATCATACAGGGCAGGGCTGGGTCAGGTGTTGTGGAACTGCACCTCCCTTCAGGCCCAGCCAGCTTTGTCCGTGGAGCTGTAGTTCAGCAACATCAGGGAGGGGCACAGGTTACCCACTCCTGCACTATATACAGATTCTGTCAGCGTGAGGAAGAGCACCTGTGGCTTAATTTCTATGTTGAATTTAAAATGGCAAAGGAGCAGAGCCAGGAAAAATGTTGGTCATCCTATCAATATCATTTTTTAAACATTTATTTTCACTATCATTACATAGACAAAATCTCTTGGAAAGTTTTCACACCTTCTAGATAAGCTAGAAGGTGTGAAAACATCCATTAGCTAAGGTGTATTGCAATTACTTTTCCAGGTCAAATGAAGCAATACTTTATTGCTATAAACTGCAGCTGATGTGCCTGTTTGGGAAGGGAGTAGGCATCACGTAATTGGATAATTGATGGATAGCATGTGTTGTCCCTTCTGTGCTGTATAATTAACCTATTTATATAGTCACTTTGCTCAAGGTGTTCAGATCAGCACCGCTTGTTATAATCTATAAAGAAGAAGAAAATATCATAGTCTTCGGAGTGGAAACATTTTTTTAACCAAAGCAACAATTTTGTCCTTTGAAATCAGGGGCAAGAGACAACCATTCCCTCCTCTCTATATTGTTTTTTTTATTAAAAAAAACCCCACATTGGCTAGAAATACAGAAACTGCAGGAAATGATTGCCTCCATGTTGTATTCTCAACTCCAAACCAAAGTTCACTGAAAGCATATGACTGCCCCTAAAAGAATTACAGGAACTGTAGTTTATCCCTCACAGAGCTACAATTCCCAGCACCCTTAACAAAATACAGTTTCCAGGATTCTTTGGAAGAAGCCATGTGCTGTAGCTATAAAAGGTAAAGGGACCCCTGACCGTTAGGTCCAGTCATGGACAACTCTGGGGTTGCAGCACTCATCTCACTTTACTGGCCGAGATAGCCGGCGTACAGCTTCCGGGTCATGTGGCCAGCAAGACTAAGCCGCTTCTGGTGAACCAGAGCAGCACACGGAAACACCATTTACCTTCCCGCCAGAGCAGTACCTATTTATCTACTTGCACTTTGAGGTGCTTTCGAACTGCTAGGTTGGCAGGAGCAGGGACCGAGCAACGGGAGCTCACCCCGTCGCGGAGATTCGAACCGCCGACCTTCTGATCGGCAAGCCCTAGGCTCTGTGGTTTAGACTAATTCAGAGAGAATAAAGCTATGTTCTCCCTCCACATATTCAGGGGCAGTATGTCTCTGAATCCCCGTTGCCTCTGGCGGCAAAATGGGACATGCTGCCCTTGAGTTTGTCTAATCCTCTTTTAAAGCCATCTAAGTTGGTGGCCATCCCAGCCTCCTGAGGGAGCGAGTTCCATTGTTTCACTATCTGCTGTGTGAAATACTTTCTTTTATCTGTCCTAAATCTTCCAACATCCACTTTTGTTGGATGTCCACACGAGTGTTATGAAAGAGGGAGAAAAACTTTTCTCTAGCCTCTTTTTCCATGCCATGCAAAGGTTTATCTACCACTTTGGTTGTGCTTCATTTTTATCATCAATGGGGGGAGGGGGAGGAATCAGATACGAGAAAGGAAAACTAGGAATGTTAAAATGTGACCACCGTGTGTCATAAGGAAGAAACTAGGGTGAATCAAGAGGCCAACACCTTCACTCATAATCTGCCTCCACACCCACAGCATATACAGATCAGTGTAGCATCCCTGCAAAAAGCATGGCACTCTGTGTGGTTGTTTCCAGCCTGCCCTTGCTTCTGCAATCTGATAAGTCGTGTGCATCTAAATGCTAGATGCTATTTTCCATATCTCCACGCTAGTTTCCTTACCATGGTCATCTCCCCCCCCCCTCTACCTCTCTCTCTTACCCTTTCCTTAGGTCTCTTGTCTCAGGTGCCGGAACTCACCATGAACGCCTCCCTCGTTTTCTTATAATGCCAATGCCGCCCACCTGAGAGGTGCTGAAACTGAGTTCCAGTGAGTTCTGGTGCGGGGGGGGGGAGCCCTGCTTATGTGTCTTCCTGCTCTAATTCTGTATGATGGCAACAGTGACCTAATACTCTTCATAATGCATTAAAGGTACAAATATTTATATTCACCTATCTGACGTATAAAGCATTGACCCACACTCTTGCCTGGCCTAGGTCTAGATTTTTAAGAGTGAAAACAGTAGCTGAGTGAGTGTGTTTAAAACATGTTTTGCATTGTCTAGGAACTATCAACACGCCAAAGGCTTGTAACATGTAACAGTCTTGAGGAAAACTGACCACCTATCATATTGAAAATTTGCAATGTAGTAACAATCTGCACCTCTGCATCGATACAATATGAAACACACTTAATGATTTGCATCAGCTTCACCAATGCACCATGTGTCCAGTGAAAATACTGTAGTATTTGGAGCGCATTGCTCATAAGTTCTTATAGCACACCTATGTCATTATGAATATAAATAAATAAATAAAAATATTGACCAGTAGCACCTTGCTGCTACTGGAATTTTTAAAAATGTTTTTATATTTTTCGACTATGTCAGACCAACACGGCTACCTACCTGAACCTAGAATTATGTCATTCTGGTTTCAACAAGATTTAAAAGTAATAAATTATGACAGATAAATTTGTCTGCATAAGGATGATCTATTTACAGTGTTTTTAAAAATGTATTTCACAACTTTTAATTGTGTGTGGTCTCCTATGCAGCTCTTTTCACAGCATAGATAATATCACAGATGAAACTGTATTAGCCAAGTTAGTCTTAAACTGTCTCTCTTATCCCACCTGCTCTTAGTCCCCTACCTTGGCTGTCTTTGGGATATTTAATTAATTGCCTTTGCCCTCTCAACAACTCTCATTTTACAAATGAGGAGCCTACAGCCCAATTCTATTTAGTGAGTTGAGTGGTGGCTGGACCGGTCAGGGCTGTTTAGTAGCCAAGGAGGTCACAGTTGTCCTGGCTTTCTTCTGCTCCTCCCTTGCAAAGATACTGTGGGCACATAAGCACTGGCATTTTACAAATAGCTGACACTTAACTGAACTGAAAAGCATCTTGCTTTTGTTCAGAAAGGGTCCCTGCTGTCACAGTTGCTTCTCTTCTGGGAGAAAAATTGTGTGGCTTCCACCTGTTCTGGTTCTCTCCCTATCCTCCTCTTTTATAGTTGTATCCACAGGCAACTTCCCGTTTCCACAGGGGTTGTGTTCCAGGTCAAAGCATGTGTCAGCGGTTATGCCTAAATTGGTCATATATGCTTTGCACCTAAGTAAAAAGGTACAGGTAAAGGACCCCTGGACAGTTAAGTCCAATCAAAGGCGACTATGGGGTTGTGGCTCTCATCTCGCTTTCAGGCCGAAGGAGCCAGTGTTTGTCCACAGACAACTTTCTGGGTCATGTGGTCAGCATGACTAAACCACTTCTGGTGCAATAGAACACCGTGACAGAAGCCAGAGTGCACGGAAACACCATTTACCTTCCCGCCGCAGCGGTACCTATTTATCTACTTGCACTGGTGTAAAAAACTGCTAGGTTGGCAGGAGCTGGGACAGAGCAATGGGAGCTCACCCTATTGTGGGGATTCGAACCGCCAGCCTTCCAATCAGCAAGCCCAAGAGGCTCAGTGGTTTAGACCACAGTGCCACCCGTGTGGTCTACTTAGCACCTGGGTCTAGAAGAGGTGCCCCTGCCTACAGTCACTACTGTGTTCATGCCACAATAGCCAGACATTATGAAGAAGTAGGCCTCACTGAATTTCCTAATATGAGTGAACAGGATCACTGTCTGAGTTGGTTGGTACCAAACCTTTAACTTCTATACAGTGGTACCTCAGGTTAAGTACTTAATTGGTTCCGGGGTGCAAAAGTACTTAACCCAAGCGGCGATAGCGCATGTGTGCGAAGCGCCGATAGAGCGCTTCTGCGCATGCACGTGTGGCACAACCCAGAAGTAAATACTTCCTGGTCCGCGGAGTACTTAACCTGAAAGTACTCAACCTGAAACGTACTTAACCCGAGGTATGACTGTACCTATGTGGAAACATTTTCCTTCCCCCAGCTTATTCACTTCTATACTGTCTTTCCAGAAAGCAGAATAAGCTAGAAGCATTTTAAGCTGACTAGGCTGTGGGAGACCAGGGTTAAAATCACTACTCAGCCTCGGAGCCTTGGGCCAGTCACGGACTCTCAGCCTAACCTACCTCACAAGGTTGTTGTGATGATGACCTGGCAGAAAGGACAACAATAAAGGCCACTCTTGAGCTTATTGAAAGAAATGTGGATGCAAACATAATACTGTACTGATAAATAAAGGATAATAAAAATCAAGGATAATAAAAATAGAAAAGTACCTTCAGCCTGCCCCTGATTTTGAATTGCGGAAGCGGGGTGAGGGCAAGTTTGGAAACAAAGGAAAAAGAATCTGGCGCACAGCCAGCATATTCAGGCCTACAAACAATGGAATTTGCATGTACATGCTTGGCAAATGCAATGTGAGCCTGTCTGCTGGGACAGGCTTGCCTGGGTAGGGTGTACAGGCAAGGTACAACACATGGCTCTGCACAAGGTACAACTAAGTTCCTCTCCCTTGCACCATCCTACCTTTCATAACAGCATTTTTTATTTATGCCTAGAGATGGGTGGGAGTGACCACCTGGCCACAGCAATAGTTTTGAACAGTGCCTTCTTCTGGGTGTACTCAAGAGTATGCGGTTCCAACACCTTTTTTTTCTTTTTCAAATGTTGAAAGTGTGGCACTTACTGTAACAACTGGTTTTGAATTCATATTGGTTGAGCATTGCAGAAAGAATGGGAGATTGACAGGAAAGTCTCCAAGAGTCTAAAAATATGAGGGCAAGGGAGAGGAAAGAAGGTGACTTGGAGATTTTTGGGGGGAAACTTACATTTTTGCCTTCAATTCACCTTGATGGGGCTGTGCTCGAGGAGACCTAATACCCCAGCTCCTGTTGCATGAGTCTTGCTATGTCCAATTGTGGTTTATTTTCAAGTAAATCCACGCAAGAATGCAACATAAGGCAAAAAGTGTCTTCCCTAAGAATACAGATAGAATCTATATGGCATAGATTTGAACATTGTCATTAGCACTGAACGTATTGGTTATTTTGTTTTGCCTTTTCTAGTTTGGATTGTCATTCCAAACTGTTTCTCATATTAGCCTGGAGAAGAGAAGGTTAAGGGGTGATATGATTGCCATGTTCAAATACATTAAAGGATGCCATATAGAGGAGCGAGAAAGGTTGTTTTCTGCTGCTCCAGAGAAGTGGACATGGAGCAATGGATTCAAACAACAAGAAAGAAGATTCCACCTAAACATTAGGAATAACTTCCTGACAGTAAGAGCTGTTCGACAGTGGAATTTGCTGCCAAGGAGTGTGGTGGAGTCTCCTTCTTTGGAGGTCTTTAAGCAGAGGCTTGACAGCCATCTGTCAGGAATGCTTTGATGGTGTTTCCTGCTTGGCAGGGGGTTGGAATGGATGGCCCTTGTGGTCTCTTTCAACTCTATGATTCTATGATTCTGCTACACTGAACATGAGGGAAGCCCCTGTAGGTCAAAGAAGGACAACCCAGTAGCTGTTGGACTCCCATTCCCACCAGCCCCAGGCAGAAAGGCCAACTGTTAGAGATCATGGGAGTTGTAGTTCAGCAAGCATCAGGTTTGCCTTAGGTAAACCTCATAAGGATATTTGCTGGATTCTCAAAGGCTGCATGCTGTGTTATATGCATGCACCAGGGCTTCCCTGTGTGGGTCTCCTCATCCCACAGTGGCCTTACCAAAGTGGATTCTGGAGGTTAGAGGACTTCTGGGTGCAGCAGTCATTGGCATGCCAGAAGGTGTAGCCAAAAAGGAAACTGGGGTTCATTTGGGTCCAGGTTACTGTATGTAGTATGAAAGAGAGAGCTAGCCAAAGAAGCTTCACGGGCACAAATCCATAATGCAAATGCAAATCTAAACTCTGTGTTAGTTTCGCTAAGGAGCACGCCTTGTATTCTGAGAGGAGGGGGAGGGAGAGAGAGAGAGTACTCTTCTGTATTTTGAAAGACTGTACAGTACTATAAACAAAACCCCATATTTTTCTCTTCTGCAATAAATCAACTCCCCATGCTGCTGGGTAATGTTGCTTCTCTTGTTGCTTGCTCAAGAGCTGCTTCTGGCTAATGAGAGAAGCAGCTGCTCCAGCTGGGTAAGGAGCTCCTGACAACTCCCAGATGCTTAGCAAGTAGCCTTGTTAAACAGAATAGGCAAATAGGCGGCCTCCCCTCTCCAGCTCTGCCTCTGTTGCAGTCAGAGCTAGCAGAAGGAAATGTTAGGGAAAGCTGACTGCAAGCTTGGCACATCCATGTTAAAAAGGGCTCAGGGAGGCTTGTTGTTTTCTGTCCTTAACTTGGTTTAAAGTCCTCTGGAAACTGATGGGCTGTCAGACTCTAGACACTTTGCAACACTATCCCATTTATAATTACTTAAAAAGACTTGTTGATGTATGGTTGGGCAGGTGAAAAAGAAGGGACAGGTCTTCTGCATCTGTAATAATCATCTGGAAGGGGGGGGTGTCATGGAAGCTATATCTGCTGAGATCCCCTCTTCTGGGTCTTGTTTTTCACCTGGCCATTCTGTGCTGATATCAGTGGAATGGATTTCGTAGCTATACAGGACTGCAGCCTTGGATTCAGTCTGCAGGTCATAAGCACAAGAACATTTGGATATTTAAAGAACACTTTTGACAAGCAGAAGCTCCCATAATGGCATTTGGAATAGGGGATGAGGGTTGGAATTAGAGTAATCTGTCAATCTGTCAATTTTGGTGTTTCGTTTTTTCCCCAGTTTTTCTAGTTTTTATTTTCAGTTCTCCCCATTTCCACATCAGTTTGCAATACGCCCCCCCCCAAGGTTCTCCTGAAAACTCATCAGCAATTCTCCCCATCCCTAATATTTCTGGATATTCCTGCACATATATAAAGCATTAATTTATTATGATGAAATTGAGTCTTTGAGCATAAAAAGTGAATCTAAAATAAACAATCTAAAATAAACACACATTTCAATGCAATTGTGCTATGTGGGCATGTGCATTTCTTCTGCAAACAAAGGTTATTAGCACATGCCAAGGGAAACGTCAATAAAATAATGCAAGACAACTCAGGATATTCTCAGTAGGTTGTTGGACTACAACTCACACCATTGCTCCCCAAAGAACATGGGCAAAGGTCAGAGATGATGGGAATTACAGTCCAACAACCTCTGGAGGATAACACATTAGCTACTTTACATTAGGCTATTCCACCACTCCACTCAGTTTTCTGATTTCCCCTGCAAGGGTCAGACAGCATTCCATGACCACTGAGCATGCTCAGTCCTCTTTGGAATGTTTTGACCTCTTTAAAAAAAATCTGCAAAACTTGAGGCTCCCCTAAGTCTGCTGATATCTCCCTCTTTGTAGGTGGATGGTGCCATTTTGGATACCTAAGAATTGGCACCCTGCAAATTTGCACATTCTATCTATCTATCTATCTATCTATCTATCTATCTATCTATCTATCTATCTATCATCTATTTATTTATTTATTTAAAGTTATACACCGCTTGATTGTTTATAAACATTGTATATACACACACATCCATACGCACAATCTTCAAAGTGTCTTACAAAAATAATAGAACAATAAAATTATTGGTAAAAACAGTTAAAGCAACTATATAAAACAATTAAAAAATCAGTGATATCATCATCATTTGCAGTAATCTACTCTACAAATTACAAGAGCATTGACATCAGTAGTTAGGTTGTCCCTGTCCAGATACGGGCACAGCTGGGCCACCAGGCAAAGCTGATGGAAGGCCTCTGTGCCACTGAGGCCATCTGAGCCTCAAGTGACAGCAAAGGATCCAGAAGTACCCCCAAGCTATGACCCACTCCTTGAGAGGGAGTATAACCCCATCAAGAGCAGGCAACCTCCCAGCCATCCAGTTTAGGAACCACCCACTAACCGTGCCTCAGCCTTATCTAGATTAAACTTCAGTTTGTTGGCTTTCATCCAGACCATTACCGAGGCAAGACAATGATCCAGCACATCCACTGCCTCACCTGCAGATGTAAAGGAGAAGTAGAGCTGTGTGTCTTCAGCATATTGCTGACAACAAACTCCAGACCTCTGGAGAACCCCACTCAACGGTTTCATGTACTGGTAGATGTTAAACAGCATAGGGGATAAAAATCGAACCCCGCGGAACTCCCCATTGAAGGCTCCATGGGGCTGAAGAACACTCCCTGAGCAATACCTTCTGTAAATGTCCATCCAAGTAGGACCAGAACCACTGCAAAGCAGTGCCATCCGCCCATAACTTGGACAGCCACTCCAGAAGGATTCCGTGGTTGATGGTATTGAAAGTGGTTGAGAGGTTGAGGAGAATTAAGAGGGACACATTCCCCTCCTTCTGACAGAGGTCATCATACAGGGTGACCAAAGCAGTTTCTGGGCCAAAACTGGGCCTAAACCCTGATTGAAATGGATCTAGGAAATCATTTTCCTCCAAGAGTGCCTGGACTGGATCTGGTCTGCGATTTAAAACTAAAAACAGATTCAAACATGCTTCATTCATGGGCAGGCTTGTCTAAACAAAAATGTTTTAAGCAGGCACTTAAAAGGGAACAGATGTCCTCTTGTGACAGATGCAGTCGCATCAGTATTCCTTCTGAACCCCTGACCAATCCCCTTCTGTTGGAGCAGAGATCTATGTGTGCCATACACCTGCACACTCTCAAGTAATCTGCTGCTCTAAGCAGTGCTAGAGGATGCTATGCAGATTTGGCTGCCATCTAATCAACTTCTGTGCATGGAAGAGGGGAAGCGTCATTTCACCCTTCACCTCAGGCAGCAAAATGTCTTGAGCTATCCATTTTTAACCAGGAAAGAGTTCTGCCAGCACGGTCAGGAAGTTATGAAATCACTATCTTGCCCAGCAAGAGGAGACCGAGTGTGGCTACACTCCAAAGAGCTACTGGTACTTCAGGCATCGGGCAGAGCTTACAGTATTTTTCTTTTCACTTTTTCAAAAGAACAGCGGATGCATTATCATGAAGTGCAATGGAAAGTATCCCCCGTTTCAAAATAGGTTTGCAACGGCATAGGGCAGTACTATTAGAAAATCAAGACCGAATGATCCTTAAACACATGGGTCAATGCTTAACACCATCTACCAATATTCCAAAAGTGAATGTATACATGCATAATATCAGGACTGACCACTTTTGCTAGTTTCTTCTTTCCTGATTTGTTTAGTAGTTCAGCCCCATATGCTATTATTGTCAACTGGCCACTGGGACTACTGTACTTAATGCCCTATGAAATACAAGCAAGTTTTCCACAAGTAGTCCAAGATGGCAGTAGCATACAACTGCTGGATTTGACCTCCAGCCTGGCACCTCCTGTGACTGTCATGCTTGCTTCTTGGAATTTCCTTCCATCTGATTTGCTTACCATGTTTCACACCTTGAGTTTCATGGAAAGAAAGGTGTGCCACTAGCAGGTGGAAAACCTGAGCTTGGTTTTTCCTCTAATGAGAACTGTCATATCTACAGGCTGCTGTTTCCTGTTCTTTGTATCCATTGCCTGCTGAGCCTCCAGCAGTAAACCTAGCCTTGCTTGTCAGTTCAGTATTGCATTGGAGTACACATTGCTTCACTGCTTTTATCTCTTGATAACCACCCTGTCATCAAATTGAGGATGGAGACAGATATGTGAGCCCAGAGGTTATGCTTCCTCTTTCCAAAAGCAGAAGTGTGATTTTCCCCATCCTGTTCTGATTCATGACGTTTCCTGTCCCTTCCTCCCCCCCACAACCGGCTTATCCCTGTGATTTTTACTGTATTCTCCCTACCCTCGGTTTATCCCTCTGATTCCGCCTCTCCCGCATGCAGTTGTTACAGATAGATAGATAGATAGATAGATAGATAGATAGATAGATAGACAGATAGACAGACAGATAGATGTGGCTTAATGGTTTTTTTGTGGTGGTTTTTTTTAGAGGTTTGTTTATTAAGGTGGTATTTTGTTTAGTTTTGTTGGGGTTTTCTTGTTTGTGGGTCAGAAGTGGGTAGGGTTTAAGATGTGGGTGTGGTGTGTTTGTGTGTTGTGGTGTATTTGTACTGTGAGTAGTTGGTGTGGTGTGTGGTTTTAGAGATTTTGGTATGTGCTGTTGTGTATTTTGTATGTTTTTGTTTGTGGATTGGGTTTTTAAAATTGTTTTCTTCCTCTCCCTCTCCCCCCAGCACCGCCCTCCCCCCCAGGCCTAGTGGGGGCCTGGCGGCCTGGCAGGGGCCTACATAAAACAAAGGCCATGCTGCAGCCTGCGATCCAGGCGCTCCCCCTCCCCCCCGGGCCTAGTGGGGGCCTAGCAGCCTGGCAGGGGCCTAGGGACCTGGTAATGGCCGCCTTGGTGGTTTCAGTTGCTTGCTTGATGATGCCATTATTTGGCGCCGCCCTTCAGAGCTTTTGCTGGTGACAGCGTGCAATCTGCCTTTTTATTGGATGCTGCTGGAGTATTCAGAGCTTTTGCTAGTGACGTCTAATTTGGGCGCCATTTTTTTGTGTTTATTCACTATTTTAGGTGTGAAAGCTATGGTTTTTTTGGAATTTTTTTATGCCAGATCCCTCACTGATGGGCATGGAACGTTGTGGCCAAATTTGTTACATTACAGTTCAGCGGTTACAGAGAAAGGCTGTTTCATCCGTGTGCGCAATGCCTACATTTATATATATATATAGATTTGGTAGTTCCATTTGCATTATTCACACACACACACACACACACACACACCGGAAATAATATAAAAAAAAGAGTAAAGCTCAGCCCATAGTCTAAGTAGGATTGTGCAAGAACATCCTTGAGTCTCATTTACATGAGGGATCGCAGTGGTCGGCTGGCTTAATGACAGATGTGGGATGGTAGACTACCCTGTTATGGGACCTGCTAAAGCTCTGTGTGGTTGCTGAGGCCTCTTTCCAGGTTCTAACCTGGAGGTACAACCAAACAGGAAGTGATCTACTGACAGCACACATTACTCCCAAGCATGGTATCCCCGTGCTAATAAAAACCAGAGTGCAGACTTTTTTGGTTGTTACTGGAAAAGACTGGAAAGTAACAATCACTTGAAACTGTAATGCTTCTACTTCTGTTCAAATGGATTCTTTTTTCTTTTGCTTTCTTTATTTCTGAATCCTCTAATACTTCTAAAGTGAGTTTTGTAAATTTCTCTTGCTATCTCATTGTTGAGCAATCTATGACAATAGATTTGGCATTCGTACTATTCACACATAATCGGAAATAAGCTCCATTGAACACAGTGGGATTTACTTCCAAGTAAAGATGCACTGGATTGTATAGCAACAGGTCTGTTGTGACATAAGCTTCCATGGACTAGGTTAGATGTGTCCAACCCTCTTGAACTAATCCAATCCATCAACTGTCTTATTATTAGTGTAGTGACTATGAAAGGGTTGATCTAGCCAACGGTAGTGCACACTTGTTTTCTTAAATTAGATTACAAGCTAACCTGCTTTTTGGTGGCTTTATTTGTTGAAAGCTGCCCTTGCTTCTATCTGCTCAAAGCTCTTTATGTTCTTAAGATGCCAACAGCTGCTTAGAATCCTTTCAGACGTTCACCACTATATGCATACTGCTTATGCTTACTGGCCCTGGAGAGGGATCCTCATATAATAAAAGTACTGCAGTAACTTATCCTTCAAGCTTGATTGTGAGGGAAACTGTAACACAGAAACAACTTAGGAACTAAAATTAGGGTATCAACAATGAGAAAACTAGGAGGAAACCTTGCTGTGTTCCTTTTTCAGCCTGATCTCATGGCTTGCGATATCTTTTGCTGGCACTGTTGCACCATATCCAGAGCCAATGGCTGTTGTCAGCATAACAGAGGCAACTCACACTTTTGTGGTAATACAACTGGCAAAGTTAGCACACTATGGACCTAATCTTAGAAGCAGACACTGCTTTGTATAACCATTTTATTAATGAGCATAACCCAGTGATGGGGAACCTGATGGCCTAAAACTCCCATAATCCACGACCATTAGCCATCCTGGCTGGGACTAGTGGGAGGTGGGAGTCCAGCAACATCTGGAGCAGTGTCAATGGGCACTTGGCTAGTCCCCTAAATGTTCCAAGCCGAACCTTCCTGTTCCTTGCTTCTTCCATTATTCTTTTATTAAGCTTTTTTTTTTACACACTTCATATTCTTTTATTGTTCTCTGTTTTTATTTCGATGTATTTGATTATTGCTAGCTGCTTTGGGCATTCTTTTATGTAAAGACAGATGAAAGTATTCTGATGAAACAAAATAAGAAGCCTCTGCTGGTTTCCAAATTGCTAAGGAAGATACGGGGAAATGTGTTTTAAAAAATGAGCCGAGAAAGCCAACACCTCTTCTGTTGCATCAAAATGACATCAAGACAAAGCCGCATGGGAACACCAATTTCAATGTAATGGGATCCACATCTTCCCTTACACTAAGTCACTGTCCTCTTCACCTATTCCAGTGTTACTCTCTCCACAATTTCAGCAACCTGACAGTGATCTTTCCTCCATGGCCAGCTGACCAAGCAGAGTGTATTATCCCTGCTTCTCCAGCCTAAAAGTTCTTTATCGGCTGCAGAGACAACCCCCCCCCCACTACCTCCATTAGTATGGAGCCAAGCCCTACTCTGCCAGTCTGATCTGTTGCTTGCAGCACAAGCTGCACTTCCCTTTTCTCAGCTTGGCTTCCTCCTTGTGCACCAAGAAAGGGCGTCCCTTCTTTGCAATACACAGTGAGAAAACAAAGTGAGCTGGCGATGCAGGAAAAGAGCCCCTTTCATAGCACACAGTGTGTGTGTGTGTGTGTGTGTGTGTGTGTGTGTGTGTGTGTGTGTGGTGTAATATGCATGTGGCCTGCACACCAGAGGCTTTGGCCTCAGCAGCATCCACTATGCATTCCCCTATTTCTTTCCCCTGAAGGAATTTGACCCTTGGGGGGGGGGAGATTCCCATGCTCCAGTTTAAAACCAAGTATACATCAAAGTACAATATGACTATAAAATGCCTTCTACTCATATGAGAAACATTTTACTAAAAAAAAAAAGTGTTGTGCTTTGCTGGAAATAAGGCAGTGTAGCATTTGCCTTCAATTCCAATGTAAGGCGCTGGTGCTGATCTTTTAACACAGAGAAAGTTGATGCTGCCTTGTCTCATGAAACCAAAGCTTGTAATTTGCTTCAGCACACCCCGACTTCTTTCTGTGTTTAACTGAAGTAAGGCTACTATATAGTGGAATCATCACACAAGTGGATTCCCCAAATGATTATTCAAGGCAAAGAGTAGCTGATGAATTGTAAGGTGTGCATTTTTCAGCCACTCAGCAACTTTTATGCTCTTTTTATACATTGGTTTTACTAAGCAAACCTGCTGAATCCCTGTGAGTAAAAAGTAAACACCTGGCTTCCCCGAACCATATTTACTGGATTAAAGTTACAATATCAACTTAAACCACAAACATAATTCACTCTTCCTAATTGTCACCCTGTCAGCTGACACACCCAAACCATCACTTTCCCACCTCCAGCCTAGTATTTCACCAGCATAGTTGAAGTGTCACTTTCAACATCTACAATTATGACTTCCTTTGAAGGGAAATGCTTGGTCTTCAGGAAACACACTTTATTAGCTGCCTAACACATCACAATTGCAGAAGCCAAAGCATAATTACTAAGCACAACTATCGCTAATGACATCAAGGCTTAAATATGTGGCAAAGCAACACCAGGAGCACTTTTATTCTCTTTCTAAAGTACTGTACGGGGTGGTTGCCAGCTTCACTATGGGACTGAACACTAGTGATCCTTCGCAGGAAGTAAGCCTCAGTGGTGCACCACCGTTATGTTTTGAGAAATCATCTGCCACCATAGTCGTCCTTGGCATGAATCTGCAGAATAGCTCCACAAAGAGGATGAAGATAAATTATTGGATCTATTCTTGCCATGTCAGATCTTAACAACACCCACAATGCTTTCATCTATTGTTTTTTGTTGCTTCAGAAATACTGAGCCCTAAGGGTGATACTGGTGGCTCTGTCATTCTTTTAATGTTGATGCTTTTGTGTTTTGCAGCAGAAAAGGTGTTGGCTTCTTTGATTCCACAATCAAAAAGTTAAAAGGCATTTTTGTGCATTTTTAGCAAGTTTAGAATAAGCAAAAATTGGTACATCTTCCAGTGCAATCAGAATGCTTGTACATTTTTAGAAAATTGAAGTTCCCCCCTTGAATTACAATAATCAGAAAACTTGTGTGGATGCCTGATTATCGTCTTCCAAAGCAACTACTGGTACTCTATCCCGAACTTAAAAATGGAAAGCGTAATGCTGGTGGTCAACAAGAGAGGTTTAAAGACTGTCTCAAGGCAAATCTATAAAAAATGTAGTATAAACACTGACAACTGGGAAACACTGGCCTGCGAGCGCTCCAGTTGGATAACAGCCTTTACCAAAGGTGTCATGGGCTTTGAATAAACTCAATCTCAGGACGCAAGGGAGAAACGTGCTAAGAGGAGGGCACGCTTGGCAAATCTACACCGTGATCAACTCCCACCCAGAAACCAATGTCCCCACTGTGGAAGGACGTGTGGATCCAGAATTGGTCTCCACAGTCACTTACGGACCCATTGTTAAAACCGTGTTTATGGAAGACAATCTTACTTGGCTATGAGTGATCGCCAAAGAAGAAGATAAACCACAAAAAAGATCTAGTTACCATTTTTGTTGCAACACTGCACATAAACCTCCAAACAAATTAATTTAGGAGAGTGAAAAGGTAATAGTAAATAAGGGATAGCATTTCTTATGTTTATTAGTAATCTGATCTAGTATTTAAGATATAATGGTGCACTGACATTGCTAGTTGTGTTACTACCAGCACTATTGTGACAAAAACTGCCAACTTGGCAAAAGGGGAGCATAGTAATCCCAGAAACAGCTTATTGACTGTCATAACTTGCTGTACATAATTTTAAAAATTGTAAATTGCTTCTATTTTATGGCTTGCACTAACCATTAGCCTGGATTTTAGGATACTATTGCCATTTTATCAGTGTAGTAGTTACCCTGAGAGAGAGCTGTCTTGATTGAGTGAATACATCAAGTTCAATCCAACCTCAAACCGTGCATCAAATCCTAATGGCTATTTGAACAGACCAACAAGTCTTCTCTTACATATTATACACTGATAAGCATAATCAGAGAGACTTTTGTATGCAGAACCAATACACATATCCATACACCATCACTGCCTGTAGAAAGATAAATTTATTTGTTTTACAGGTTCAGATTTTACTCTCAGTAATGAAATCCAAGAATTTCTTCATCATAAAAACTTGCTTTACATATTATTTACAGGTATCCAAAGATATACATAATGTCACTGCTGTAGACTATATCTTCTCACAAGACAACAGAGGGAGGGGGAAGCTTACTGCAATGACATACATTCAAAAAGAGTAAATTGTGGATATGCACAGTGTTTTTGGCACAGCTAACTCATTGTTAAATTCTGGCCCAAATTACAGAAACTAATGGTGTCAAATGTGACAAGGGATGACCAAAATCAGGGTGGGCACTGTAAATATTCTTTGGCAATTTGCAGTCGACTGATATAAGCAGGGAAAGAAATTTACAAGTTTTTTTTTAAAAAAAGGAACATAAAACTCTCCCCTTTGCTTTTGTAATTGTCATTTACTGTACCAGAATTATTTTGGTAAGCTCATGATTCTGAATTTCATTTGCCAATTCTCTCCAGATGATTCCAATCACACAGAAGTTTACTACCTAGAATCTCTTTCAGGCTACGCTTCACACACCCTCTCTCTAGCAAACAAAAAAATGTCCAAATTGTAGAACTGTGTGCATTAGTCAAAAGCATTACTGAAATATATTGCACATGTTCACGGTCTTCATAATAGAAATTTGAGGATTACAGCAAAGCAGGAAAAAACTTCTGGTATTCCAATGACTGTGAATATCATCCTGGTGCCTTTTTACTTCATTAGCTCACAGCAGAAAGCATCTTTTTCTCAAAAACAAGCAATAAGAAATCAATTAGTTTACTCTTGTTATGAGCTTTTTGAACCTATTACAGATTTGATCCATAGAAGAAGAAAAATACTGTTTAATAGCAGCATGATCTGCAATACTTTACTACATTGATTTTTGGCATTTATAAAAAGCCATTTGCAAAATATATTAAGTTTGGTTCCATTTTAAACCAAAAAATAATGGGCTTTCCATTCCATAAGAAAATACACTTTTGAAAAGGAACACCTGGACACTTAACTTTGCCAATCACTGTTTAGGGATAAAATTAGGTTAAGAGTTTGAAGGAACAGTATACCATGTACATTAAGCAGCACCTAGGTAGCTGCAGGATCAAGAAAATGAGTCAATGAATTTTATTTTTCTGCATATTTGTTTTGTAATTAGATTGTATTATCACACTGCCATACAACAATTGTCACAGTCATTTATGCAGACAGTCATGCCATATCTTATAATGGGGGGAGGGGAACAGGTTCATCAGTGCATATTGAATTAATACTTTCCTGCCCTTTGCTGCTAAATGCAGCCAAACACAATCCATTTACATTACCACAAAAATGTAAATTGACAATTTTACTTATGTTTAAAATGAATACAGCATAGTGGATTTGGACTATAATTTTCAAAATGAAATTAAGCCTTTAAAAAATAGTACAAGTCGTATTCCTTAACTTACCTTAGAATTTGAGAATATACCATTTTAAAACACACACTGCAACTTATATATTCATAGTTCATATTGTTTGGGAAAAATCAGTTTACGTATGTGATTTTGTTATATGGTGATGATCCAACCCAACATTTATTGACTTCTAATAAAGTATTTAATTGTCAATTAACAAGTTGTGGAAACACCCACCTTCCTAAGAGAGAAAGGGAAGACTGTGGCTATAGTTTATGCAGCTGCCAGTTGTTCTAATGGTTATTTCATAATGTACTTAACATGTGTGATTGAAAAGCACGTTTGAGAAACCCCTTGACCTTTCTATGCCTATCTTTTTCAGCTATACTTTTAATTCCACTTTAAGCACACACACGCCCCCAAACCCCTGAGGTACATTTCTAGAAGCTTTTGAGGACAACTTTGCAGACAGCTTCCTAGACTTTCAGTTATTCAAGTCCAATGAGAATGAGACGACAAAGGTGTGACAGCAGAAAATTCTAGGAAGGGTTTTTATATGGTCCAGTGTTTCTCCCCATTGATTGTAGTGCTACTTAGATTGGATCCCTCAAAGTCAGAAGTATTCCTTGTATTAAGGATTTGGTCACTGGAAGGAGAGGCCTGAAGCTTCTAAACAGCTGTTTTACAATATTTATGGTATGCCATATGCCACAGCAGTAGACCACTGCTTTCCCCGTAACTCCAAAGACTATGAGTACACACGCATACAAATTCTAAAAAGGTAAGACACTTTATTGAATTTGATAAATTAAGAGACTATGTACTGGACTTTTATGTATCACAGGTACTTGTAAACAGAGACACTGGGTCCTTTCCATGGAAATCCTGATAATGTTCAGCAAGAAGTTATTTTCCCACGCGCTGTTCACAGTTTGAATAGTGACGGAGGGCGGAGAAGAATTCTTCATAACTGACGTTCACATGTGAAGGCAAAGAACTGGGAAAACACAATTGGAAAGAGGCAGCTAAATATCATAAGTAATGTGTGCATTGGATAAATCCAAGTAGCATTATCCTAACCCTTGCCTTTGAACTATTTCACTGGTTTATTCTCAACTGATACACAGCATATCACAGACATAACTCTGGACAAAGTATGAAGTCAGAGCAATCTAACTGAAATCAATTAAAATTTTATTGCTCAAGTGGATCTGCAAACTTAAATGACTTAACGTTAGAATAGATGACTACTCAGAATTGACCGGCTCTGCACAGTATTGGGATTACGAAATCCCAATTTAGGGAGAAAAGTGGAAAAATGATAGGAGACATTATTGCTCCAGCTACAGTTGCAATACTATTCAATACTACTTCACAGGTTCACTTTCACATAGCTTTTCCGTTGACATGACAGTCAAGTATGATAGTCCTCAAATACCGACACGCCTTTCCAGGTAATGCTTTTGTTAACCTTCTACTGAAGGGAAGTCAAGGCAAACACATGCTTTCTTGTATCAGTTTTGGCACTGTCTTACTACAGTACATTAACAGCTCTTCAACTAACTTCTGTTTTCAAAGAGAGTTATAATTCCATATCTGGAATGATTCAGAAATCCAAACCCCATTCTAGAGAACTTCAGAAATCCAATCTTCATTCCTCAGCCAGAATTTAGTTTCAACCATTTCCCTTAATTCTAAAAAATTGCATAGTGACAGATGAGAGTTAATCATGGATTGTATGAACCCAGTCATCATTTGACTGTATCGAGCTGGTAACATAAGTAATTTTCTGATACCACAGAACTATTCACACAGGAACACGTGTATGGAAGATACTGAATTTAGTGTGCGTTTTACATGAAACAGTACTAGAGTGTTGTGCCTGATCGACCTGGCCCTTTAAGAAACACACAACAGGGCAGATTCCAAGAATATTTACAAAGCATGACTGATGCATGTTAAGATTACAGAATCAAGATTACAGTGTGGAAGCCTGCCAGAAAGCCCTACAACCTAAGTGCTAATGAATAATGCACAAACATGACTGGAGTGAAGGGGGAGATTTGCTGTGTAGCTAATGTTTATGGGAAGACCACCTGTAACTTCCAGAGATACTTAGCACTTTTTATTCCCAGGTCTAAATCTTAATTCTTTAGGTTAAGCCATGCTTATGCAGGAACTGAATGGGTTCAGTTGCTATGGAAGGCAACCTACACCTGCCACAGATGATGTCATCCTAGACCAGTGGTGAAGAATCAGCAGCCTGCAAACCAGCCCACAGCACCTGCTCCTTGCCACACTCCAGCAATTAGATCAGGAAGAAAGGCTTTCTTTCAAGCCTAACTCCTATACAAAGAGCACACGTTTTTTGGACAGATCAAATCTAGGATGGGAAAATCACTCCCTCTGGTAATTAGTCTTGGAAAACAAGCTAAAATTCTTTTAGGGGAAATTGGTCTCCTGTAGCTATGCCCACTTTTGTCCTAGCCATGTCTGCTGCTGGAATGTGGCTTCTGGAAGATTGCCCAGGAGGAAATACGGCACTTGGGCAGAAAAAGAAAACACTACCCCTCCCCTCCCCTTGAGCAGTGGGTCACATAATATTAGACAGGCTTTCTTTGCTCTGCTGAAGAATATTACTATGCTGAATGGGGATCTGTCTTATGGGTATAGTGAAGCTCTGTTAAATCAGTATCTAGCAGCAAAGTACCTCTCATTATGACTGGGTTCCATTATGACTGGTAGCCAAGTAACCCCTGGGGTAGGACACACTACTCCTACTATACACTACTCCTACTATACCCAGGTCTGAAGTTCAATATTTATATTCTTCCCCATGGAATGGTATAGAGAACATATTCTTGGTATAAATTGGTAGAACTAAGCCTGCTGCTGATCTGCTTTGTAGTGGTAGCAGGCTTCAATTCTCTTACCTACGATTTAAAAAATCTAGATGTTTCAAACTATTTTAATTCATGCTAAAGGGTGTAGTCTCTGTAACCAATTTCAAGTTCAGATCTATGTGAGGGTAGATATTCTACATCCATTAACATGGAAAACTAGGATGTGATCTCAATGGGCAACATGATGGTTATTTGGGATTAGAATGCCCTGTAACATCTTTCAACGGTCTTTTGGTACTCAGAGTAACAAAATGAATGGCTTTCCTTCTCTTATTACAAATTTATTCTACTCTTAACAAAATAATAATAATTTTTCCTTTCACAAGTTGACCACACATTTTGCACCTTTATAAAAAGTGGGAAAGTATATATCAACTTGAACTAAAGGAAAAGAAACTGTCAGCATGCTTTTAATAAGGGCTTTTGAGCACTAACTATTATTATTTGGAGCATGATGACAAGAATATCATATTCATTGATAAATGTTACTGAAAATCACACATGAAAGTTTGAACACAAAGGGTCAAAGCCACTTGCAATACAAAGTAAATATTCCAAGTTACACACTACTATGTATAGTCAACTTACACAATCTCTGTCAATCTGATCTGCCATGGAAGAAATCCTAATACACTGTCCACAGGACCAAACTTTAATATTAATTCTGGGTCAGGAAAGCCATTAGTACCTAGAGAGAGTAATAGTTTGGGGTTGTAGAATTAAGACCATCTTGTTACATTAGAGCTTTAACAGATCTTCACATACAATGTGCATTTCTTACAAATTATTTTCCATAGAACAGTACCAAATATTTTAGAGAGGACATCACTCAGCCCCCATAATAATGACCTCAAACAATTTGACAGTTAACTACTGTGTGCCAATTTAATTGGTATATAAAGATAAATATTACAATAACAATTCTGATTATCTAGTTTAAACACAGTGCTAAAAAATTGATCATTCTTTGGTCTTTATGATAGTTTAACTGAAACACTGCCGTGCCCACTGACTTTGGAATTTACTGAAAGCAAGTATGCTTATTACTACTTTGCTCATTTAGAGCAAAGGAAATCTGAATCTCTGTTAGCTTTATTCTCTTGCTATTTCTAATATATACTTTACAGTAAAAGACTGTAAATACAACTATTCAATCAGTATTTTAAACTTCCAGTGTTTTCAGAACCACCATGCAGTGGGTGTAGTTCAAAGTGCAACCTTCTAAGCTGCTTTGAGAGCCAAACACATAAAAGGAAGTGTCATTATTTTTTGTTGTAGTAGTAGTGCTGATGGCTAAAGAAAGCAAGCTCCAGTTTCATTTTAAAGGAGACATGTCACATTTCCAGCAAGTGTTTCAAGAAATACAAAAAATTATTTAGCTGTTCACTCAATTCTTTTTCACGTTGCACACATGCCTTCTTTGAATCACAACCCTTGCCTTGATTTCAAAAAGGGTGATTGTACTATCAGCAGTAATTGCTGCTACTACATGACATATTCCAGGCATCCCCAAACTTCGGCCCTCCAGATGTTTTGGACTACAATTCCCATCTTCCCCGACCACTGGCCCTGTTAGCTAGGGATCATGGGAGTTGTAGGCCAAAACATCTGGAGGGCCGCAGTTTGGGGATGCCTGACATATTCCTTCTTCAGGCTAACTTGAAGGTGGAGGTGTCCAAAGCAGCCAAAATTTGCTACTGCCATGCAGTTTGTTCCCGTTTCCCGATTAAGTAAGTATGGATCTTTTATCTGACATTATGCTGAACTTCAGAAGCTCTTTCGAGCAGTATGAAATCTGCTTTCAAATGCCTCCAAAGCCCTATATAGGCCAGTATTAGCCCACACCTGTATTCTTTGTGCACTTTGTGCTATGGCAGACATTTATCTTTTAACCTGACATAGTAATTAATGGTAGCCAGGAACACACATTTGTTACATCAGTGTATATATCCACAGTGAACTTATATAGCTAGACAAAAGCAGATAAAACTGTTCTGCTCGCTAAAATGAACGCTGCCAAATGGTAAATTTAGTGAGGCATTACAGTTTGTTTTTAACAGCACTTAATGTAACAATCTCCTGGCACTACTTAATAAAAAAGCAGTTGCATTACAGCTGTCAAAATAAGTTCTCCCTGAAATTCCTTTATAGCCAAATTTCAATTGGCAATTGAATAAAATTTACCTCAGACTGCTTGGCTGAAGCAGTTCTCTCCAAATTACTTTATGTGCTATAACAAATAATAAGTCACTCAGATCCCACAAGCAATTAAATTTCTTTGAAATGCACAACACTACATAGCATACACCAAAACACTTGTGGGAAATAGGTATTCTGTGAAGCAGCCCTCATAATCTGCCTGTTTGAAGACTGTGCACAATGGATATGAGCTCTAGCTACAAATGTGTTTGGGTCTGGGAAAATTACTGTCACCTGATTAGCCACACACACCCCAACCACTTTTCATGAGGGGTAAACAACTTCAGTCATCATACTTACTAGTTAATAAGTTTTCCAAGACGTCCATATCCAGATCTGTGCATTTTTTTTGTTTTTGTGCTACTAAGTGGCAAAATTTCTGAGCTGCTTTTACTATATCTGTTTTCCCATCCTCTGAAGACAGCACGTTCAGTGTAGATTGGCAATTTAAAACTGCAATAAAAAAGAAAGAACTTAAAGCAATTAAATGGAAATGGAAGAAGTCAGCTGTACTTGAAGTTCACCTCTCGCTTGCAAACAGGATAAACATCATTCTCCACTCCCAAAGCCAGTGAAGGCGCCCAGGAGGTTATTTTAAATTTAATTTACAAAATGAACATTCTGTAAAGAATCACAAGACACACTTGCTAAAATAGTAATAGTTCAGTAAACATTTAACTCAAACTTCCAGTCATTTCTGTAAATTAAGGCATTCACACTCAATTCCAGCTATCAGCATATGCCGAGATGTTCATGAGATTCATTGTACTCATGGAGATACCCATTAATTCCCATGCAGGGAGTTAATCAATGTTTGTGGATCAGATTTGGGTGTTCAGGAACTTTCTAGTACTCAATAACAGTATAGGATTTTCAAAATAATGAATCTTACCTTGATCTGTTTTTTCTTGATTTGGAAACTTCACTGCATATTTGGAACAGTCAAGATTTAACAATTCCTGCTGCTGTTTTAGGATTTCATCCATTAGCTTTGAATTATTTCTCTTGAAAAAACCTTGCAAAGAGAAGAGAAAGAAGTACTGGTTAATTGATCATCATTTTCCAGGTAATCTATGTCAATATTTTTATTAAGTAGATCTCTAGAATCATATACCCGTATATTCCGGCGTATAAGACGACTGGGCGTATAAGACGACCCCCAACTTTTCCAGTTAAAATATAGAGTTTGGGATATACTCACTGTATAAGAAATATGACCCGGCGTATAAGACGACCCCTGACTTTTGAGAAGATTTTCCTGGGTTAAAAAGTAGTCTTATACGCAGGAGTAATTTGTTTGCTAGCAACCAATTTAATTCTTTTTCTTAAAAAAAATCCAAGATGATTGGGGCTTCATTTACCCCTTGAAGAAAAGGCAGGATGCAGAGGTCGGTCATCTTGCAAAAACTTGTATGAATTTGCAATATGACATGAAATAGTTGGAAGTTCTCATACCAAATCATGGTTTTTGCTACTCTTTCTTTCTTTCTTTCTTTCTTTCTTTCTTTCTTTCTTTCTCTCTCTCTCTCTCTCTCTCTCTCTCTCTCTCTCTCTCTCTCACTCACACACACACACACACACAGGAAACAATGGTTTTTCTGCTTTTGTTTTCTGTTCACCTGATGTAGCAGTTCCTATAATTACAGAACATTAATTCATGTATTATGCCAAATAGTAGCTAAGCTTCCTTAACCACAGCTTTCAGCCATCTGAATTTGAGAAAAGCAAACTACTGTACAGTTTGGCAACAGATACCACAAATCTTTTTCTGCCAGACTTGATTAGTCTGTTGCACAAATCAGAATACCGATTGGAAATTAGTAATCCTGCTGAAATCAACTACTATATCCAGCTAATATCAACAGAATTAATTATGTTCCATTTATTCCACCTTCATGGATTAAAAAAATTAAAAACAGCTAATGTTTTAAACAGTAATCAGATGGCCCAGCCTAATTTAATATAAATAGCAAAGCATCATGTATGCTACCCCAAGCTCTTTGAAGGAAGGGTAGAATAAAAATGTAATTGTAAAAATGTAATTAACAGAAGAAAAAAACAATAAGATTAAAGTTCCAAAGTGAAAGTATGTATTACTACTTGCAATTTTTTTTAATATAAACGTTATTCTTGCAATTTTATACTGCATTTATTTTGTGTAGCTCAGTAGTCTTAATTTTAAAGGTCAACTGAATAACTTGAAGACATCATTAATGCATGTTCAAGTTTATTTTAGCCCAATTTGAAAGTGTCAGGTGGGTGACATTTTTTGAGCTTTCCCAAACAGCCAGCATTAAGGTGAATTCCCATGTGGGATCCTATGGGTAGAGTTCCATGTACAGTATTGCTAAGTGGGGTATGGGAAGAAAGGAAATATATGTGGCATGAACAGTCTCCTGTTTCTACAACTAAGGCTTTTGGTGTATCTAACAGTTTTTGACTCCTTGCCCCCACCCCAAAAGACAGACACTGGAGCTCCATTAACTACTGACAACTACTGTCACATGAGAGAAGTGCTGATTGAGACATCCAACCCCAAAGTACTTTGTGGTGCACAGAGTGAGTTGCATGGCTCTTGGAGCCCAGCCAATTGTTTCAACAATTTTAACCAAAATGATTTATTTATTAGACTTTAACTTGGCAGCATAACAAACTACAGGTTGTGTAGTCTACCTTAAAACCAGGAATGAGTTGTCATGTAAATGAGGTCAATCGGTGCTAAATCTAGCTAAGTCTCAGCCTTTGTTTTAAATAAAAACAAAGAAAAACGAACACATGCTGCTGGGCACAGACCAGAACTACTTTTACCCAAGCTGTACTTGTCTGAACAAGTAACAGCAGCTGTAGAGGTGACTTTGTACAATACGATGTTACGACTCCCACAGACCTTGCAGTTGAACCTGGCAAATAAACTTCGCGTACTTTTCGTAAGAACAGTCCTGCTGGATCAGACCAAAGGCCCATCTAGCAGAACCTGAGTGTAACAGCATTCTGATCGCATTCACACCACTTGCCTTTCTCAGCAACTGGTATTCGGAGGCATACTACCTTCAACATGGAAGGCAGTGCACAGCCACCACAGCTAGTAGCTGTTGATAGCCTTATCCGCCTTGAATATATTTAATCTTCTCTTAATGCAAGTTGGTGGCCAACACTACATTCTACAATTAAACTATGCGCAGTGTGAAGTGACTCCTTTTGTCTGTCCTGAATCTTCCAAAATCTGTCCAAGCTAAGTGGTTCCCAACTGTACATATGTGACTATATAGGTATGACACACCAATCAACTGCTACTGTGCTATAAAAATAGGGTGAAGTAAGACAAGGCCAGGTGCAGGTTTTCTTGTTTGAGTGCCTCACGAGCTGCTGCTATTATTGTTGTTATTGTTATTATTATTTGCTTGTACCCCACCCAATTTATATAGTTTTAAGTTTCTTTAAACTTAAACCCCTTCCTTTGATCTCTAGGGGCCTAAGATGTAAAGTTAATATGAAAATGGTTTATATATTTTTGTACCATGTATTTGCCTTGAAATAAAGAGTTGTTATGCTTTCAGCAGAATAAACTAATTGCCTTTTCTGCATTAGGCAGAGAAGTGTCCAACAGTTTTTCCATTATAAATTATCTTGTAGAAGCCTTGCTGTGTGGGAGTGCTATCCATTAAAACCTACAGAAATTTTGTTCAGCCCATACAAATAGGTCAAAGTTACTTTCAAAGAAGATAACATTCCCTAAATTGGTATTAGTCATCCATTAGAGCCGATCTCAGTATTGGCCTCTTTAAAATCTGTATAAAAAAAAATCTAGAATTGTGACATGTTGAGGCCTAGATTAATATATTTAATACAATTGTAGTTCTGTTATATACAATTAAGTTTCATTTTAATATGTATTTCTTACCAAAGTTAATTGCATCTTTTTAAAAAGTAAGCAGTCTTTTTAATCTTCAGTTTTAAAAGTTGATTGGTTCATGAATATTTAAGGGGGGAAATCACAATAGTATTATTATGCATTTACCATCCTATAATTAAATAGGAACATTATTTTTTTCAACACATAAGCTATTCTGTAAGGCTTCTCATTTCTGCTAGTATAGTTTCTGGATCTGTCTGAAGATCTGTTTCCACCTTGCTCCTGATAGTCAAGCTTCCAATTTATATATAAAAGACATTTGAAATTGAGAAATCCCTATGTGTACTAGTCAGTCTCTCTTTATGGAATTTAATTCCACCTAAAAAGACATGTGTTTAGAGACATGTGTTTATAGACACACAGAATTTTAAAACTGGACATATCTAGACCATCTGTCCACAAGTCTTAACCAGCATGCATAACTGAAGCTGAATCCTGAAAATAGGGGGTCTTATATGTTCCAAGTTCCCATATCCAGAAGATAAGAAGGTGGCCTGCCCTGGATAGTAGCAGGTCTGCAGCCTAAGCGTGTTGGCTAATTCACTAGCTACATCCCCTTTTGGACAGAGATGACTCAGCCACTGCACTCCATGTTCTGGTAACTTCCAGAATAGATGTGCTTTACATGGGGCTGCCCTTAAAGATGACTTGGAAACTTCAGTTGATCCAAAATGCAGCATCCACATTACTGGCTGGGGTTTCATTTAGATCTTCTATAGCCCCAGTTTTGAACACTGGTTAACAATTCATTTCCAGCCCAATCAAGTTACTTACATTAGTGTTTAAAGTCCTAAACATGCAGGGCCTAGATATCTGAAAAACTGTCTCATTTCCTACATCCTCTTGACTGCTAAGATTGGCAGAGGGGGCACTTTTAGTAGTTCCTCCACCCTCAGAAGCTTGAGGGGTGGCGGACCAGGAGACATTATTTGTGACAGTCCCCAAGTTGCATCTGGCACCTTCACTATACAACTTCCAAAAACATTCCAAAGATGCATCTTTCTTAATTCTGGCTTTTGGCACTTGACATATACATTTTTAGGATCCACCTTGTTTCTGTGACTATAGGCTGTTTTGAAATATTTTAATACAGTATTGTGTTTTGTTTTAAATATTGTGTTTTAATATTGTAACTCCCCTCAGCCCTCAGGTTGCAGAAAAGGTAACTAGTAACAACAAATTGCAGAATGCAAGTACGTGTCAAGTTTCTTTCTATTTGCCATCACCTTCACCCTGTAGGCTGTTCCTATTAAAACATTCTCAAAAACAAAAAGTTTATGTACTTTATGTACTTCACTCACACAAATATTGTCAAATTGAGTGAAAATAAGATTAGAAGTCTAGTTTCAAATGACATAAATAATTTAGAAATTACATTGATACATATTTCTTCTCAGTAATGCTCCATTCCTCTTTCCGTTTGAGATATGGTAGCTGTTTCAGCCTGGGGAGCTGGGGAAGAGATCCTGTGAAGTGGAACACCTACATCATGTCCAAAAAACTGTGCTCAGTTTAAGTTGTTTTTAATAGTTGTTGTATTTTGCCTCTCCATGCCTTTAATCACTGTATCAAACACTCCATGCTCGTGTATCTAAGGCACTGAAGAAGAAAGCACCTAGAAACAACTACTCAGGATAACTAGCTAACTTGTAAAATGACTCCTTGGGAATGTAGGAGCTAATGAGGGATTGGCTCATACCACATTTTTTGAATCTATTTGTTTAGTTTTCTGTAGTGTAGATCTTAAACACATAGTTCACTTCTGATTTATTAGAAAAATCAAAACACCTCTCTCCAGTGCTTTTGTAAAAAAGCACATTATTGAAGTAAGCATTTGACAAATGCATTTGGATGCAGTGGCAGAAGCACAGCCTTAGTGGCAGCACCATTTATGAGAAAGGGGATCTTTTGGTTCCCTTGCACAGAGCACTCTGCTTTTAGCCTTCACAAGAATGAAACAAGGCCTCTCCGATGCTGTTGGAGGCAATATCAGCTGACGAAGTGAACTGTTCCAATCTCTCCTACCCTATAACCTGCTAACATGATTATACATTTGATACAATTACTCTCAAAATAAAGGTTTGATGTAACACAAGAGCTGTTTGCTTTTTCAAGCATACTACAGTATGACTAAAGATGACTTTCGAATTCTAGTAACAGATGTCCATGAATCAATGCTATGACCCATCCTTTTCCAGCTGGATTCCCTCCTGATGTTTTAGATTATAACACCCAACGTCCTTAACCATTGTCCATGGGTCCCAAACATTTGACAAGTATGAGATTAGGGGAGATTATTATAACCCATCAACACCATCGCAGCAGTAGCCAAAAACGCTTACAAAAGAGGCCCAAATGCTGACAGTTTCAGAACTTTACCTCTAAAAGATTTCCTACCCCATGGGTACTAGACTGGATAGAATTCCTATTCCAAATATTCCAAAAAAAGAAAACGTGTCTGCTGCATAGTATTTTTTGTCTTATGAAATATTAGCTAGAAACAGAATATGGAATCTGTGGAATTGAATTGTGACTTTTTATTCTTAATTGGTCTGTTTCCATAACCAGTTTCAACTACAGTTTGTTGAAAGCTTGATTTTTTTTAAAGTAACTTTTTGAATGCAGCTAAATATCTGAATATATATGCCCCTGTGTAGTATCATAAAACCAATTGTGCTTATGTTTTTGCTTTTAAAGTATGCAATATGGAAAAAAGCTTTAGGTGATTCACTTCAAAGTATGACAACCATCAGCATGTGAATCTAAGTAGTCATATGAATTTTAAATAACATGCTTGTACTTATTAACAAATTAAATTAAACCTACACATAGTTGCATCATTTGCTGCTGCTTCGGGCTTGATTCTTTAAGACCGAAAAAAATGTCTTCTAAAGTTCAAAATATAACACAGCATCAAATATTTCTCTCTTTTGAGGCTACAGACTAATCCTCTTGGTTGAAACCTTAAACTACCACCACTACTTCCCATTTCCCTGCAACCTAACTACATCACAAACACAGTTTGCATGACAGGATCTGGTCAGAAAAATAGAACTGATTTGTTGTTGTTTTTTAGTCGCTTAGTTGTGTCCAATTCTTCGTGACCCCATGGACCAGAGCACACCAAGTCCTCCTGTCTTCCACTGCCTCCCTCAAGTTGGTCAGACTCAAGTTGGTAGCTTCGAGAACACTGTCCAAACATCTCATCCTCTGTTGATCCCTTCTCCTTGTGCCCTCCATCTTTCCCAACATCAGGGTCTTTTCCACTGAGTCTTCTCTTCTCATGAGGTGGCCAAAGTATTGGAGCCTCAGCTTCAGGATCTGTCCTTCCAGTGAGCACTCAGGGCTGATTTCCTTCAGAATGGATAGGTTTTATCTTCTTGCAGTCCATGGGACTCTCAAGAACTGATTTGTACTGTTCCTTATTGGTCAGAGATGGGGTTCAGATAGAGAGGAATACCTTCTACCATTTTTAAGACAGGAAATAGGGAGGGGTAAGAAAGCAGCACTGGTTTTCAATTAAATGACTTCGATACATGTACCCAGGTGAGACCTTGGGGAGCCTGCCTTTCTTTGTGTGGATAAATGAGAAGATATGCACAAAATAAATGTGATAAAGGGTCTGTTTAGTTATTCTTTCTCTATTCTTTTTTCTCTATACAATTGTGTTTTGTATTTTCTTATAAATTAGTATGAATTTTATTTTTTTAAGTTAAAAAACTTTCAATAAAATTGTTATAAAAATACATGTACATTGATCAGCTTTTAACAATTCTGCCCCCTTGCCATGGCAAGTGATGCATTGCCCTTTGGCAAGAGTGAGAAGCAGAAACCCACCTGCTTCCTTACTGGTTCAAGTCCCAGCCTTGAAAAGTGAAAAGTGAGCTACACTTTGAGCTACACTTCCACCCACTGCATAAACAAGCCCCAGCCTTTTGGTCTACAGAGAAAGTCTGGGGCTTGTTTGGGTAGCAAGGGTGTTGATGCAGCTACCTAGCCCTTGCTACCCCTTTCCCAGCCCCAAACCTGGAATTAGAAACAGTGGTGGTAGGATTCCAGCAATTACAGTGGGCTTCTGAGTCCTCTGATGCCTTGCACAATTCCTGGGAATCACCTACCTCTTCCACAGCTCCAAATTTGGACCTATAGAAGAGGAGCAAGGGATTGTTCAACCTCAGGCAGAGATGCAGTGCAGGTAAGGGATCAACAGCCCAAGCCCTATGCATGTCTATTCAAAACAACATCCCACTGTGTTTAGAAGAGGTTTACTCCCAAGCATACTGAGCACAAGAGTAAATGTGTACAGGATTGCAATGAAGGGGAGAGACAAAGTCCTGGCAACCAGAAACAGGGTGTTGCATTTGACTAATACACAGTCATTGAAATCCTTGGACTGAAATGTCATCAAGACAAACTCACCTTCATTCATTTCAGCAGGTCTACTCTGAGCCTGATGTGACCTAAGGAGCCTTGTTTGTGGCACTTTAACTGTTATGGCAGCACATCTGAGGAAGCAGGTGGCATTCCTCAAATCCTTTGCAGCAACAAAGGTGCAATTGTGTGCAGTTATGTGGCAATAAGCCCCGTTCAACAGAGGTCTTTGCATCCTTAACCCCCACCCCACTGCCCATCTGTCACCCCTTTCAGATGCCACCAACACACCCTATGCGTGTGTTCTCAGAGGAAGCACCTGCGACTTCCCTGCAAGTTGCCTCCCTGTACGCGCGGGTTGCCCTTATTTATAGTAAACTGTTAACTTAGAGCAAACGTTTTTGAACCGAGCAAGGGCAAGGTCACGTCCTCCGCATGGGATGGGAGAAGAAAATCGGAAGGGGGTTAGGGAACGGGCGAGCAGACAAGGCGGGTGGCCGAAGGGCAGCTCCTAGGGCAACTCACCTTCTTGGTCGTAGACGGTGACATAGGAGATGCCCACCGCCATGCACCACACCACCAGGCTGGCCATGTCCGCGTAGCTCTGCTCCTCCTCGACCACCACCAGCCCGACGTGGCCCGGCAGTTTCTGCAGAGACTTCCCGTCCTTCCGCCACCGGCCGCCTGCTCCTCCTCCGACCACCTTCCGCCCTGCCGCCGCCGGCCTGTGGTAGGCGAAAGCCCCCGTGCCCACCGCCGCCGGGGCCCGGAGAGCCCGCGAGGCGACAGCGGCCGCGGCCGAAGCCGCGCGCCGCCGCCAACGGCTGAGCCACGAGCCGCGACCTCCGAACCAGCCTCGGAACCAGGCGAAGAGCGCGCGCTGGAAGTGGAGGAGGAGGTGCAGCAGGCGCCACAGCAGCTCGTGCGCGACACTCATTGGTCTGGGCGGAGGACGGCGCGAGGGAACCGGACGCGGGAAAAGGAGAGGAGGCTGAAGAGGCGGCGGTGGCGGCTGTTGTCGCGAGGGAGGCTCAGCCGCAGTGTAAGGCGCAAACCATCTCGCCTTCCTTTCCCTCACGGACACGGTTTTATCTGCCCGGCAACCTCCGTTAGCGCCGCCATCTCCATACCTGCACTGACCTTTTCCCTCTTGCCTACGCACGGGCTGCCCATTGGCCGAGGCGCCGCCGCCGAGGGCCATTTCCGGGTTGGTGGAGCGAATGACGTGGCCCCCTAAAGGAAAGGGCGGTGTCTCCGAGCTGAATTCCAAGGAAGAACGGGAAGGCGAGTTCTCCGCCACCTAAGGTGGCGGCCCTCGGATTCAGCACGTGCTTTCCTCATGCACAGCGACATCTAGCGGCGGGAGTGTGCGCCGGCTACTGGTAGTCGCGGGGCTTGGGCTGAAGAGCGCTGCTTTACTTTGCCTTTTTCACTCCTTTGGTTTGCTCATTTTCGGTCACTGACTATGAATAAGAGACCACCGTACGCAAAAGTTTCATAAGCTGTGAATATATACTTTTCCTGTGAGCGAACGAACGAAGATGCACTGGAGGAACGACCATACGTTTAGTTTAGTCAATTTTATTGGTGCACTACTAATTTTCATTTATTCGCATTCTTGTTTTCCCCATGACACCTCATATTAAATGCACAGCGAAGTGAATTCTAACAAAGCACTTTGTGATTTCAAAACACTACCACCCTCCCTACCCACACTTTCAAATACGAATATCTTGTTTATACAATTAATTGGTATAGGTAGCCACATTATTGTTGTATGAAGTGGCACTTGAATTACAACACAGCAAAAGCAGAACAACACACACCCTGGACATTTGCAGTATGAAGTGTTACAGGATTTCAGCAGGAAGCTATGGGATATGCACTGATCAGAAAGGAAACAGGTCAGTTCACCCCAAACCTTTTGCAGGTGCAAACAGTACTGAAACCAGGTTCGTGTATAGCCACCCCAATACCATCATTAGGGCCCCACTGTAGTGTTGACTAAACAACATTATTATAGCACTAGATTTGTCTCACTCCCATTCCAAACTTTTGGAAACAGGAAGAATGCAACAGCCCAGTCTTACCAGATCAATCCTGGATACAGCTATTGATTTCAATAGGTTTAGAACAGGGGTCAGCAAACTTTTTCAGCAGGGGGCCGGTCCACTGTCCCTCAGACCTTGTGGTGGGCCGGACTATATTTTGAAAAAAAATATATGAAAAAATTTCTATGCCCCACAAATAACCCAGAGATGCATTTTAAATAAAAGGACACATTCTACTCATGTAAAAACATGCTGATTCCCGGACCATCCGCGGGCCAGATTTAGAAGGTGATTGGGCCGCATCCGGGCCCCGGGCCTTAGTTTGGGGACCCCTGGTCTAGAAGCTGCTGGCTACATACAATTTTGTAGGTCACAATGAAAAAATGTCAGGGATAGATTGCTCTGGAGAGGAGGACTGAATTAATATGGAGTTTGCGGGAGGTTTAGCACAGCAATTTATTGGAGACTTCTGTTTAATATATTTCATAATCATAATAATCATCCATGTTTACTCTGAGACTGGAGGGATTATCAATGCTTGTGTTCTTTCCTATTTCTTCTCCTTCTAATGAATACAGATTGTTGTGTGCACACAAATGCAGAATCTTTCTTGAAGACATCCAGCTTTCACCCTGGCTTTCTGCTGGTGCTTTACACTGTCCTCCTTTAACATCTATGCCTTTGGCTGTGAGCACCCTTCTGGTTTTGAGGAATTCGCAAGTGCAATTCCATGGGTTGTTGTCCAGATATAGGTATCTGAGTCGAGGTAAATATTTCAAGAGACTGTGATCTATGGTGGATATATTGTTGTTCCGTAGATTTAAAACCTGCAGGTGCGTTAAATTCATCAGTTCCTGCTCCTTAATTCTTTGTATGCTGTTTCCTTTCAGATCCAGTCTGGCTAGTGTACGTGGGAGTCTGAAGTAAAGAAATAAACATTGTTTTATGTAGTATCTTAAAACAAGAAGCCTGTCATTAGGATGAGAAATAATGCCTTGCCCGAAGGCCACCCAGTTAGCATTATAGTAGAAAAGTGGTTTGAAACCAATTTCTTGCACATAAACCAGACTAGGGAGTAATTTGAGCAAGGGCTCACCAGGACTCATCTTTGGGCTACAGTGGTTTAGACTAAATTGGTTTCCTGGAAGGCATGAGTCCTGGCGCCTGTTTTTAGAAATCAGATTCTGGACTCAAAAATCTGGCCACTGCACTGAAATAAGTGGCATGTATGCTGTTTGCACATTGATCTGTTCTGAAGCAATATCAATCTCTATTCATTATTTGTTAGATTTATATCCCACCATTTCGCCATTCAGCTCAAGGTAGCATGCAGTCACCCCTCCTTGCAACAGACTGTGAGGTAGGTTAAGCTGAGAAACAGGGAGTTGCCTAGAGTCCTCCAGTGAAATTCATGGCTGAGTGGGAATTTGAACTAGGGTTTCCATAGTTCTCGGCTGACTCTGTCATTATGCTTTAACATTATGCTTTAACTTATCCCAGTCATTAAAGTATTTTGCAGTGGCACACCTAGTTTTCTTAGTTGTTGCATGTGTGAAAAGGGGAGCCCAATCCAGTCACATACCTTAATGGAATAGAACTAAGTAGATTTTGTTCAAGTGCCAGATTAGACAGTTGCGTGCAGTTCTGAAGTGCCCCATCTTCAAATGTGGCAACAACATTGTTGTCAAGGAACAAGTGCTTTAGGCTATGTAGTTCCTTGAAATCTTGCGCCTTTATTCTCTCAATCAGGTTATTGCTGCAATCAAATTTCTGTAGCGTTACTGGTAATCTGAATGGGATTATCTGGAGCTTGTTCCCAGACAACTCCAGTCTAGTTAAACCGGAAAGAAACTCTGCACCCTCAAGTGATGTAAGCTGATTTTCAGACAGGAAAAGCTCTGACAAGTTTGCCATTTGCTTCATATCTTCAAAATTTAGCATTTTGAGCTGGTTTCTCTCTAACTTCAATGTCAATAAAGATGTAGGCAGATCTGAAGGGGTGCTTGTCAATAAATTTCCATTTAAATTGAGAAATAGCAAATTGCAAAGAGATATAAAAAATCCTCCTGAGAAAGATTGCAGCTTATTGTTTTCCATACTGAGATACTTTAGGTTGGGTAGGTAGAAGGTTCCAGACACATATTCCATATTATTTCCATCCAAAGTCAAACTCTGTAAGCTGCTGAGGGAGGAGAGAGTACTAACAGAAAGAGCCAAAATCACATTGCTTTGTATGTCAAGCACCCTTAATTTTTGTAAACCTTCAAAATTAGATTCATGTACAACACTTATTAAATTGTCCCCCAGCTTCAGTACTTCAAGGCTTCTTGGGAGCAAGGTAGGTATGCGCCTTAGTTTATTTTTCCGAAGTTCCAAGGTCCTTAATGCATCCAGAGCTTTGAAAGTGTTATTCTCCACTGATTCTGTCCCACTCCAGGTCAGGACAAATTCTTCAAGGGCAGACATTCTGCTGATGTCAGTGATCTAAGGACAAAAGCCACAACAAAATTATTTCTGGCCAAACTAATTCAGAGATGGATTTAGTTGCCACAAATCATCAGGAACATCATCTGCTAAAATCTCATTAAAATAAATGGGAGTTATGCAAGAGCAATATTACGGTATACTGTATGTGAGCAAGATTTAGCCAAACTGGATTTTGTCCATGTTTCATGGCAGGTTGGAGCCCTCTTGAGGCTTGGCATGGAACAAACAGTATACTATTCAGATTTATTTGGGAGTAAACCCCACTGAGCTCTAATATTTACAGTGCATAGGCTAGCATTGTAAAGATTAGAATATTATGAAAATTAGAATTGCTGAGTTTCCTTCTAGGATACATGTCTTAATTAGAATGTGCCTTTAGAAACATTGGTATTTCAAATTAAACAAAACATTTGTTAGTTATAAAACAATATTCCTGTTGAATTTAGAAATATATCTTTTCATGATTGAGCAGTAAAAAATTAATGAACTGAAATGAATTTTTTAAAAATAATATAAAGCATGATATCCAATATATGGCAACACTATTCTGATTCTAGAACTGAAGTGTTGTGAGTGCTTTATTTGAAATATCTTCATACATCAGTTTGAGATGGTTTCTATTTTTGTAGAGCACACAAGAAAATGCTAGCATCATCTCATTACATAATTTTTGGCACTTCTTTTAGAAGTTTTAAGAAGAAAGAACAAAATAGCCCTTTGTGCAAAGGTGCTCTACAGGTTTGTGTTACAACTGGCTATCCGGTCAGTATTTGACAAAATAGTTAATTACCTTGATAAGAACCTCCATTTTTCTTTTCTGGTCATGACATGCAAATACTATTTTTCTTGCCTATGAAATGGCGGTTACACTTTATACTAATGAGCAAACAAACCTATTTGTGTAAGAACATTTATCGGTCTAATGTACAAGAGCTAAAAGTAAATTTTGACTGTAATAAACAAATCTGTCCACACATATTAGAACAATTGTCACTTGTCAGACAGGGTCAGTTATGGTTTCCATTCAAGGACACATTGGGTGGCAAACCCAAGATTTGCTGCTATGTAATCACCCCAATTGTGGCCAATACTCTGTGTGTATGCAGACCCTCCAAGTGTCCCTATTTTCCAGGGATGTCCCTGTTTTAAATAAGTTGTCCCGGTTTCTTATTTGATCCTAGAATGTCCCGCTTTTTCTGCTTATTTGCTTATCAAAACTGTTAAAGGGACAGGAGTGGGCTGTGCAGTTTTTTTCTCCTGGGAATTTGGCAACACTGTTGCAGAATTACCAATACCATGCATTGAACTTGTACAGAGGAAAGGTTATTTTTTGTACATGTACATATGAAATAAATTTATTTTTCTCAATGGTAATGGACAACAGCTATATATCATCATTAATATTTGAATATTATGGATGATACTTAATATATGACAATACTATTCTGATGCTAGAACTTACCTGCTACAAGTCATATGCATTATGTTTTGGTTACTTGATTTGCCCAAGCATTTGTGGGTTACTGTTAACAACATCTGATGGATAGTCTGGCTATTGTTTGTGTTTTAGTCTGCTTGTTTATGTGCTTTTATTTATCTTGTTTCAATTATTATTTTATTAAGTTGTGTTTAACTGTTGTTAAGTCAAACCGGGATTTTTATGAAGTACAGTATAAAAATATACTGTGTGTTTTAATATAGAACAGATGTGGGGAACCTTTGGCCCTCCTAATGTTGCTAAACTACAACTCCCATCATCCCTTGCCCTTGGCCATACTTCCTGGGGTTGATGGGCATTACAGTTCAGCAACATTTGGAGGGGCCAGTGGTTCCCCACACCTGACACCAAGCATGGGGAAGTGTTCTCTAAAATTCAAAAGGGAACACTGGATGGTGGTTTTACTTAGACAAAATAAATGGGAGCACATTCTTGTTCCATGTTTTAAACTGAACCTTGTAGCCTAGGGCTATGAACTCAGAACTAAGCCTGTTGTTGTTGTTGTTGTTGTTGTGTTGTTGTTGTTGTTGTTGTTGTTGTTGTTGTTGCCTTAGTTCTGAGTTCACAGTCCTGGACTACAAGGTTCAGTTTAAAACATGGAACAAGATTATTATTATTATTATTATTATTATTATTATTATTATTATTATTAGCAGACACTGATATTGTAACAGCAATTCTAATCCCATCTTTCCAATAAAACCTTCTGTACCAAATTCTGCATCCTATACAAAGATTGCATATGTAATAAGTCTGTCCTCTTGCACCTTGCTACTCTAATTTGAAAATGTAGGTTAGCTGATGAATAAACCATCCTACCTGGAGGTGTTTGATCTTGCCATGGCTGATGTAAATTCCCCTGGTAGTTTTAGCAATCTCTTTAGGCACTTCTCCCACTCTATAGCACTGCACTCTCCCTGCCAAGTCACAGTGGCATTTCCGAGGGCATGTGGGGGTTTGAGCTCTGCAAAGATAAAACAAGAGGAGTAAAAGGCAAAACAGCTGCATTTTCCTAAATAGCACCTTCCCGAGCAGCACCAGCTTAAATGTGAGCTGCAGCATGAATTTATGTGCCATGGGCTCTTTTATACCGTAACACCTGATAAAAAGATAATACAGATGCATGTTTTACTTTTGTTTAAAAGAGGGGGAACAGAAAAGACAATCTCTTAACTTCCTTGGGTTAAAATATTCACAGGCATCACAAAGAGCAAAAGGTTTAAACAATGATAAGGAATCTTTATTCTGGCTGGCATGGAAATTGATCTTATTTATTGGCTGCTGCCTAATCTGCAAACACTTCTGTTATCTGTAGTTTCCTAGTTTGGTTAAGTGTGACACCACAGAATGAGTTGGGAGAAAAGATAAAGAGCTGTTTTATAGTGGGCTATAAATTTTTTAGATTTTCAATGAACCCGTATTAAAAGCATCAGGAAAAAGACCCTGAAGCTCCTCTTTCATCCCTACACACAAACATACCGTAGTTGCATGATTGATCCAGAGGAGTCAAGCCAGTTTACTTTGTTTTTAAAATATCCTATATTTTACATAGATTACTATATTTTACATAATTCAAAGATTGTTATTGACAACATTTATTTTGAGAGTTATTTAAAAATGTATACATATGTTGTGATCTTCAAATGAAGAGGGACATACAAAATTCATAAACAGCAACAATAATGTCTGGTGTAAAATGTCACTTGAAGAACTTGTGTATCTTTTGTTTTCCTAGAATTTAGTTACTGAAAATCTGTAATGCTGGAAGGCTGATTTACTATCCTCTGCTTTTCATCTGTGGATTGTGTTCCCATTTCACCTCTCACCCACCCAGAACTCCTGTACTCTTTACAGCTGGAGGCAAATAATAATAATAATGAATGAATAATTCCTCATAATCACATCTACATCTTTAAGAATTCAGGTCTTCTCAATCCAGGTCTAACACTGTTCAATAGTCTGCATGAGCTCTTTCCTTTCAAACCCAAAGTCGGTGAGATCACTGTATTTGTGAGGAGCAAAAGGAAGACTGCCATTAGTAAGGTGCTGCATTATTGCAGAAAGGAGAAATCAGAATGAAAGGAGAAATCAGAATGGTTACAATATTTGGGACAACTAGGAGGGTAACCAGAAGGCAATCAGGAGGGGACATGATAAAGACATATAAAATTATGCCTCGGTGGCATAATTTTCTAAATTGCATAAAAATGCAAGAATTTGGGACTATCCAATTAAGCCGAATGTTAGAAGATTCAGGACAAAATAAAGTACTTCTTCACATAGTGCATAAGCAAACATTGGAATTTATTCCTTCAACAGGTAGTGACGGCCAAAAACTTAGATGGCTTTAAAAGAGTAAATAAATCCATGAAGAATAAAGTTATCAATGGCTACTAGCCATGATGGCTATATTCTGTGTCCACTGGTGGAGACAGCAATGCATCTGAATGCCAGTTGTTGGCAATCACAAGTAGGAAGGGGGCTGTTGCACTCATGTTCTGCTTGTGGGTTTCCCAGAGGCATCTGGTTGGCCACTGTAAGAACCAAATGATGGACTAGACAGGCCTTTGGCCTGATCCAGCAGGGTCCGTATGTTACTAGTATTGGAGTTTTTAATGAGATGGTTGCTGGCCATGCCACCAGGGCTCATATGGTGTCATTTTGAGCATTTTGTTCCAGGGGTGTGTGCCGGGGTATGCCCCCACCATCATGAATTCATTGGTTCCCTTCCTGTGTGGTCAGCATGTGGGCATCATTGGTAGCACTGTGACGGCATTTCCCTGGATGCTGTTTTTATGCCATTTTGGAATTTTCTGAGTGGTATGTTTGCCCCTCTCCTCCTTGGCACATGTGATTGTACAGTAATTGTTCCACCAGTATACAGGCAGTGTATTTCTCCCTGCCCCTGCCAACACAGCTGGCCATGTAATTCAAAATTGGTCTGTAAAGGTCCCGCCATTTGTCTCACTGGTTTCTTGTTCCTGTTACATTTAAAGAAACTGTTGTTTTTATGTCTTTAGACATTTACTCCTTGAATACTTTATTTGCCTGCCTAATCATTTTATATTTGTTTTGTCCTTTTTTATTTTTCCTATTGAAGCAAGACTTTTGAATGCAAGCCTTTTTTGTCTTGTGTGGGTTCTTCAACACTGCTCTTCATTAACTACAATGGCATTCTCATGAGCCCGCACACATGCTCCAAATTTCTTGAAGGGACTCTCGCTTATTACTTGGTTTTAAAATAATGCCCTAGGCTTTGTCAAGTTTCCTTGTCTAAAATGAATGTGACTTCAAGCTCTTTAAGATGGTTTCCATATATACCATTCAGTAACAAATATAATGCTGATCAGATCCAGGCTACCACTCAATATTAAATACTCACCTCCTCTCCTGTAGGCTCTTTGACTAATTTATTACATCTTGAAATGTTGTTTATGTTGGCCTGAATGTTCCAGTTAATGTGAGGATAATTGAGGCCACCCATTATTACCTTTTTTTCTCTTCAACTAACTCTAATTTCTTTACCTCAGGATAAGCATCAGAACTTGAGTAGAGGTGGTGATATTTCCTTCATCCTATATTGCTTTTTTGGCCGGCTATTTCTACCTACAATGATTCTGTGATTTATTTTTTTCACCAAAGGTTTCCAGTTCTTAGCATTGCAATCCATACATTATTGTGATGCACCTACTCTGCTCTCCTGTATGCACCACATGAACCTTCACTTTATATTCTTGCACTTTCCTTGTTTGTGTTTGCTGCTGGTTTTATTGCTGGTTTGTCGCTTGATGTGGGGATGGTTTTACAAGTTATTGTTTTACGGATGTAAGACATCTTGGACAATTTAATTAGAAAGGCAGGATAAAAAGGTGTTACGTAAATAAGTTCAATGGACAGTATGACCCCCACTTTAAAAAAAACACAAACTTGAACAGGGATTTGTCCTTGGATTCTGGTATTTGAATGAGCCACACCTGTCAGTGATAGTAATCTTTATGACAGGGCAATGTTTGTTGTACTGTTTCTACCTATACCTCTTGATGAAAAAGAGTTTGCTGTCTTATCAAGAGCAAATGCTGCACCCCTCGATACACAAAGTCATTCTGAAAATTCAAAGGAAGCTGCTACTTTCCATGGTCCTTCCAACCAGCAAAGGGATAGAGGCCTTCCAGAAATTTTAATAAGCCTTCCCATTTATTTAAGACTGCAATCATATGCACACATGCTAAAAAGCCTCACTGAATATAGTGGGATTTGCCTTTGAGTACACATGCACATGACTGGACTATTATGCTAGATCCATCCAGAGCCAGTAACACCGAATTTGGTCAGACAGGTTGGAGGTGCTAAGATTCCTCTTTGCAGTTGCATTGTATTCAAACAAAGCAGCACAGTGGTGGAGGGAAGGAATCCTTAGCAGCCTAATTATTGTTTTTTTAAAAAGGATCAAACAAAAAGTATCACAAACAAAAATAAATAAATGGTTCTTGCCATTTATTTATTTAAATAACTAAACTCCTGTTCTTGAAAATGCTGAGTCTTCAAATAAGCTTTTTTAAAAAAATCTTCAAGTTTGTAAAAATCACATGGGTGGAGAGGAGGAATTTTTAAATAACTGCTTTAGGATATTTGATGCTAGCACACCTGTCCAAACTACATTCTTGGAGGGTAGGTGGGAGGAAAGCAATTCTGCTACCCCTGTAACACAATATATTCGTCAAAGTAGAAGGAAAATGTGATTACCACACAGCAGATATGGTATGCTAACAGGTTTGTTTGTACTGTATCCCACTTTTTAAGTACTGTGTTACTCCCTGCACAAATGAAATACACTGCAAGTCTGGATGGTCTATTAGGGGACAGGCTAGTAAACAGCGAATTCACTGTGTATCTGAACACAACAAATGGAAAGGATTTCAAGCCTATGAGGTATTTAGGGAACTTTCCACGCTAATCATTAAGAATGTAAGCCTCAGGTAAGGGACTGGTTTTTTTCACACTGTCGTTCAATGCCATTTTTTTTTAATGTTTCCTGTATGCTGCGACAGTTCATACGTCTAGTCTCGAGACTGAGCTTTCTAGGGCCAAAAAAGCCTTTTCTTTTTTTTTACCCGGGAACACGCAGTGTTTCCTACAGATCGCGCCTTCAGTGCTTGCACTTATGTAGAGCTCGAGTAGTGGGGGCAGAAGGTAGATCCGGCTGATCGCAGTAGATCGGGAAGGGTCTCTTGACTTCCAGCAACCAAACTTCCTTTCCTCACTAAAACAAAAACCTAACCTGGCATGGACTTTTGAGGACAAGAGCTCAGTTACGACCTCAAGTGCTAGCACTGGAAACAAATGCCTGGGCTCAGAATGTGCTCAGAGAAAGGCACCTTGTTCTTTAATTCCAAGCCCTTTGCTGTGGGTGGCAGATGTTCCTAATAATAATAATAATAATAATAATAATAATAATAATAATAATAATAAAGGCTCCCCACCCCCAATTAAGACCCCCTTGCTCAGCCACAGCTTCTGGGAGGAGTATGGCAGCGCTCAGAAAGGTACTCAGGAAAGCTCCCCGTCGCCTCGCGCTCTCTCCCGCGCGGCTTCCTAACGTCAATGCGAGCGCCCAACGGACCAATAAGCAGCAGCATTGCAGGTCGCTATTTCAAGTCCGGCGTGCCGGCCGCTGTGGGAAACAAGACGCTGGGCTAGACAGGCCTGTCGAGGAAGATCCAGGAAGCACGTCTTTAAGCGAATGAGAACCAGACCGAAAGCCCAGCTGCTAAACTCGCGCCGTCCTCTAAGTAGAGCTGCCTCGCAGCGCCCCCTCTGGCAGAGAGCAGCAGCAGTAGCGCCAGCGCCCGTCGATCGACGATTTGTGGGGAATCTCGGCCCAACCGACCTGACTGCCGAAGAAGCCTCAGTTGTGGCAGGCCGAAGAAGCCGAGCGCCGATCTGTTCGGCAGCGGTTTTTCTGCGTTGCCCTACCGGGTGACAGAAGCGCAGCCGCACCTAGCGCGCATGCGCCGTCTCGCGAGGAGAGCCGCTCCCCCCTTCTCGTTCTCCCTCAGCCGCTGCTCCGCCCTCGCCGCTCTCCAGCTCAGGCCGACTCTTCCCTGTCCCGCCTCGCCTCGCGGGCACCGAGGGGAGGAGGGGGCCGTCCCGCGGGCGCCGGCGAGGGTTAGGTCGGGTCGGCTGGGAGCGCCGGTGCGCTAGCGCGGCAGGACTCGTAGAAGGAGCGGAGGCGTCTCCCGCCGAGGGGTCACAATGTCTGGCGTGGGAGTGGGCTCCTGCGGGGGATCGGGCTCAGGGGCCTGTGGTGGCGGCGGGGCAGTGGCGGCGGCCGCCTCCTCCTCGTCGTCTCCCGGTGGAGGCGGCGGCCTGTCGATGTTCCGCTGGCTGGAGGTCCTGGAGAAGGAGTTCGACAAGGCGTTCGTGGATGTGGACTTGCTGCTGGGCGAAATCGACCCCGACCAGGCGGACATCACCTACGAGGGGAGGCAGAAGATGACCAGCCTCAGCTCCTGCTTCGCGCAGCTCTGCCACAAAGCGCAGACTGTCTACCAGATCAACCACAAGCTCGAGGTGAATTTGTGGAGCGGGAGAGAATAGCGGCCCTCCCGCCCGCTGTGGGCTCTCTTGTGGGAAACGGGACGGAGGAGACGCTCGCCCCCCCCCTTTTCCCTTCAGAGGAGGGGAAAGCAAATCATGTCCACATCCTCAGTTTCCTATCTCTGAAATGGGAATAAATGGCGAATCCCCCCCACTTCCAAGGCAAAGCAGTGTCACCTGCCCCATACTGTGAGGACACAGGGCGCCTCCATCGTAAGCATCGTGGCCTTGCGGTAGAGATTTGGAAACCTTGCCATCAAGGAGGGAGCAAAGATGTTCGTCTATGGCTCTTCCTTGTAGGCAAAAGTTACAGTATTTCGGTTTTGGTGACTGGCTAAAAATTAAGCTCAGTGTAGTAGGAGGTAATGTTAGGGTGTGTGGCAGAAACAATGTGGTATAGGCTTTCAGAAATCAAATATCTAATCTAAAATGGTGTTTATGTAGTTTTCCAGATTTGGAGTCTCTTTGGATTCTGAATTTTTAAATGTGGTGTCTGTTACATGGTAATGTGAGATTCAAACATGACCCATGACCTCACTGGCTCAGTGGTAGAGCATGCTTTGAATGCAAAAGGTCTCATCTTCTGTATACACATGCATTCATTTTTTCCAGACCTGTGACCCACTTTAATTCCAACCCTGAATTGGAAATTACCTATGTCTGTCTTCTCTCAAACACATTCTCTCTTTTTCACATGCACCAGCTCTCAAATTTTATACTCTGCCGTTGGAGTGTAGGATTGCATATTATATATTTTTTTGGCATGAAATATGGACAGAGCAGGGACAAGGAAATACTTAAGTCACAAGTCTCTGTGAGCACACTACAAAAATCAAGGTGGGAACCTGTGGTCCACCAGACACTGTTAGATTCAAAATCTCATAGGCCCAGGCCAACATGGTGTAAGCAGTAGTATCTGGAGAAAAATATGTAGTGCAAATGTAGTCTGTATCATAACATGACAAAATAAGTATTTTGTTATCAACTTGTTTCCATCTTTTTTCAGGAGCTGTTATTACAATTTGTTTATTGATTTACATTGATAATTAAGCCTGTATTATTACAGTAATTGCAGTATACTATGGAAGAAATATTATATTTTGTTAGATGGAACAAATAACTGTATATCTCACAACTTTATAGTATTGAGCTGCTAAATCCAAATTATAAGTACTATTATGGCCAATACAGTGGCTATAAACAACATGCAAAAAATTAAGTACATATGATAGTAAGTAGTAACAGGCATTGGTATGAGCATATTAGAATAAAATGTATCAGTCTGATTATTATCATTCAGTAACCATTGTAGAGCAATTCTGTATAGGTTAAGTCTGAATAACACACAATTCCAGGATTTTAATATGGTGCAGAAAATTTCATCCAGAATAGGACCATGCCCATAAGAAACATTGGTAGTCTGTTTTATTTCCTCAGGTAGAAAATCTTCATATTTCACCAGAATAAGTCTTCTAGATCTCTCTAGAGGAGAGACAAAATAAGTTAGGGCTGCAGAGATTTAAATCAGGCATTCCCAAACTTTGGCCCTTCAGATGTTTTGGACTACAATTCCCATCTTCCCTGACCACTGGTCCTGTTAGCTAGGGATCATGGGAGTTGTAGGCTAAAACATCTGGAGGGCCGCAGTTTGGGGATGCCTGATTTAGATTATCATTAAGATTAAGGCGTTGGAGGTGGGCCACAGTACAGTGGTCTCCTTCCCATTTCTTGCTCTAATTTTCCACTCATTAATTCTTATATCAGTTATGTTTAAGGATTTATAAGCAGATACTGTATAGGATTCAGAATTATTTACAGTGCGCATATAATGAAGTTCATATCTTAATAAAAAGGATGAAGAACAGGGAGCCCATGGACTGGATGTGGTCAGCTACTCCTCCTGCCTGCAGCATTCCCTTCCCCCTACAGCAATCAGGATAGAACAAAGCCTTCTATCGGCATCTTTCCCCCCTCAAGACTAATCAGTCATGTATGAGGGGCTCTTTTTGAGCTGCATGAGGAGGCTTTTTGGAGCTGCAGCCTCCAAGGCAGATGCTTGGGGTATGAAGAGTGAGAGTCTGCATGTGTGGTACATGACCACATTTGTCTTGGCCCTCAGAAAATTGGCCAAGAGGGAATGTGGCCAAAAAAATGTTCTCCATCCCTATCTTAATAGTTTCAAATATTGGAGTTAATGTTCTTCTCATCAATTTATTAATCACTTTCTATACAATTTTTCAAGGTAATGTACAATAAAAACACAAGGCAGGCATATATAAAGCAAAACAAAAACAATACAAAATAGACTCTAATGTTGGTACCATTTGTAACCTGATAAGTTTTCAACTCTGTTTCTAATACCGGTAGGACTATGCTCAAAATAAATGTTGGTAGTCTGCCTTATACCAGGTTAGACTGTTTCTTTGTCTAGCCTAGTATTGTCTACTCTGACTGGTAGTCTCTATCCAGAGTTTCAGGTTAATAGTCTTTTAACATTACCTGCTACTCCCAATCCATTTTAACTGAAGAGACCAGGGATTCATCCTGGGATTCTCTATGTGAAAAAAGTGTTTTTGACACCTCAGGTACATTTGAAGTTCCAGCACTGTATATTGCAAAAGAAGTTCTGTCTAGTAAGCTGCAATGCCATTATTTAGTAACATTAGGCTTTAAGATAGAACTTAGAAACTGGTCCACTCTTGAAATCCTAGTTATTCTATAGTAATGTGAACTTACTATTGTCTGAACAAGTGATTGTCATCAATTTATAATGTGACTTCAGCATACTAGTTCATTTTTAAAGCTAGCTTATAATGTTCCTCTCCTTTTGTCATTTTTTAAAATAAGAAGCCCATTACTCTGACTGTAGAAGTCAACTGTCCTCAGGACATAGTGAGATCATCATGTTATCTTTTTTGCTTTTTCCCAAGTATTCTTGCATCACAATTCCATATATTCCAAGTAAACACTGCAGTTTGTGTTAAGTGTTGGCTCCTTACTTGTGGAAGGTAATTTTTTTTTGCCAAATGCTTGTATCTGCTGCAGCTTTCTATAGCATGTCTCATATTATTCCAGAAGGTCCCCCATACCATGAGCAGCTTTTAGGGGGCTCCAAGGGTGCTGCTCTAGTTCGCCAGAAGTGGCTTTGTCATGCTGGCCACATGACCTGGAAGCTGTACGCCGGCTCCCTCGGCCAATAACACAAGATGAGCGCCACAACCCCAGAGTCGGTCACGACTGGACCTAATGGTCAGGGGTCCCTTTAGCTTTAAGGGTCTGCAGTAAGTAGGGAAAATAAAAGAAAATCAGGTATCCTGCATTGCAAAAGTGCTTTCTGCTATTGCAGAGCCATCACTGAGTAAACCCCTATGAAGCTAAGTTATTCCAAATGAATTCATACCGGTACCTTTCTTTTGAAGAAGAAGACTCCCAAAGCCTTTGTTAATAGAAGTTATTTCCTATGGTATTAAAATACTATTAATATAATACAGATTAGTACATTATTTTTCAAATTGTATGTCTAATCTTCATATTATTATTTGCAAAGCCCTGAACAAGTTAGGCCAGGATATCTTAAGGACCACCTGTACCCTTATTTCCCAGATTGGTTGCCTAGTACTGTTAATTGTTTCCCATGTTTCTGAACCCTTACTCGTCTCAACTATGGGTCAGACATTTAGTGTTGCCATTCCCATTCTGTGGAATGCTCTCTCAGCAGAGATTTGGTAGGCAGCCCCACTGTTAACTTCCTGACTTCATCCTATTCAGTTGTTTAATTTTCTTCTAGTCATTTTTGTGAGGTTGTGTGAGATATACCTGCAGAGGAAAAGATAGGTTTGTTCGTGTTCACCATTCCCCCTCCTATAAGTATGCCATGAGTAGTATGGGGGAAGCAGTCAAAATCTAAGTTACATGTTTTTCATAAACAACAGCTTTTAAAAAGAAATCCAGAAAACAGAGTGCATAGAATAGGCAGCAGTTGGGTCACTCATCAGCTGTCATTTTCTGTTATAGAGCTATATGGAAATGGTTGTTATAAAACCTTGTGTTTTGAAAGTGCCAGGGAAATGTGATATCCTTACAACAGAGTGCCACCTTGAGGAAATATTTTTTTCCATGCTGCTGCAAATGATTATCAACTGTACATTTGCTCCATTGCAATGGTGCTTTTAGATCTGTGTCTATAGACTTCTGAAGAACACCAGGGTAGGTCTTCAATGAAATAAGTAGTAGAGGGAAACAGCTGGAAGATAGCATGCCTCCCATTACCAGCCTTTTCCTGCAGTGCACAGTTAAAGGTCCCAGTTGAGTGTATCTTGGTTTGTGTTTGGTCACAGCTGGGCACATGAGTGGAGAGTGACCCTAACACAAGCCTTGGGAGTCTTTTTAATGCAAAGCTGTTTTTCCTCAGCTTATGATAATGAAAGTCAGCCTGGTAGTCACAGTTAAACATTTTAAACTTCTGCCCAGAACTAAATCTTGTGGTGAATCCATTCGTATGATATGTGAAAAAGTGTCTTTGCCAGTCAGCTTTATCGAATGACCCTCAGCTGTTGTATTATGAACAGAGTGAACACTTTCTCAATTTTTGTTTTATTCATAATGTTATAAGCCTCAGTAATTATTTCCTTTGAAGTTGTATTCTGAATTAAAAAGAGCCAAATAAATGCTTTAACTAATATGTACATAGAGTTAATATAGGTTTCCCTTAAGCACATCACTTTAAACTTTCAGGGTAAAAATAAAATAAAGTATTCTTCAGCTGTTACTTACCTTACTGAAAAATGTGTGTTTGTAGGCTAGATAAGCTGCTTCCAGTTATTCTCTTCCAGATATTCTCTGATGATAATACAGTAGTTGATTTCTAAAAATAAATTGGTTGAGACTGATGAATTTGATATTTTGTAAAAGGTACTCACCTTCCTTCTCTGAAGTGATCTGCATTACAGTCTGTTCTTCTAGTGTGGCTTAGGATGTAGTGATATGCTAAGCTGAGTCCCTTTCGTGTTGGTATGGTTTTTAAAGTTCTGGTTTTAAATTGTTTTTGCAGAATGGTATGGTATTGTAAGCATATTGCTGTTTATTTCTGTAACATTTTTTATTGTGCAAAATTTATCACAGAGGTCCTCACAACAACCCTGGAGCTCTGTCCACTCCCAAGTAATCTCTTCAGAAGCCCTTCTATGCCTGCCCCCTGGTCTTCTAAGGTGGTGATACAAGATAGAATCTCCTTTCTGCTGGGATCCAAACTCTTGGGGGGATGGTCGTCCATTAACACTGTTGTTATGGAGAGACCATTTCCTCATTAGATTGGTTTGATGGTGGAGATCCCTCATTGAGTATGACCGAGCACAGTGCCATGTCTAAAGGACTTATTTTGCTTCAGGCATTGCAGTATCATCCAGCAGAGTGGTTCTAAGTAGTAAAGAGTCTGTTGTAGTCAGACTTAGAAGGAAGTGGATTGGATTCCTGGGTATTTGCTGTGATAAATTTGTTAAACACTTGGAAGAAAAAGTTGCTTGTATCCTATTGTCCCAACTATAGTGTCAAGTTGCAATATCTGTGGAGCTGTCCAGTGTACTGTCTATTCAGGTATCTTGGAATCAGCTTTGGTTGGTGTTTTTTGAGGAAGTGGATGAGATGATTGAATCAATGAATCCAACCACCTACAGGTGCTCTCAACCCTTGCCTGTCATGGCACACCTCAGTGCTCTGTGGGATAGATGTTTGGGGCATGGTACTATCATGGTTCTACTACTTATAGGATAGGTCCCATAAGGTAGTATTGACGAACTTCTGCTCTACTCCATGACAAGCTGTGGGAGCCCCCATGGTTCTATTATGCCTCCTGTGCTATTTAACAACTTTATGAAGCCATTGAGAGAGGTCACTGGAGTTTTTGGAGCTGGTGTGCTGATTATGGTGTGCTGTATGCTAATGATACCCAGCTGTGTTTCTCCACGACATCTGAGTCAGGTGAGGATGTGCAAGTCCTGGGTGTCTATAGCCATATGCCTGCTGTTATGGACTGGATGAGGGCCAGTAAACTAGAACTACATCCTGACAAGATGGAGGCTCAGTAGATTGGTGGGTTTTGATTCCAGAAATTGGATGACCAACCTGGTCTAGATGGGACTGCAATCCTCCTGAAGGAACAAGAATGTAGTCTGGGAGTACTCTAGATTCAATCTTGCCACTCAAAGCTCAAGAGCTTTGGTGGCTTGGAGCAGTTTCGGCAAATTTTGGCTGACCTGCCAGTTGACTGTTGCTAGACAGAAGCAGCCTGGCCGTAAGAGTGTTTGCTTTTGTAACTTTGCAGTTAGATTACTGCAGTGTGCTCTACATGGGGCTGCTCTTGAAGATGACATAAAAGGGACAGAAGCCACCAGCAAGATTGCCATTGGGAGTCTCTCATAGAATCCATCTACATTGAATGCCAAATGTCTGCTTTCAATGTGTTAATGATGACACTTAGAGCGCTAAATGGCTCGGGACCTCAGTACTTGCAAGGGTGCCCCTCTCCATATAGTCCTCCCTGAGAATTAACATTTGCTAGGTTGGATGGGGTACTCTCTTGTGCGTCCCTCCCCTGGAAGATGAACATTATGTGGAGATGCAGGAAAGATCATTTTCTGTTGTGGTGCTCCAATTATGGAATCCCCCCCTTCATGACACTGATATTGACTATAAATTGGCACAAATAAAAACCTTACATTTTTTTAAAAAAACCATTTGGGCCATTTTGAGAGTAGTTCAGTATTTGACCTGCTTGTGCTGTTTGTTGGTGTAAAGCATTTTAGACTTTGTGTTGAATTTAGTGCTTTATGGTTTTTAGATTTCAAGGATTGTTTTATTGATTGTTTTACAGGTGTATTCCAACCTGAGATCAACTGCTAATAGAGCAAGTTAGAAATATTTTGACAAATAGTGACACTGGTGTTCTAAACATAGTAATAGCTTGAAGGTGATTAGAGAAAATCAATGCTGTCTTTTATTTCTTACTCTATTTTTTATCTATTGATGCTTCCAAATGTACCTTCCTCTTCTTGTTTGAATCAAATCAGTAACATATCCATAGATATGGTAAAAAGTCATGGATCAAACACTATTTGTATGTAAGTTTATGTTCTAATTAAAAGTTTGTTGAAGTCTAGGAATTGAAGTTGACTTAAAAATTGTACTTTAGAACAGCCTTCAGCAATTTATCAATATTAATGAGAAGTAAAGCTTAACAATTCACCAATACACTTTTCCTCACTGGAATCCGTTACTGGCAAAGTATAATCTCCCAATTTTCATACAGAGCCTTGCACTTCTAAAAGCATTACTTACTGTCCCCTGAAGTTGATGTGGTTGCCTTGGAAACCCTTAAGTTGAATGGTAGGATAAAAAATATTTTTAAATAATACAGTTTTAACCATCTTAGTGATTCCTGTAGTGAAATGTGCACATAAATCTTGTTAAAGCTGTCCAATCTTTTTTTTCTTGCTATTTAGTTCTGAGGAGATCAGGCTTGCTAAACAGTTGTAAGCATCAAGTCAGTTTTTAGCATTTGACTTCCTGTTGGCAAATTGTACATCTAGATTGTATGTTTGCGCAAGATGGCAATTATATCAGCAAGACTTGCTCAGTCATTATTGTTTGCAATTGGCGGAGTGTTTTTTCTAAGCTCTTAACAGCCATGAAAGAGTAATCAACATAAAAGAAAATAGTGATCATGAATTATAACACACCACTGTTTAGACTACTATAGCCTTTCTTTTCTTGCAGTGATAAACTGTAAATGTGTTATGCTACAGTTTAACAATGCCTAGTGTACTTGGGGTTAGTCTTCTTCCACCCACTCACACCCTTCAGCAATAACCATAAAATCAATAAACAGTTAAGGTAAAGGCTAGTACATACCACCAGGCTTTCCTAAAACACAGTAAGGTATAGGGTAATCCACTACTATTTTGTAGACTAGGCTTCCTCAGACTTGGCCCTCCAGATGTTTTTGGCCTACAACTCCCATGATCCCTAGCTATGGTCAGGGATGATGGGAATTGTAGTCTCAAAACATCTGGAGGGTTGAGGTTGAGGAAGCCTGTTGTAGACGTGACATACTAGTAAGAATAAACAAGCAGGAAACAATTGACTGTCAGCTGTGTTAAAAGATCACAGGATATTAACTGAATCATATATTTGTATGCTGTTAATGCCCAGTTGAATGTTAAGGCTTACTAGATAAACCAAAAGGCCTCTGACAATTTACATAGCAGAAAGCAAAAGCGAATTCCCAGCTAGACGTCTTTCATTGCTGGAACACATTAATCAGCTAGAGGTTATGCTAAATCTTTAACTGTTGCTAACCTTAGAATTTTACCGTTCTAACTGTTAGGATATGATTTGCCAAACTTGCTTGGAACTTGAGCATGAACATTCTTTTTCTCTTTCAGTATGTAATATATTTCTGATTGGTTGTGCCAAACATTCCATATATGTTATGACTTAGTAGGTCTGTTCCTTGATATCATTGTGTATAAATTTTCCCTTTGCAAACATACATGACCACCATTCCTGTATGACAGGACTTTAACATGTTATTAAAGGGTGGAATCTTCTCACTTTTTCAGTTTATTCTATAATATTCTGTTCCCGTTATTGATCAATCAGTTTGATTGAATCTGTGTTTAGGATGCAAGCTTGCACAGATTGAAAAAACTTCTTAAGCGGTTTTGTGAATATGTAGAGAAACCTGTGTTATTTGTTTGGTTTAAAAGCTGGTGATTTACACTAATAAGAAGCACAGGAAACATCCAGAGTCAAAATATCTTTTTTCTATAGACTTTTAATCATGTGGATTATTGAATAACTTATGTTCCAGGCACAGCTAGTGGACATGAAATCAGAACTGACAGAAACACGGGCTGAAAAAGCAGTATTAGAAAAAGAGGTGCACGATCAACTATTACAACTCCATGCCATCCAGCTTCAACTCCATGCAAAAACTGGTCAGAGTGTTGACTCGGGGACAATAAAAGCAAAGTTGGTGAGTACTAGTAACAGTAAGGACGTATTTTTATAGCAGAGTTGTTACTCCAAACTACTGTATTTACTCGAGTCTAATGCACCATCAAATCTAATGTACACCTCAATTTTCAGAACCTTTAAACCAAAAAAAGTATTTGCTGGTGAATGTAAATGTGCCATTGAATCAAATTTTCTCAACGTAATTTTGCCAAAAAAGGTGAACATTAGAATAGAGTAAATACGGTATTTTATTTGTATGCATGTATGCTCATAGAATTCATCTTCCGCCTTTCTGTATTATCTAGGAAGCAGTTTATCTAGTTTATCTGAATGTCACTTGCCATGGTTAGGCTTAGTCGTCCCCCCCACCCCAATCAGCCCAATTTGGCCTGCCAAGACTATACAGTTGACCTGCCAAGCCATCTTCCTTACACTGGGCATCACTTATGAAATCATATGTGGAACACGTAAGGGTGGTGCTTGACCAAAAGGGGCTTTGCAGGGAGCGTACATCTTGTGACCTGTTATGCAAGTGTCTGACAAGCTGCTGGTTGTTGGATCCTTCCGAAGCACTGCACAAAGTGCCTGAGAAGCACTGAGAAGAGGGATTATAAGTGCTGTGCAAATCTTTTTCCAAGACCTGTTCTCAGTGCTTCCCTAGCACATGGCAACCAGCTGATAGCCAGGCATTGGGGAAGTGCTGAGCTTTGACAGGTATCAATCAACTGATGTCATTATGATGTCAGGTGATGACTAATGAGTAGCTCTCACCACCCCATTGGGATGGAGGAGATGGAGAACTGGCCCACTGGGCCAAAAAGATTCCCCACCCCTGATGTAAAGGATTCCACTCTCAAAGTTAGAAGTTTTTAGAGGAGAATTTTTGCATCCCCTATTTTTGTGGATTGAATTCAGTATTATAGAATTGAAGCATGCAAGTAGCACACATTTGGATAAGAGCTTTCTAAGTGCTTGTCCAGTTATAGTAGCACGTCATGTATATAATGAACTATCTAGTCGGTCAAATTCCAGTGTGCTAGGGGCTGCATGAGATTTTATTCATGGCTAGAGTCAACAAATTTTGGGCTACTGTATCTTAGCCTTTTATTCACATACACTTATAATTAAGAACTGTGAAATAAGTTTTGTGAGCCCAAGTCCTCTCCCCTTTATAGAATCTCATGTATGCCTGGCAAATTACAATTTGAAACCAGTTTCAGAAGCACCATAAGGACATTAGAGCCCTGCTGAATCAGACCAAATCTAGTCCAGCATCCTGTTCCCACACAGTGGTTGGCTAAAGAAATCCAAAGTTCGAGTGGGCTAGTACAGGTCTTATCAATGAACCTGAGTAGCAATCTGAATTCCAGACATACATTTGAAGTAATTGATTATTTGATTTAAAATCAGATGATCAATCAAAAGTATAAATCTTCAATTTGCCAAGAAACAAATATCAGTAATTTTTTGAGGGTATTGTAGGAAAGGCTTAGTTTATGTAAAAGGTGTGATAACGTACAAAATCTGCTGCTCATTTTTAGCTGGAAAGGCATACTTGTTTTTCAGTTTCTGCTAGTTCTTGTTCAAACCATATCAAAATGATGACCGTGCCCATGAAAAAGAAGGAAGTGGAACTGAAAAAAGAACATATTCAGACCAGTTTTCTTTTAAATTTCGCCCCACCAGTATTCACATCTCTTTTTAAAAAAGAATGCTTTTTGTAGTGCAGGCTTTGATTATGGTTTGATTATGCATGTTTTAAAACTGTTGTTTTATGTCATTATATATAGGGAGGAAATTTGCTAGTAAAATCACAGTTTCCATTTATTTGGAGATATTCCCAATTTCACAGTGTGAGAGAAATTCCATTTTCAATGAGCAAGTATTTATATTATTTTCTTTAGCGCCTCAGCCCTTGCTTCCCCCCCCCCCCAGGACCAATTGCAGTCATCATCAGTCGTTAACAGCCATCTGCAGGTTTACCACTCCCATCAGCCCATCACCCATTCCCATCACCCCCACCCCCCACCCTCTGAATATACATAAGGGTTTGGTGGATTCTGTTTCAGTGTATCTGACGAAGTGTGCATGCACACGAAAGCTCATACCAAAATAAAAACTTAGTTGGTCTTTAAGGTGCTACTGAAGGAATTGTTTTATTTTGCTTCGACTCAGACCAACACGGCTACCTACCTGTAACAAGTATTTATAGTAATTGTTTTCTTTGTAACCATGGATCATACAACTTGATTACTGCTTAGATTAAGAATCTTGTCAATGTATGGCCTTCTATAAGGTTGATTTTTTTTTGGCCAGTATTTCTAATCACTAAACTTCTTCTCTCTCATCCTAAGTCTGTCCCTTCTGTGGAGGATATGGTAAGTTCACTGGCTGTCTTCATTTGTGTTTAATGAAAAGCAGTGCAGTAGTTTTCTGCAGAGCTGCGCATATTAGCCTGGAAAGTTAGTGCCAGTGAATCTCTGCTAGATTCTTTCCTCACCACAGTTTCTTAGCCAAGTCCCTGTTTATGTTCAATACCCTTTTTAGATTTGATGCTCTTTTCTACTCAACATGCATGTCTGTATTGCTGCTGCTGATTGCTATGACTAATGTGGGAATTTTGAAGTAAAGCTTGGAATTGAGTCTAAATGTAGCAGGTTATTAAAGATTGACATTGATCTCAATCCAGAGATCCAGGCTACTAACTCTGTGATGCACTCAGGCTTTAGACAAAATCAGCTTTGATACAGCATGGCAGCCAGCTGTTCAAGAACCAAAAAGTCATGCAAAGTGCAATGAAACCTAAATTGTTTATCTGTTTGTTTGTCCAGAATCCACAGTGTTTTAAGAATACCTATAGGTCCTGTAAAATAGCATGTTTTTTAAAAAAATTGCCACACGATGGTATTTTTATGTAGTGTTCTATTCCTACCTACCCTTCAGTGGTTGCATTCAAAAGCCAATGGCACAGTGCTATAGTTTTGCCCAGGCTGCCATGATATACGTGCAGAAATTAAAAATGAAAGTAGTTCATAAACTTAACTTGCAATTTTTAAACTAATAGATACTGTACTTAGAAACCTTTATAAATCCTATTGGAATATAGACAAGAAATGGTGAGATTCAATGTGGTTTTTCTAGCGTATTTCAATTTTAATCAGGAAAACTTCATTTCTCCATGCCTGTACCTTTCTGTAGTGTAAACAATGGGTGATATCCACTCTGTCCATTAGGAATGAGGAGGATAGAGAGGGAATACATTCTCTCTACTACACTATTCATATTTATTAAAGTTTTCTCGTGCTTTGTCCCCTTGCTTACCTTTTTTCCTAAATACAAAGCCCCAGTTCATTAAGTCTTATCTCTGTGTTGTTCCCTGGCAATTAAATACGCCTTGGAACAGCAATGCTGGGTATTATGTTTGTGTGTTTAAAAAACCACTTTATTTTTAAAGAAGCTTATTTTATTTTCAGTTCATTTAACATGCTTGCCATATGTCTTAAATATACATAATTTAAGCCAACTAGTTGCCTTTCTTCTTCATAGTTGCATTTCTTTTAATAAGCAGTGCCATGCTGTATTATCCTAAACTAGCTGCCGTGTCATCAAAACAGTTTCACATTATGATAGCTCAATTGTAGTTCTTCTTGAACAAATGTAGCTTTCCAGACTTGTCCCTCAAGTTGCCTTGTGATGCAATTAGATATGCAAAACATTAAGATTTGTAAAATGCTTAGTGGCATGAACATTTTTCTACTCACTTGCAAAACCGTTGTAAATGTGTACACGCAGATTGTATCTAAATGTTGTGTGTCATGGTTTTTTTTCTGTGAAATTAAAGGTTACTGTATAAAGATGCTTGCAGTTTTTATATCCACATAATAGGAATGTTTAGCTTGTGGCTAAAATAACCAGGGTTTTTACTTCGCCAGGAGAGAGAACTTGAAGCCAACAAGAAAGAAAAGGTGAAAGAAGCTCGACTTGAAGCTGAAGTGAAGCTACTTCGAAAGGAAAATGAGGCACTTCGTCGACACATAGCTGTGCTCCAGGCTGAAGTATATGGGGCAAGACTTGCAGCCAAATATTTAGATAAAGAGCTAGCTGGAAGGTATGTAAAAATTCAGTAGCTTGCGATGGATATTTGGGACAGAACTGTCTGATTAGGAGTTGACATGCCTGATCTCAGGGTATTTGTGTGGACCATATGGGGGATGTGGAAGAATAGACTATAAGAGCTTATCAGGATAGTGCTGAACCACTATAAAAACTATCTGTAGTGAGAGAAGATTAGGACCTGGATTCACAAGGTCAGACTTGGAATGCTTCCAAACATGGGCGATTCAGCAATCTGCAATCATTCTAGTTCTGCTTCAAGCTGGAAGTGGAATATCAATTCTGCTTCCCAGATTCTAACTTTATGTAGTAAAGGGGACAATTCCCCTTTCCTGAGCTTGGAACATTGGAAGGGGGTTATTTTCATTGGGACCTGCATGTGTGGTTTAAATACTCCCTCCTCACTGCACTCCTGATCATGAATACAGGGGGAAGGGGGAAGAAGCAGATACAGAGACAGTGCTATTTGGACCAAGATTTTAAGTGATTTACTTGATTCCTGGAGAAGAAAAATGGATCATGTAGAAAGAAGAGCAGTTTAACTGGCCAGAGTGGCAGTTAGGCCATCTATACCTGGGAAAATTGCACAGCTCAGCCATAGAGGTATTTTTTAGCTCTGGAAAAAGTCTGCAGCTGAACAGGTAAAATGTGAGGGGGGTGTTTTATTCATGACATTATACAAATACTCCTTAAAAAGTGAGTGAACAAAGCATGTCTATTCACAGTAAATGCCAAATGTGGAAGCAGCCTTAAGCTTGGCTATGGAAGAGTATGGTACGGCACCCTCCCCACTTTCTTCTCCTATTATTGCAGTGACTGTAAGCCATTTGATTACCTCTTTATTGGACTTGAGAACATGGCACTGAGAGAGCAAATCAAAGAGTAGTTTGAACCTCTCATTTCATACATATCATGTTCTTTTCTCATTATGTAGGGTTCAGCAAATTCAGTTACTAGGCAGAGATATGAAAGGACCTGCTCATGATAAACTCTGGAACCAGCTGGAAGCTGAAATCCATCTGCACCGGCATAAAACTGTGATCAGGGCATGTCGCGGTCGTAATGATCTAAAGCGACCCATGCAAGTACCCCCAGGACATGTAAGCTTGTTGTTTTCAACATTTGTCAACATAATGTTTGTACCTTTAAATGTATCCCGACATTGGATATATTAATATATCTGTTGCCATTCAAAACTGAAATTCTTATTATGGCTCAGATCAATGGGGCAGAAAAAAGGAATTTAATTTTTTGTAGATTAAATTGCAGTACTATTTTATCACAGTGCGTGTAAAGACTGCATTTTTCCTTTTTTACTAACCTCAATAGTCAAGGGGAAGAAATGTTGAAATTGTGCATACAGTTGTACCTTGGTGCATACGCCCTGGAACTCAAGATGTTTTGGCTCCTGAACGTTGCAAACCCGGAAGTGATTGTTGTGGTTTGCAAACGTTCTTTTGGAACCCGAACGTCCAATGAGGCTTCCGTAGCTTCAGAAACTGTCATTTGGTTTTCGAATATTTTGGAAATCGAACGGATCCTGTTCGACTTCCAAGGTACAACTGTATATGAAACTTAAGGAATAATTATCATATTCTGTATTGGGATTTGGAATAAGTGAATCCTAGTTAGTGACATAGGCTGCAGTCATTACTTTACTTAAAGGTAAAGGTAAAGGTACCCCTGACCGTTAGGTCCAGTCATGGACGACTCTGGGGTTGCGGCGCTCATCTTGCTCTATAGGGCGAGGGAGGCGGCATTTGTCCGCAGACAGCTTCCAGGTCATGTGGCCAGCATGACTAAGCCGCTTCTGGCGAACCAGAGCAGCGCATGGAAATGCTGTTTACCTTCTCACTGTATCGGTTCCTATTTATCTACTTGCACTTTGATGTGCTTTCAAACGGCTAGCTTGGCAGGAGCCAGGACCGAGCAATGGGAGCTCACCCCATTGCTGGGATTCGAACAGCCGACCTTCTGATCGGCAAGCCCTAGGCTCAGTGGTTTAGACCACAGCGTCACCCGCTTTACTTACTTTACTTTACTTACTTACCTGGGAGTATTCCCTCTTGAAGTCAATAGGACTTACCTCTGAGTAAGAGGTTAAGATTGTGCTGTAAATAAAAAAAGATATCCAATATTGAAAGGGTTCATAGCATTTACATCCACATCACCCTTAATTTATAGATGTGAGAATCTTATTAGGCATTCTGCTTTTAAATTCTGAAGGTCAGGATAGTCCATTTGATCTTTGCAATAACCCTGTAAGTAGGCTGGGCTGAGATTTAGTGTGTGAGCTTCATGACTGAGTGGTGATTTGAACTTGGGTCCTTCCTGTGTCAGCCTATCCTCTGCACTGCATACTGAGTCTCCCAAGCTCTTGAACATACAACCTGTTGTTCAGAGGTGGTGAAACACATGGGGTTTATAGTGCTGGCACAAAGGAATGCATTGCCTTTTTGTTTAGTTTATTTACAACCTTTCAGGCCCTAAACTGGGCCCCCAAAACAACCTAAAAAACTTTCAGTTAAAAACACTTGTGGTGCTAGAGGTTATAAGGCCTGTTGCTCTGGTACTGTGGAAAGGGGTAGTGAGGGTGGTGGGACTTCTTCCAGCCTCTTACACACCATCAAAATGGAAGTCTGTTTCCTTGAACGTCTGGAACATCGCTGTGACTTCCAGAACCGTAACAAGGGTTTTCTCTAATTGCTTTTTAGTGCCCCCCCTTTTTAAAGTCTGCTTATCTTGAAGCCAGTGTAGGAAAAACCTTTGCTTGTGCCACATCAACTTGGATAGGACTGAGGTGCATGTGCTCTCCTTTCTAAAGTAATCTTTAGAAAGGTGATTTTCTTATAGCAGCAATGTCTATAGCATTCTGAATTTAGAGATTGTTTTGTCTGTAGTGATAGTAGCGTCCTGTGAATCTCTGGAAAACTTCAAAAAAGCATTTTCATAGCTGTTTGATTTTTTTAAAAAACTAGGATCCAGATGCCTTAAAGAAGAGTCAAGGTGTTGGTCCCATAAGGAAAGTTCTATTGGTTAAAGAAGATCACGAAGGACTGGGCATTTCAATTACCGTAATATTTGAATTTAATTTATTTTTCTAGGATTCAGTGTTTACTAACAAAATACTTAACATTATATTTCCTGTGTGTCACACTGGCCCATGTTACCTATATAAAATGCTTGCTTTTGTAACTCTCTTATAAATGCCACTGAAAGAACTCAAATTTTCCATTATGCTTTTGTGAAATCTTTGTTACAAATGCATTATAAACTGTGCTATAGATCAAATATGCAAAGCAGCAAATACTTATTGCCATATTTGTTGAAGAACAGCATGAATTCAACACTTTTGAAACCTACAGTGAAGAACATACACAGTGTTAGGCTATAAATCATTTTGAAATTGTTGCAATCCCCTGACTTGTGTTCTGTCATTGTGATAGGGTGGAAAGGAGCATGGTGTTCCCATCCTCATCTCTGAAATTCACCCAGGTCAGCCTGCTGATCGATGTGGAGGTCTGCATGTTGGAGATGCCATTTTGGCAGTAAATGGTGTTAATTTGAGAGATGCCAAGCATAAAGAAGCTGTAACTATTCTTTCGCAGCAGGTATTTTATTTTTATATCATGAATACTGAACTGTTAATATGCATATATACATTTGGTGGGGTTTCACCAATAATTTGGAGCAGGGCCTCCTGACATTTCTCCATTTCAGCTCTATGACTAAGGATTCTGTGTGTCTGAACATAAGCACTAAGAGGGTTTATTAATTACTGGGCAGCATACAGATGCTCAGTAGTGGAGGCACATGCTTTGCATGCAAAGGGCAGAAGGTCCTAAGTTCAGTCCTTGGCATCTCCAGACAGGGTTCGGAAAGATTCCTTCTCTGAAACCCTGGAGAGCTCCTGCCAGGAGAGTGTAGACAAGGCTGAGCTAGATGGACTAGTGGCTTGACTTGGTGTAAGGCAGCTTCCTATGTTTCTTAAGATAGGGCCAGGGGCAGATTTAGGGGAGCACGACTGGTTCGGTTGCACTGGGCGCTGCAGGGGATGCCACAACTAAGATTTTGAATGGAACATGAGAAGGGGCATGGGGAGCACCAAATTTTGGCATCACACAAGGCACCACTTAAATTTGAGACCCAAGGTGCACCATTGGTAGGGCAAACATTCTGTGTGAGGCTTTCTTCTTCAATTACTGAAAGTGCAAGTTTCACTAGATGAATGATTTAGAGGCTCTTAAAATTGTCTGTATTGCCATTAAAAAAACAACCAGTTTCCATACATGTAAGTCACATCCAGAATTAAACTAATGTTGAGCAGTAGTCCATGCATTTTGGGCCTTGCTTCAGAATGTCCAGAAAGTCCTCCCAAATGTTCTTATTTCAGCAAAGATTATCTGGATGAATATACTCTGCAGGTATGTATTGCAAGAGTTGATCTGGTTTTTCTTTTATATTAGGATTTTTTTTTTTACTATTCTGTTGTATAGCTATTCTACACTTTGTATAATTCTGAGCTTTCATATTTTAAGTGTTCTGAATGGACTGCCCATTCTTAGAGCAACATACTCTTCATTTATGTATTCTAGAGAGGGGAAATTGAGTTTGAAGTTGTGTACGTTGCTCCAGAAGTGGACTCAGATGATGAAAATGTAGAATATGAGGATGAGAGTGGACATCGTTATCGTTTGTATCTTGATGAATTGGAGGAAGGTGGAAACTCTGCTTCCAATAGAAAATCTGGATGTGGAGATGTCAAACAATTGCAAGGTAAATGTTCTGGTGTTTTTTTATAAAAAAAATAACTAACTTAGGTACAACAATTCAAGTAAAACTTGATTTTGTAAATTTAGATTCAATTGTTTTGATATGCTTAGGATGATCTGTCCTTAGATTGGGATGACAGTTATGCAGTTGTGTCCCAAAATGCAAGGTTAAACCATATATGTTCTTGGCAAATGTAATGGTTGGGCAGAATGCCAGCTCATCGTTTTCCTTTGCTATTTTTGTCAGAATATTGCCATATTTTCCTATATTCCCATAAAGCAGACTCTTGATTTGAAATTGAATGTATATTCTTCCTTTCCTCTTTCTTGGTGACTATTTTTGTGATGTGATATGATTTAAAGATATCATATTGATGAAGTTCATTTGGTCAAAGATTAATGCAGCACACTTTTCAAAATCTGGATTTGCCAAATCCCTACCCATAATTTTGGGGTGCCTCCGCATCGTGTACGCACTTCTGTTTTGTCTGTTGTTTCTGTGCTAGTTGGAAGGTCTTGTTAGAGGGGAGGTGGAGAACCATATATTAATTCCTAACCCTTTGCAAGAGCACAAGTAGATGGGGGAAAGGTGGTTTGGCCTGCAGTAGTTCCTATTCTTCTTAACTTGTTTTATACACAGTCCATTTCTAGAAGTCTTGGAATTTCTGCCTTCCTGTGCAGCAATGTTACAAACATTCTTTTCTCTCTTTTGCAGTGTTTGATAAGAAAGCAAGTATTGATGGCCATGAAAATGGAGACCTAGGAAATTCAGTTGAAACAGAAGAGACTATATCTAAACTAGACCAATCTGCTGAAAGCTTAGCCTAAAACCACCCCTAACTCATCAGTGGGACTGGTCCCTTCCTCAAGACAGGTTGTGTAGACTGTTCTGCATTCAAAATTCCACATAAAATTATAAAGGACTATTAAAGGGATAAAGAGAAGCTGTGTTGCTGTTGCCTGGAAAAAGCTGTTCTGTTGGTTACCTCAGGGCTTTATTATGAGCGTATCTAAATGTGTAAAATTTCCCATTTTTCTAAGACGTTGCATGTCAGATTAATTTCCCTTGAATTATAAGCACCAAAGCATGTTGTTTCCAAAGGCTTTTCTTGAATTTAACTTTGGATCTTGTTTATGATAAAAGGGATAGACTAAAGCAAAAGAACTTTGACACTTGGATCCTCTGACTAATAGCAGAAGCAGAAATTTGGCATTCATTTGCTAGAGAAATAGATTTTAATGACCATATATAAGGGAGACATGATTTCTCAGAGGTATATTCCTGACTTATCTAGTTGCTTCTAAAATGTGTATTGTAAAAAGGTAAACAGCGAAGTCATTTCATTTCAGATTTTCACAATATACAAAAATAAGTTTGGTTTAAAACATACACATACAAAACATTTTAGCTGCTATATATTTATTGTGACGTTAAATCTCTGAATTAGATCCTAGTGATCTGTTCCTGAGATGTTTTTCAGCATTATTTAATGCAGCATATATATAGGAATACATTCCTTTAAACTCTCGTGCCAATCAATGCTGGACATGAAGTATTCTCCAAAGGTATTAAACAGAATACTGTTAATTTTAAAATGCAAAATAAGTGTAAAATTGGCCTCTTGGAATTATGTCTGCCCTTAAGTGTAGCATGCTCAACTTACAAAATTGTATCATTGGGTGGCTATTCTATGTGAACTGAATTAGGATGGAGTTAGATGTCCGTTCTTTCCACTGCATAGTATGTTTTACAGTTGCCATACAGTGCCATCTATGTGACCCTGGGCTGTCTAAAGGAGCTTTGTGCCCTACAGGCTAACAGTACTGTTACACTTTTGACAATGGCTCATCCACAGAATGGGAGCACAGGAGGACATCATGGCTTAGATCCTTTAACAACCTATTTTTACATATATCCCGTCCACATGGATAACTGTAAAGGTTGCTGTGCATTGGAATGGAAATGTGCCTCTAATGCAGTCCAAAAAGTTTACAAAACATTCTCTGTAGGCATGGTTTTGTATGAGAGTTGCTAAGAGGGGCAATTCAGATTTTTGATTTAAATCCTTTGCTAGAGGAACTGATTCACTTGACACTCTTAAGATGGGAGGATGGTGTTGGATAGTCATCTGATTGCTTCAGGCTGTGTCCAGAGAATGCCTCATCATACCATTTTTACATCTGTTTTTTTTAAGATGTATTGCAGTGTTGTAAGGTAACATGAAAGCGATTGCCCAGTTGCCTGTCATTTGTTTAAAAGTCTGTAGGCCACCAGAACTCCATGTGATTAGATCCCTTGTGGAAGGTGTTCTCCAGTTATGATCGTGTCGTAGCGATCGTTGTTTCCATCCATAAATGCAGTGCTTGCCATGTCATTGGTTGCCCACGCTGTGCTACATTGAGAGGTTCGGATCAACTGGCCCTTAGCAAGTGGGAATTGAGTGCATCCTGTATCTTGCCAGGTGATATTTAAGACTGTGCAGGATCAGGTACCAAATTTGTTACAGTATAATAGTCCTAGTATTTTACAGAACTATATTTTTTTAAACCCCAAATGTGCAAAATAGTTTTACACCTGAATGCCAAAGGCATTTTTAGAATACATTGGGGGCTGTCTTGGCTAGGTTGCTGTTCAGTTATGTGTATGTGTGTGTATATATATATGTATGTATGTATCTATATCTTATTAGAGCGCACACTCTCTATATGCAAACCGTTAAAAACCATGTAATAGCTTTTATTATAATAGGATAAAGCATGAAACGCCTGCTTTCCATTCATTGTTCTGCGGGCCATTAAAATGTAACATGTAAAGATGTATTTTGAGAGTGCAAATAATGTAAAATGACAGCTTTGTAAGTGTTTTTTATAGAATGTACATAAATTGAGAGCGAGTAAAAGGCATTTAGTGTAATGTCAGTTAACCTAATGTTTAATGTTAAAAAACCATTGTGTTGTAGAACACAGTTAAACTTGTCTCTCCTAGGTGCACTATATATATACATATGTTTATAGAGAAATCTTTAAATGTAAATACTTTATGCAAAGATTTTGCTATTTATAAAATTCTTTAACTGTTGCTCATAAAATAATTTTTGTGTGTCATTTTGCTCATGGAACTGTATTTGATTTGCAGTAAAATTTTATAGCTGCTCCTTTAATACTGTATATTAAAGTAATATTAACCATGATACTGCCTCCATTGCAAGCCTAGTATTTTAAGCAAGCCATGAAATTGGAAAGGCTGCATTTTCTGCTGTTCATGGATGTGCCTTTGCCCTGCCATATGAGGCTGTTAAGCAGCACGTGATGTTTTCTGGTGTATATTACAAAAACATTCCCTGTGTATTGCTTTTCATTTGGGAATCTAAAGGGAGCAAAATGGAGGGTTGACATAGGAGCACAGTGTTCCTGCACAAGCCTGTTTGTGTCAGTAGGACATGTGCAAAAGAAATTACCTGGTATCCCCCTTTTTTAGAATGAATTCTCTTCAATGTTTGCTCCATTTTGCACTATTTCTGAGCATGTTGAATCTTAGTCTGTTGAAAGATCTTTCCTATATCCCTTGTTAACAGTAATCCAGGGATTATCTGTGAGAGAATGTTACTTTCCACTCTCAAGCGAAGAAGCATGTTCTCCGCTTGATATACTTTTGTTCTGTCTGAAGTGACAAATGCAGAAGACCTTTCTCTGTTGCATTTGCACAACTTCACTATTTATTAAAATCAGGCTATTGTTGAACACTGTTTGCTGGTACTGCTTTGTTCTCCTTGTGACGGTATCACTACACACAAGTCATTGGTTGTAAATGGCACTGATAAATAACTGCACAGAAACTCCCTCAGCCACTTCCCACCATTGTTTTGTCTAGGCACACTTTGGGAAATCCCAGACCTCTGAAATTTTGCTCTGATGCTATTGTGAATTATTGTGATTGCACTACTATTTGACCAATCATGCAGACTGCTGCACCAGCAACTGTAACATGTTGGAATTTTCAGACGTCGTATGTAATACGTGGTTTCCCCCCCAGCTTTGTCAATAGCTAGTTATTCTGTTCCCAAGGGTTGGATGAATTAGGCTTGAAGGCCTTTTGGGGAAAGTCAATATTCTTATGCTCAGTTTCTGCAGTGTTCCTTAGTTTCTCTTGAGCCGGCATACCACACATGTACAAGTTTGTCAGAATATTGGGCAACATGCAGTGTCCAGATTTTTGCGGTTATATAGTCTCTGCTAATTCCCCTTCCATTTTATGTTGACCTCAGACCTGCAGACCTACTTAATTAAGCTGAGTTTGATTAATTTGATGAGCCTGTAAATGAAGTTGTTTGCATTATTGTGGTTGGAACACTTCATTTTACATTTCAGAATTCCTTTTTGCTCAATGATAGCTCAAGAGCAAGTTGCACATTAGTGTAGTTAGTTGCAACTGAAAACTTAATTGCTCAAAGTGATGTGTTGAGAATGAGCACTGACCCCGATTAACCTTACCTAATTTTAATAAAGAACATATGAAGAGCCTGCTGGATCAGGCCAATGTTCCATCCAGTCCAGCATCCTGTTCTTACAGTGGCCAACCAAATGTGTGTGGGAAGCAAAACATGAGCACAAGAGCACTCTCCTCTTGTCTATGCAATGCATCTGTGTGATAAATGCATATTAGAATACATTCTGTGTGACTGCTGGGCAACTCTGGAATTCCTCCCCCCCTTCCCTCAATCTGAGCTCTGGGCCTCTTATTTTTCTGGGCCATATAGTCTTGAGGAAAAAGAACTTCATCCTTTGGGGTGAATTTCTTTTTAAAACGAATTTTCACTGGGGAAAATGAACTCCAACAGGCACTTTAAAAATCCTGTGAATGAGGATTTTACTTTCAACAAGTAAACACATTTATTTAAACAAATGCAATGAAACATGTGTTTTAATAGTAAACTATTACAATTTAAAGAAACTTGGCTTTTAAATTTTTTTCAAATGTCCAGAGCTGCAAAAGAATTGTTTTACAAAATCCTGTTCAGCGCCAAATCTATGGAACAGGCTGTCTGCCTCTAGTTGAAAGAAAGTGAACAACGGCAAGCCAGGGATTACAATAGGCTGCACTGATTTTTTCGTGGGAATTGCTCTCTGGTAAGTATGTACAGGGCTGCAGCCTAAGTTGGTTAGTTTTAAAGGTGCAAACAAGGGACCCCCATACATTTGCAGCCCCATGGGAAATAATAATTCCCTTTCCACGACTTGGAATGTGGAATTAGGCAGAGGGGTATTAAGTGCCCTAAGGCCTGGGAGACCCAAGGATGGAATTCGGTGCAACACTTCCATTCATCCATCTGTGCAAACATTCCAGTTTTCCAGAGGGAAAGACATTTCCCATGTACTGTTCTGGGGGGTTGCTAGACCCCCAGTGCCAAATTTGGGGGAGGGTGGGGAAGCCTTATGCAAGTGGAAATCCTTGTGCTGGGCTTTGCTGACTTTGGTGAGGTGACTCCTGCCCCAGGATTAAATTTACCATAAAACTCGTGGTGAGACCTGGGGCCAATCATTGTTGCTTAGATTTGCCTACCTCACAACATGGTTGTGAGGATAACCTGGAGAAATGAAGAGCCTTGAGCTGCTTGTAGTAAAAAGGGGAATTTAATATAATAGAGCAGATCTTCAGCCTTATGAAGCCCTGAATCTCCATCAAGTAACAGGTCTAATTAAGCCACAGACATTAAGCAGCAAACAAAGCTTGTTGGAAGGAAGAGCAAAATATCTCTAGCATGCTGGTTTTCGTTTTGAACCTTTCCCCATTTCTCATGTAGCTTTGAATTCCAGGAAATTCAAAGCCTGTGTCTATTTTTAACAAATGTCAGAAGGTGGCAGCAAATGCTTCAGATTTCCTTCTTGGAAAACTCTACGAAAAAGTGTGTTAAGTCCTTGAGTGGGATCCAAAGTACTTCGCAGTCTTAGCTTCTCACAGTGCTTATGTAATATATTTTCAACCTGCCTTTCATCACAAGCGATCCGGGGCATGGTACGCTAATGTAATTTGAAAAGAACATCCATCATAATATAAAACAAGAACAGATAAGGCACATAACTACAGCAACCCGTTAAAATTACCTGGTAACGACAGCTAGCATCCTACAAAAGCCTGAGGGGGGGGGAGCACCATGTTTTCAGCTGGCCCTGAAAGACAAAAGGAGAAGGTGCCAATCAGAGCTCAGAGGGGAGAGCATTCCATAAGGAGGGAGCCAATCCAGAGAAGACCGTCTCTGAAGTCACCACAGAATAGATCCCACTTGGCAACAGGATGCTAAGCAGGGCCTCCCAGCAGCGAAAAAAAGATAGCCTTGAAAAGCAGACCTGTTGGAGAGGCGCTGATGCAGCAGAACAACAAACAAACATAAGGGTCCAACAACCAGAAGTGAGCGTTAGAAATCTCAATTTGCCGGTGGAAGTACGAGACTGGCTGCGTACGTACCATACATTTAAAGCATATGGCTCCCCACACACCCCTGGGAGCTGTAGTTTGTTACGGGTGCTGGAAATGGTAGTTCTTTGAGGGGAGAAACACAGCTCCTAGAATTCTTTCAGACATCTTTTAAAAACCTTACTGGTGCATTTTGTTGCCACCAAGTTTTTCTCGTTATGTTCTTGTACCTTTAACTGATTACAGTAGCATTGTGTTTTGATGCTGTGTACCATCCTGCTGTAATGTCTGCGGAAGTGGGGTATATAGTAAAAACATTGGCTGCTGCATCTACTTCCTTTGTTATCCAAGGCTAGAGATTGCTTTGGAAGCATGCGTAGCTGTGTCTGTTCTGGGATATATCAAAACAGGCGTGAGACAATCCTATCTGCTTTCCTGTGACCTCATTTGGGCTTCAAAATAAGCTATGGAAGGCAAGTGGTTCAATAACCACTGTAATGCTGATTGAATAGTGTTTTTGTTGTTGTTGCTTGCTGGGCTTTGGTGTAGAGGAAGGGTTTTGAATACAATAAATACCACAGCTACGTGGCTGACTGTTTGTCCCATTGAAGTAAGAGCTGCACTGCCATAAATCAAAATTATTCAGTCTAACTAGATTGTAACTTTAGGTTGAAAATACTTCTTTACTATTCTTTGTCATATTACAATGAGTGTAATAGTGACAGATTTATAAAACTTTCAATGTTTTTTGCAATATGTGATGGATTTAGCACTACTGTGCATAAATCTCCCTATCTTTCTGAATGGCCAGATAGGAGACCTGAGTATTAAGCAGAATAATTGTCTACAATAAAATGAAAATTATCAAGTTTTCATTTCTGTTCTTCCTATGTTTCTCAGCTCAGTATGGCGTTTACATGTGCTACACTTAGTTTACAGTATCTCTTCAATTCACACTTCACAAAACTGACAATGGGAACAGATGGTGTCACTTAAGGATAAACAGCTTAGCCATAAATGAGAAAAGCTGTCTTAAAGAAGATCTGCTTATGATATTTGCTGGTGTCTTCTTTCTTACATTTCGGCTACCAGCAGGAATGGAGAGCACAAACATTTGTTCGTAACCTTCACGTGTCTGAATGGAAAATGACAAATCCCTAATCGGTTTACATAAAATGGTGCACAATATTTATCAAAAAAGACCAATAAAACCAGCAGCATTCTAAAACAAGGAGATATATGTTGCCTGATTCTACACTGCTGTCACTTTAGTGCCATCTGAAAAAATGAGACTCTCACTGACTACAGAATCATAATTCAGAAATCATTTATGAGTTTCTTGAAATGTTCCTGGACTGCACTAGTTTTGTCACTGTAAGGTTTTGCATGAAGTTTTACAGTTCTAGGATAGTTTATCTGAAAGTTTGCCTGATGTGGTGTGATGTTGCTGCCCACCCACACGATACCTTATTTTCCTTTTTTTAAAAAATAACAGGGAGCTTGAATAATGCACATCTTTCAAGCACACACAATTTCTCTGAAGACAGAGGGTTGTCACTTCTGAAAGCTGCTGCAGGCTTATGAATTCTGGCTCTTGGCAAGACTCGGTTCCCAAACTCAGAGGAAACCAATCTGGGAAACTGTTGGCAAAGTGATCACACAATAGTCAGCAGGACTGTAATCCAAAGGTCACCCAGACCCCCCCCCAATATTATCCTGCTGCCTCCTACATTTGCTTGCGAGCACAGATAAGGTGGTAGAGAGCAAATGCTTTTATAAAGATGCAGTGCATTCTGCCGTTAGTGAGCAGTTGAGAGATATGAATATATAATTCCTCTGTGAAAGAATGAGCAGGCATGAGACACACTGCAGCTTCTGTATGTGGTGTTGTCCTGCAGATCTTGTTTCAAGTTAGAAAACACAAGCTTTAGCAGGATAGGAAAATGAGTGGTGTCTAAGCTATTCTAAACTATAAAACAGTAGGTGACATGGCTGCATCCAGAACTTTGGCATCTCCACCCCACCCCATCACAACTCAAACTTATCTGATTTCTTTTCTTGTCCTTGCAGAACTTGCAAGCAAATGCTCATGAATTTGCCTTGTAGAGCCTTCAGGAGCTGTGGGTAGTGATCATTGGTTTTCAACTGAGAGCCTGTTTGGTGGCGGCGGCAGGTCCATTTGGGCGAATGGCCAACTTCGCCTGCCTTCATACTTGCAACCAGTTACCCTGGTTGATCTCAGCAGGGAGGATGGTGGAAGCCATGCTAAAGTGTAGCGCTGCCCTTTATAGGTTCCTTTTCAGAGTACAGCTGCATTTTGCTGAGACTGTCCATAAAAATTGGAATGTGAACCATCAGGTCATTACATTTAGATCAATAAACAAACTCTCTGTAGCTAATTATGTTTGGTCATTACTGCCCTGGATCAGATTCCACCCAAAGATTGAGGGGAAAGCTATGTGTGCTATTATACTCACAAATGCCTCGTTGCTACATGAACTCTCAAGTGTGAGCCAAACACCAACACACTTTAAGACCAGATAATACTGTAAGCTCCTCTTAAACACCTTACAGACATAGTGGTAGATTAATTAAAAATCAAAAATGAAGATGAGCAAATCTGGATGAATCTAAATAATAATTATTATGTATTTGTGAGGTGTAGTCCTGTCTTCCTTCAAATAACTTTTGTACGGCCTGAGCCCTCTTGTGGAAACCAGAGACATACAGAATTCATTTAAGAGGAAAGCAAACTGCTATCGTTCCCTATTTGCAAAACAATGGAGCAATGCATTAAATGAGTGAAGACTTAGAAGCATTTGGTGGCGGTGTTTAAAATCGAAGCTTTTTACAAACTCCTGGGTTTTGATAATGAGTCTCTGTCAGGGAAGAAGACAGGGGATGGATAAATAAATAAATAAATAAATACATACATACATAGATACTAATACGAATAACTCCACACATGGTTAGGAGTCTCACCACAACCTCTAATGCCTGCTCTCAGCCAAGCTGTTTTGGCTGCAGTCTTCTCTTATCTGCCTCCCTAGCTTTGCTTTGACTAGGACTCTGCCAAGGCCAGCTGTACCAGAAACCCTGCTATTGCAATACCAGGATTTGCACTCAGTAGAAGGAGTGATCTTATCAAGAGAGCTGAAAGCCTTGGCATTACATTTTATTTGAAAGCCTGGCTCCCAGAAAACACATGGTTCCTCGACTGCACAGGAAGGAAGTCAGGGGCCACAATGTAAATGAAAAAGCAAATGCTTTCCATGTACAAGGTTCTAGATTCAATCCTTGACCTATCCACTTAGGGGGGCTGCTTCACCCTAGCAGAGTATTTCTCCCAGCAGAGAAGTGTACTGCTGTAGGGGAAGAAAAATATGCAAAAGGGATAGGAATACCATAATGTGTGAAAATTATGCAAGGGTCTGTTCCATCAGCTGTACACTTGGCAGCTTTGTAGGAAAGATATGCATGAACTGGTCCCTAGAGAATCTTGGACAACAGAGCTAGGAAAGACAGGAAGGGGCCAGGTGAGGGATGGGGGAACCTGAGGGCTACCTGCTGTCCTTAGCAACCTTCCATGGGTTGCATACCAGTAGTGGGCAGGGCCAGAGGAAAAAGGGGGCGAGGCAGCAGACAGAACTCTTAATTTTGTCCAGTGGGCTACACACATCTCTCCATCCCCCATCTAAGCAAGAATGAAGCATCATCAGAGCTCAAGGACTCATTCCAGCCAGGTGAAAGCACGGGAAAAGGGCACAGAGCAAGGTATGTGGCTTGGGAAGTGGGTGGTGGCCTGGGGAAAGTCCTGAGAACCAGTTGGGGAAGTCAGTATAACAGTATAGCAGAGATCCTTACAGCTATTCCAGTTCATTTTTCCTGCCTTTTTTTTAAATAAAGAAACCCTTAAGACAAAGTCACAAAAAACCTTTTTAACACAAAGCTGCCACAAGGAGCCTGTGAACAATGCATTTGAAATATCTAAGCATCTGCGAGTAAACTAGCAAAAGATATTTCCAAATGCAACTTGCAGAGCCCTTTTTTAATGAGATGGCAGACCCAAAGCAAACTACTACTGCTAGGCTTAGGTTGTGTGTGCTACTATAATATCCACAGTATGTGGTGGGGCTTACTGCAGAGTGGGCAGTATATGTACTGCTAGCCTAGAAATTCTTCAGAAGATGCTATTATGAAACTAGAGGGGAGTTTGAAAAATTACTTCTAGAAACCTACTGGCTGCCTGATCTCAACTATGCCGTTTTTGTATTAGCAATTTATGGTGGAGAAGAGGTGCATATTTAGGGCTGTGGCAGAGACTGAGCTCTGTGTTCTAGTCCTGGTATTTTCCCTTGTCCTAATCTGGGGCTAAAGAATGGACCATTTACAGGCACAGTTAAATCCATGAAACAGAAGAGCCCGCTATTTCTCAGTGGTAATTGACTAGCATCACTTCTCATCACAATACCATGCACCATCCCTCATTTTTTCAAAAAATTATTTTGCCCAGAACAAGTACGGATTTATCCACACAGTTAAAACTGTTCAAAGCAGGGGGTTCTGCAGCATGACCCGAGGAAATTAGCTTTTAAATTTAATTAGCTCCCACTTCTGTGTAACATGCCAGAACTAGTTAGCACAACTACCAACAGGAAAACAACCCAACGCCGTGCTTTGTTTTGTTAGGACACTGTCCCACCTTGTCTAGAAATCAGTGCAGCGACCTGTTCTTCTCACTGACAGCCCCCAGCCCACACAGGACAAAACGGACTAAAAGTTTAAGTTATTTTTATTAAATTAAAAATGTATGTACACATTGCACAATGTTAGAGTGTAGCACCAATATCACAGCTGCAGAGAATCGACTGCCTGAAGACTTTACCACAAAGGCAGCAACAAACAACTTTCACTCCTCAGCCAAGAGCAAATTTTGTTTTGCTCTGAATCTAATCCAGTGCTTTAAACATTAGGGCAGTGAGTTTCCGCTGGTCCTTAAGGTTACAGGAGAGCAGTCATTGCAGTCTGATTTACTGGTTTTAGGCAGTATCTGGGTGTCGAATAGCCCTCATCTGTCAATAAACTGGTTTGGGGCTTCTGATAGCCAGTATTGTAGTCAAGTGTGGGCAAGGCTTTCATTTTTGGCTTATCATACTCCTTCTGACTTTGCGGTGTTTGATAATCTTCACTCCCCGTTTCAGTCTGGCACAAGGCAGTGAAAGTGCCTGTGGAAAGGGGACATTTATGTGCAGCAGCAGCAGTAGGAATGTTATAGCAGCTCTCTGAAGGAAAAGTGTTTTCTCTTCCTACGTGTCGCTCTATAATAGGAGTGGCGTATTCAGGCTCGTGGTTGGTCAAAGGCAGTGCATAATCATGCCGATTTGCTCTCTGTGGGCAATGGTAATGGTTCCCAGTCTCGGTGCTACCTTTTTTCTCATTCTCTGTATCCATGGGTCTGAAAGTGGATCCCTTTCGGGTTACTGTCCCAGTTCCTATCATGAGAGGCTGTTGATAATCTAGATGGGAAACAGAAAGAAGCACATCAGAATCTCAGATCACACCAAATACTGGATGCCACTTTAATTTGTGCTGAGCAATCTGCTATATTATTTGCCTTCTCCCAGAAAGAAACTGTTATTGTGCCTATAGGAGACAGTTATTTTTTCTGTTCTCCCTGAGTCATCTGACCAAGTCACATTACTCCCCTACTGCAGCAAAGAAAATTAAAGCAAGTACTTTGAATCAAATGTTGGTGGACTGTCAAGGCAATTAATTACCTTGAATAAGCTAAAATTAAGCACATTTCCAGGATGCTACACAGATGTATTTTAACTTCAAGACAATAACAAATAGGAAGTATACTGGCTCATGTTTTATGTTTGTGTCAACGGGCATTTTAAATTCATTATTTGCAATGGTCTATGGCTACAAGCAATAAATATTTATAAGGATCGTAAGATTTTCCTTGGAGTACTCCTGCCCCCGTGCACAAATTTTATTAGAGACCATTTGGTTTCCCCCTGCCTTCCCGCCACAAGATCAAACCATCCTTCTCGCTCTACCGACAAACCCAGCCTTCAGTCTATCAAAGGTCAAAAACAGTTATTGATTATACAAGCTTACATGAGCCATGTGCAACAGAAAGAAAAAAATGTGCACTCTAATGTTAGAGTTACTAAGTAATAAAACATGCACACAATTGTCAAATTTATCCACCATCCTATCTAAAAAGATGGTACCACAAGTTACAGCTAAACTCAGAAAAGCTACTAGTCATGATAGCTATATTCTGTCCCCACTGTTAGAGGCAGTATGCCTCTGGATAGCCATTGCTAGGAATCATAGACAGTCAGGCAAAGTCCTCATGTCCAGCTTGCAGGTTTTGCAAAGGCATCTGATTGGCCGCTGTGAGAATGGGATGCTGGGCTAGAGGGGCCTGACTGAGCAATCACTTCTTAACATTTTTTATATCGCACATGGGTAACCTGATGAGGAAGAATGTTGGAATGCCAAAGGCATTACTCTACAGGTATCTGGAAGAAGCATGCTAACAGGTTTATGTGAACACACTGTCAGGGCAATAATAGAAATATGATAAATAAAAAATGGTAAAAGTTCTATTCTGCCAAAGAACAGCCAAGTTCTCCTTACGGATGTGCAAACTATTCTCTACGTTTCTTACGTGCTACATAGGGATTGTTTTCAGAAGACAGTGAAGTTACCTGCCATCTCTCTTGTGACGAGATCTAGCTTTTGTGGCGTATCCTTTTCATTATTATAACTGATGGTGAATTCAGTAGACTGATGTCTGACAAAGGGTTGTTTGATTTGTTTCCAGAAACCTAGAAGTTCAAGTCCTAATAATGTTAAAAAATCTCAAATGTGATCCAATATAAAACATTGCATGCACAAAAAATTAAACTAAGTTTCTAATTGATTCAGAGTGTGTTTTGGAAAGGGTGACTTGTAATAGACTTACAGGCATCCTCAAACTTCGGCCCTCCAGATGTTTTGGACTACAATTCCCAACATCCCTGACCACTGGTCCTGTTAGATAGGGATTGTGGGAGTTATAGGTCAAAACATCTGGAGGGCCGCAGTTTGGAGATGCCTGGGTTAGAAGAACCTTCCATTAGCAGAGATCAGTCCATCTATGCAGACCACATAGGGCTGAATCCTGACAACTATCTTCCCTTCCATCCTGCAGCTGCTTGTGTTCCTCACAAGTCACCCTTGAGAGTTGGAATGAAGGGAGATATTGGGGGTGAGAGCTGCAGTGTGTGTGTGTGTGTGTGTGTGTGTGTGTGTGTGTGTGTGTGTGAAAAAAATCAGCAGAAGCTCATCTAGTATGGTCACACAAGGGACTCTCAGATCCCAGCAATTTATCATCAGGACGTTCTCTTGGAGTCATGAACACACTTAATTTTAAATCAGCTGCTTTGCTGATCATTTTTGGATCTCCCTCCCCAACAACCCATCTCAACAGCAGTGCACTGTTGAATTTCAACCGTGGGCCCGCAAGGGAGAAGGGAACAAGAGTGTGATATCAAAAAACAATGATCCAAAACTTCTAATGAAAATGGTTCCACAAAACCCTTTTCCTATTAAGTTATCCCCTGGTAGAGATTGACGTGGATAATGGATGTGTGAACCAAGCCATCCAGATTAAGCCACAGCAATTCCAAGGATCAGGAAGTAATAAGCACAGGAAACTGGCGCTAGCTGCTGTCAATGACTGCTCCAGTTCCACCCATCCATTACATATATTAAAAGTTCTTGTGCTATTTGCGTGTAAGAACTTTAAGGGGAATTAGTCCCACCGCACACAAAGATATTGTTACAACTATATAAACATTTTCCCCTCTCATTATTGTCAGATGATGACCAAAATCATGATTTTTACTACCTACCTGGTTTTCCAGTCTTGTATGAGCCATAAGCACCTCCTTTCTTTCCTCTCCTACAATGAAGAACAGCAACAATAGCACTTGGATTGAGTCAGTTCCATTGACCCAGTGACTATCAACTCCTATTGACTGGCTCGGCTAGATTTTCAGGAACTGATCTTCCCCAACTTTGCTACTAGAGGCACCGGGTGTCCCGTGGAGCTGGAGACCTGGGTCTTTATGCTGAACCCTGGATCTACTGCCTCTTTTGAAAACTTAAGAAAATGCTTACAGGGTAGCTAGGCACAATGCAAAGCAGAATACTGGTGAGACCCACCCACCCACCATTCTGATTTGCTGAATGAGTTGGGCAAGGAGGTGTGTGTGTGAGTGAGAGAGAGAGAGAGCGTGGGGCGGGGCAGACAGGTAGACAGACACATATGATAATGGACAAGGCTTCTTTCAGTTTCCATATATACTTAAGTAGAAATTCCTGCCAGGTAGGGCAGAGAGACCAACCCACATAAAATAGAATGATGGCAAGAGCCAGAGTAAATTCATTCCCCTTTGAAAATCAGACTAAATTTGTATAATGTAAATATGCATTAATGTAGGCATATTTGTTTCATGGGCTTGTGCTCCAAATCTTTCTAATTACTCGGTAATGCCCCTGACAGGTGCCATCGGAATCTACAGACTGTGCCTAAAATTACTAGCGAAACATTATTTTTCTGGTGGCCAACTACAAAGACCAACCATACTACGATTTCATTCCTAAGTAAGGATGTTTAGAAATGCAGGCTTAAATGGATTGCAAGTTGTATTTAAGCACTTAAAGCAATGAGCTACTGATCCAAAAACACCCTAATAGTGGATTGCTTTCCTTTGGGGTGCAACTACAAGACAGTCTCGTAGTTCTTCATTGTTTTATAACAAACAACAACAACAACAACAACAACAACAACAACAACAACAACAACAATTTATTTATACCCTGCCCATCTGGCTGGGTTTCCCCAGCCACTCTGGGCAGCTTCCAACAGAAAAATAAAACACAGTGATCTATTAAACATTAAAAGCCTCCCTAAACAGGGCTGCCTTCAGATGTCTTCTAAAAGTCTGGTAGTTGTTTTTCTCTTTGACATCTGATGGGAGGGCGTTCCACAGGGCGGGCGCCACTACCAAGAAGGCCCTCTGTCTAGTTCCCTGCAACTTGGCTTCTCACAATGAGGGAACCGCCAGAAGGCCCTCAGTGCTGGACCTCAGGGTCTGGGCAGAACGATGGAGGTGGAGACGCTCCTTCAAGTATACTGGACCGAGGCCGTTTAGGGCTTTAAAGGTCAGCACCAACACTTTGAACTGTGCTCGGAAACGTACTGGGAGCCAATGTTTAGATTTAAATGGTGGGATTGGACTTTGCAGCTGGTTACTGGAAAGAGTGACAGAGAGAAACAGAGAGGAAGAAAGTGCACTGCCCACGAGCCTTTTGCATAGGTCATCTCTTTCCCGATCAGAAAAGCCCTCAGGTGAGGAATGAATCATTGTGGAAATCTTTCTGCTGTTTTTCATGGAACTTCCTATTTTAGCTCGCTTGTCTATAAAAGGCTGGAAGACTCCTTCCGGGAAGACAGCCACCCTTTCCCATTCCCTGCAATTCATGGGGACATCAGCTGGGAGAAGGAGCTCACTGGACGAGCAGGAGCACAATGGGGAGCTGCCGAGGGGACTTGAGGAAGCCCAGGCGACAGAATTTGTAATGCCGGTGATTAAGCTCGGGATTTCGTATTAGTAATGCAAATGCAGTTATAGATTTAGGTCATAGCATTTTCCCTCTTCTGCTGTAAAACCACAGAAGGGAATCATCAGGTGTATTCCTGTTATCGTAGCTGGTAAATCTGCCAGTTACTCTTTAACCTACTAAACAGCTAAGGAAAAGGCTGTTATGTGTCCAAAAACCACCACAAGAATTTTTATGCTTTTCAACTCTGAAGAGGGAAAAGTGAGAGTTACATACTTTCGTACAACAGCACAGATACCAATTCCAGATATCAGGAACAGCAAAAGCACCGCTACTACTGGAACGATTATAGTAGTAAGCTTCAGTCCTTAAAAATAAATGAAGATAAAAAGTTACAATATACTGAAAACCCAGCTGATAAACTAACTTGAGGGCTAGACTACATACCGTGTTTCTCCAAAAATAAGACACCGTCTTATATTTATTTTTCCTTAAAAAAAAACACGGCTTATTTTCAGGGGATGTCTTATTTATTTATTTTATTAAGTATGGTACAGTTTAACCTACTATGGCTTATTTTCGGGGTATGGCTTATTTTCGGAGAAACACGGCATGCAGAGCACAAGACACTGTTTCTGGTCATTTGGCCCCCATAAAGTAATAACCATGTAGCAAAGACAGGAATGTGCTCTGCCAACCTCACCCCCAATGAATCACATTTTGTTCCCAGGCATTTGAAAACTGGGATTCAAAAAGGTAGTTTAGAAATAGGTTTGCATTATCGCTTCTGCAAAGTTGTCACAGTCTGTGGTAGGAGTTGTGCTAAGACTTTCACCCTCTATTAAGGTTAGGGAAGGTGTTTCCTACCTAAGCTGTCTTCTTCTGAGGGTATGGGCTCTGTGATGGTTCTGTCTTCTTTTCTAACCGAGACACCTGTGCTTTGACTTGGTCTCTGCCAGAGCGGATGTGTAAGGGAGCTGTTAACTGCAAGACAAAAGGTGGAACTAAGTGAACCTCAACACATTTGAAGGGCATTCAGATCCTGCTGCCAATCAAACATCTCTCCCCCCCCCCCCTGAATGGTAAAACGGCTTACCTTGGTTTATGCGGCAACCAATAAGCTCCACCTTCAGAGCTATTCTTTTGTTCCAGCTCTGTGGAATAATTCTCACGTAGCGGGCTACTATGGGGGGAATGAAATTATTTCGGACTATGTCTCCATGATTAGAGTTGGCTTTGAATACCTGCGGTTTGAAAGGAAAATGAACCACATTATTTGGTTTAAAGCCAATGAGCAACAACTCCTCCCCTGAAAATCACAGAGGATAAAAATCAACGACAGCCTGTGCTGATTCGCTGGGGGATGGCGGGGAAAGACCGCCACCCTCCACTTACTCGTGCCTGTTTCCTCTCCTCAACGCAGCATTAATCAATGCCACTCTTTAACTGTTTCTAAAACTGCATTCCTGCAACAAGTCCTCCTCGCACTTCATAAAGAGTGGAATGGCCGTGTGCAAAAGAATACCCTTCTCCCCTGCACAGTGTCCCTCCAAGTGTGCAGGTACCCCATGCCCTGTCTGTTGTGGGTGATCCTGCTTCACAGCCCTGCTGGTTGGCATGGGCCCATCCACTTTGCTAGTAAAGGGAATTAAGTACTGGAAACGTCAGTGTTCTGGGGTTGGAAGAGCAGCACATTTCACTTTTTAGATTTTAAAAGTAACCACCACCAAAGAATGGTATCCAGCTGGTAATACACCATGGACAGAAGACCCTTTGATCCAGCAGAGCCTTCTGTTGGCAGAACAAGTATCTTTGGCAAATTCCTCCTCACCCCTGCTGTCTGCCCATTCCCCTAAGATCAACTTCTGGGAGTTAGGGGAAATTCTGGAACTGTCTGGGGGTGGGGACACACGGGGATCTGCAAGGGAAGGAGAAATTGCCAAAGAAGCCAGAGCGATGGGGAGATGGCCGTTTTATTTTTCTCAAAGCGTTCTTGAGATTTTCTTCCAACAGGACAGTACTTATCAGCACTGCCAGTGGAAAGCAAGATAAACATACTACTTCTTTTAAATTAATACCATTAAAAAACCCTCTCTTTTTATAATTTGTTGTATAAGGTTTCACAGAAGGCCTAATATTAATTACAAATATATGTTGATAGCCCATACTTTTATTCAACAATGTGGAATACAGCGCTTTTGAAGTATCTGTGCAGCAGATGGATTTCCCATGTTGTGCAATGCAGCTAACTTAGTAATAATAATTTTAAAAAAAAACCCCAAAATGAAGCTTTTCAGTTCAATTTAAAGTATATGATGGTAGGAGATAATAACTTCTCCAGATTCGATCTCTCACTTGCCCTTTGTATTTAGGGGCAAAAAAGTAAATTTCTCTCACTGAGCTGCAAGCAAACTCTCTGATAAAGTCTAAATCTCCTACTGATAAAAGGCTGAGCTTCTCCAATTCCTATTGCAGGTCAAATGAGCAGGAGTCCACACCTCTTCTAGACTGATTCACGGAGCTGAAAAAGGGCATAGGAATGTAGATGTGCACTTGAAAACACACCCCACATTTAAAGTGCATCTCCCCTGTAAAGAATCATGGGAACTGTAGTTTCACCTTGACAGAGCTACAATTCCCAGCACCCTTAAACTACAGTTCCCGGGATTCTTTGTGGGGGCAGATGTGCTTTAGATGTTTGTCGTGCACACCATCACAGAGCAAACCTTGGAAGTAATTCCCACTGCTTTCAATGGCCCTTAGTTTCTTGTAAGGTATGTTCAGGGATTGCAGCCTGAATATTCTGTACATAACCCTGCCACATCTTATCAGATCCTTGTGCAATTACAGCCCTGTGCTAAAAACCAGAAAGGCCTGCTTTCAAGACAAGGGGAGAAGGGGGAATAAAATGGAAGATTTCTAACACTTAAAAGTTATAAACATAGATTTGAAAAAAGCAATATTTTCACAGAAAATAGTTGTCAAATAATGTTACAGTATATGCAAAATCAGCTCACAATACAAGCAGCCCTTCCCCACCCTCAACCTATAGGTTGTGAGTGAAGATTTTAAAAATACAAATTGCTATCTACTGGAGGGCAAATAACAGTCTAAGATTTGAGGGGCAAGAAGCTGTTGCATCACATGTAGGTCTCCCTGAAAATACAGTAATCCGATCTGCTTCCCCCACAGTGAAATTTGAAGCAGGAAGAAGGCTCTGTCCATGGGGTGGGGGGGGTATGTATATGCAAAAGCATATTTTACTGTATCTATAAAGAAAATGGCAAAGAGGGCACTTTAGTACACTGTCCTGCTTCTTCTCATAGCCCAAATAATATTTTTCCTGCCAAACTGCTCATCCAGCTTCCTCTAGTGAAGAGGAATCTCTAGCTTCATTACAAATGTTTTCAAATGAAATCATTTCTCCACGGCAAAACTAGACTGGAGCCTTCTGAATGTAAGGGACAGGGCAAATTGCCCAAGCCACAACCAAACCTAGACAGCGCCCCTGTGTGCAATGAGGGTGCTGAAAACCCACTGGAGTAAATGAGATTTGAGTATAACAATCCAATAGCTCCAGCTGTCTGAAAAGGATAGAAGATGGAAGTTGGGCTGGAGGGGAACACACACACACACACCCCCGGCAACCACCATTTCCCCCTTGCCCTTTTATCTCCCCGCTTCCCCAGTTACCTTTTCTTGATTGCTCAGGATTCCTTTGTAAGTCCTCCATTTTGAGTTGTTATTTTTATAGTTGACAATAAACGTCTTAACGTAATAGTTAAAATTGAGCATTGTGGACCCTGTGGTTCTAATTCCTTGTAATGAAAGAAAAAGTAAACAAAAGGGATCTGTTTTGGTGTGCTGGTTAATAATAGTAAAATAAACATGCATTTCCTTCAAACAACGATCACTCATTTATATCTGCAGCAAAATCAAGAAACGTCACCACCTGAAAAACCTTTCACTTTCTACTATATTATTTGTAAAGGCATCCTCAGATGTGCATGCTAGGGCTCTCCCACTGTCAATAGCCATAGGGGAAAGGCACTCCTGCACTTGTGAAGCTCATCTGGAGCATCACACGTGCACAGGCTCTGGATCGCAGGAATTATTTTACAGGCAAGTGTTTCTAGTGAGCACACCACAATCTACCAAACTGATAATGAAAACTGATTAATATTTGAACAGACTTGCCCTACCCTCCTTGGCGTCGGCAATTTGTCCAGCAAAACTGTAAAAGCACGCCAGCAACATGGACTCAAGAAACGGTTGCAAAAACGGGACAAAAAGGAAACGGGATGGTTAGGTCAGACTCAGTTATGTCAATAGAAGAAGTGGGATGGTTATAGGTCCTCCGGAGTAGAAGTGAGGCCAACATCCCACCCCTCTTTGACCACTGAATAGCTACCATGTGACGGGTGAATCAGTTTCAACTAAGCTGCTGAGTGGGATCTCACCAAAAAATAAATAAAACAAAAAGCAGGCCTCCAGCTAATTACACAGGAGTTTCTGTAATGTGGAAAGTGTCCCCATATCCAAGGGTGCCATGGCTCATCTGAAATTGGGGCACTAATTATAATTACATTTAACACTTAGCCTGCAATTGTGTGTGCGGTTTTTCTTACTCAAAGGCAATCCAAGGGAACCCGATCCAAAACAGGACTGCAGTGCACAAAGAGCCATGCCACCCTCCCCCCCAAAAGGTTCAGACCCCTTTCAGCAGCTACTGAAAAAAGAAACTTTAAGATCCCTACTGGTGTTATTAGGAGGTGTGTGTGAGAAAGGGGGAGGGAGTCTTGGGGAGCGTCACAGTTAGGAGGAAAGGATTAAACCTAATCCTAATCCACGTCACCCCCTATGCACAGAAGAAAAGACCACATGCACAGCTGCAGCCTGCAGCTTATGTATTAAAAACACAATGCATAGTTTGATCAAATCCAGAACAGAACTACAATCTCACCACCAATCATGGTAACGGTGAATGCTGTCTCTAGTTGTTGGGTATCGGCAGAAGATTTGAGTCGTGGAACAATGGGAGGGGTGGGGCACCTGTGAGAGTGTGTAAGGCAGGGCATGGGCAGATGTGGCTGCATTTGTGTAAGCATGGTTCTTTGTGTGAATAGTGGCAAAAGTACAATTTCAAAGCGTTTCCAGAACCTTTTTCAGGATGGGACTACGTGTCCTTTATCAGGGCCCTGCAAATAAATTCTCTCCCAGAGTTGTGCAACCTGTTATCTGGGTGCAGCAACTGGTGCCCTACTCCCCTGCCCCCAGCCGTAAGCTATTATTTACAAGAACAGCAAGCCCTAGACTTCCAGCATAGTATGGCAGGCGGAAGGGAAAACATCTAAGGTGCTCCTGATAAGATCAAATTGTGGGATATATGAGAAGAATGGAGGCTCATTAACAACCCAGAAGCTGCAAAGGATTCAGATATATTTAGTTTTGTTTGTCTAAAAGCTTTAGAAGAACAAAATTATAACCAACAACAAGATTCCAAAAAGACGATAGAAGATGCAAGTATGAGGAATTCCTTTCTACATTTCAATGATAGAGGATTATTAGCTGTTGATAAGAAGAGGACCCCAGCCCCATTGGGCCTTCTGCAATTTATCGAACCATAAAACATTTCCCATTTTGTTACTGGAAAGGCATATTGCTCCTGAATTGCGGCTGTGTGGGCAGTAAACTTTGGCCTAAAGGCCTCTGGGGGCGGGCATGTATTTAAATTGGTCTTTGCTAGTTTTAACTACTCTACATTGTAAGTAGAAAGGTAAAGGTAAAGGGACCCCTGACCATTAGGTCCAGTCGTGACCGACTCTGGGGTTGCGCGCTCATCTCGCATTATTGGCCGAGGGAGCTGGCGTATAGCTTCCAGGTCATGTGGCCAGCATGACAAAGCCGCTTCTGGCAAACCAGAGCAGCACATGGAAATGCCGTTTACCTTCCCGCTGTAGCGGTTTCTATTTATCTACTTGCATTTTGACGTGCTTTCGAACTGCTAGGTTGGCAGGAGCTGGGACCAAGCAACGGGAGCTCACCCCGTCACAGGGATTCGAACTGCCGACCTTCTGATCAGCAAGCCCTAGGCTCAGTGGTTTAACCACAGCGCCACCTGGGTCCCAACATTTACATTGTAAGTACCAACATTTTACTCAGAGTAGACTCATTACAATTCATGGTCCTAAGTAAGCAATGTACATTAATTTCAACAGGTCTACTCCAAGTAGGATTAACATTGGATACAACCCTTAGTTGTTGTTTTTTGGCAGAATGTAATTATTGCAGTGTTACGAGACATAGATACATTACATTTGTAAACAGCCCTTCCTCAGAGTACCATTTGAAACCTCAAAACTCGAGGAAATCTAGCTTACAGGAACAGTAGGCAAGCTGCACAGGGTATGCAGCATATGCAAGCGATAACTGAACGACCACTAAACTCAGATCTAACTTAAGAGACGCACTCTTGCTATGACAGACAACTGACCTGTTATTCGTCTCCTTTCTCCCAGGTCAATTTCTAGCCACTGCCGAGGGTTGCTCTGGTTTGCTGCCCAGGAAGGCCCTTGGACTTGGAGCCAGGCCCTAACAGGAGACCATGGAACCACCTCCCCAATGTCATTGGTTTCATCCCAGAATGATGACGCAGTGATCTGACCACCGGATGCATTTCGTCCTTCTAGGTTCAGTGATTGATTGCAGCCTTCCAAAGTGAAAAAATGGGAGGAAAGTGTATTTTCAGATAACTATGACTATAATCATCAACCTAGAAGACTTGATTATTTCCCCCCCAAAATACCATTAAGAGTTTCTGAAAATGCTTTATTTCTCTACCCACCCATGAACCCTAGCCTAACTCCTGTAAACGAAATAATATATTATAATAACTTGTTTTTAATATTTGCTTTTATCATCATTTTTTATTAAATGAATATTTTAGATGGGTTCTTTGTAAACTACTTGGAGATCTCCTGTAAAGTAAGTGGTATATACATTCTCTGTTAACAAGCAAACAAAATAAAGTAGTTAATTGTATTCGGCCCCCAAATTGTATTTATTTTAATTGGAGAGTGCTTTGGCTTTTCCTGGATTATGCATTAATAATGTAAAAAAAAAAAAGCCTTACCATTTGAGTTAAAAATAATCCGCTTATCTGACAGAGAGCCACTGTAAGAAAAAGAGATGACATTATCATTTTGATTAGCTACTCATGTACAAGAAATTTTAAACTGAAATAGCTCTGCTTTATTCTTACCCTGCCTTTTGATCCTACAACTTGATGCACCAAAATAAATACTTTAAAGTACTATACAGTACAGGGATTGGTCATGGGTCATCAATGACCATGGGGAACAATGACCAGACCATTAGCATCTAAGGTGCTGTGAGGTTTCTCAAAACAGAGCAGGATTTAATTACAGTATAACAAGAAGCAGTTGACTTGTGCTTAACTCCCCACTTGAAATCAACGAGGCTTCAATACATTGAACTCTGGCTTGAATGCGTCCCATAGTTTTCTGTGGGAAGGGGACATGCAACTTACATGTTTTTGGAGCTTTTTAGTACAATATCTGAACTTTGGGAGCCATATGAATATCGGGGGGTGGGGGGGGTGGACCAAGGATACAGTTGCAATTTTATCATAAGCCTGCATAACTCAGTGCACTTTAAATCTAAACAGCTCTCAGGTTATTAACTCAAAACACCCAAAGAGAATAGATAGCGCCTGTAACTATTAACAGTACCTAAAATGAAATAAATTGTGCAATTGAACTCCTCCACCTCTCCTCCCTCCCCTTGCCTACAACTTCCCCGAATCTGCTCTGGAGGGTTGGGGTAGCCCCTAGAACAGATTTATGGGGTACACAAAGGGAGAAGGCAGAATGAAGTAGCATCGTACAAGTGGATGGATCATGCAAGTATCATTGTGCAGATGGCTCACTTTAACTGGATACCACCCATTGTTTTTCTAATTCGATCAAAAGGGAAATTATGGATAATGGAAGAGTTCCTGGTCTGTTTGCCTACTCATGTGAAGGGAGGGTGAAAGCAGCTGCATGCACAATGTCTGTTCACATCTTGGTTGATTAAGTGAAAATATGATGCTCCAAACATGACCATTTCAGTACATAGTTCAGACACAACAATTGTTAACAAGCGCGTTTCCGACTCACACAAAGGAAGGAGTGAAAGAGCTCTGTGTGCAAGAAAAAGGCTTGTGTGTATCATGGCTGAATAAGCAAAGACGCCATCATTATGCATGAACACAACCAATACTTACTCCTGAGAAAGGATGCCATTGGCTAGGATTCCTTGATACCGGCTTGTTCCTTTCAGTTTAATCACACTAATCTGACCACCTAGTTCGTCTGCAATTACTCCAGCGTGTATGGCAGATTTGCACAATAAGGAAGTCTTAGGAGCAGAAATCAAGTGAAAAGTAAGGCAAGATTTCAGTACTCAAACAAACTCACAGTCAACATGATAAAACAAAACGAATAAACGCAACTCCCTAAAAAAATTCAAGTAAAAAAAGCAAGAGGGAGTAGCAATTTTCTGTATGCTAAATTACCTAAGTTAAATGTGAAAACGTGCTGAAGAGACTTAAGACAAATCTACTTGTTGGACAAATATATTCTAAGGTTAATACTTTACAGTGTAGTAATCCTCCCGCACACATGCTTCCGCAGAAAATAATTAACTGAGTGTCATTTCCACATCATACGTGCAGAAGAATAAAACAACATGCCTTCGTAGTTTTGCTGAAGATATTATATTATATGGAGGGCAAGGCTGAGGGAAATGTTCCTAAATTTGGTTATTGCTATTAAAAGCAGATCAGCTATGCCCCATTTTGCAAACTGAACAACAATAAGAAGTTGTACCCGAAGAACTATACCTATTATACTGCAACCTGAACAAAAATAAATGGCTGAGTTTACAAGCCCACATGAAATGTGCACATATGAAATGCATATGCACATGTAATTTATAACACTGTTAGTACTAACAGAACAGCTGACCACCATAATACTTGTTGGACAGATCAAATATGCACAATTCTTTTCTGATTCTGTACTTTGTACTTAATTATGATTGCACAGTGGTAGAATAAATGCTTTTCTAGCCAACATCTTCAAAGAACTGAGGTAACCTAAGAATAATTTACCAGTTCTACCAGTTCTCAAGTCTTCAGCAAAATGCACTAACCTTCACTGTGCACAACTGGTTGTTCTACTGGTCTTTGAGCCCAGATTAAACTTTTAGGTTGTGCTCATCTGCAATAAACAATTCTTTAGAAAGCAATGCTGTCATATCTCTACCTTTCTGTAGACCAGCGTTCGCTAGTCTGGTGCCCACCAAAAGTTTTGGACAAGAACTTTCATTGGCCCCAGCTAGACTGGCCCATAGTCAGGGTTGATGGGATGTTCAAAACATCTGGAGGGCAGGAGGTTTGAGAAGGCTGCGCTAGACCTTTCCTTTATCCCATGTACTTACATCTCTGTAGCCTTCCACTATATTCCCAGAAATATCACCTGCTATGTCTCTGCAACCAGCTGGACAGTACCTGCTGCCATGGAGAAAAGACAGGATCTTGTTTGAAGTTGTGACTGGTGTAACGTACAATGCTCGCACACACGCACTTTGTAAAGCAAACACTGTAAAGATAAAGGTTTTTCTTCTTCTAAATTCAAGCATACTCATGTGCTCTAAAAGGCACAGGTAGCCACATAAACAGCAATGGAAATGAATTTTGTTCTGCTTAGTTCCTTCTACCATTTTACATGTTCAGGGAACAATAGTAATTGAAGGAAAGATAACACAGCAAAACTACATTTTTGCACAAAGCTGTTCACACCTTGAGCAA